>NC_059160.1:39675522-40002117 GCF_019923935.1 Bubalus bubalis | reverse complement strand
CTGTCCTCAGCTCTTCAAGCTAGTAGGGCTGGGGCTTTTTGTCAGCATTTCAGCTGCTCTACTAAGTGGAGCTGGTTTTCCTTCCCTTCAGATGAAGAACCATTAAAAAAAAAAAAAAAAGGAAAAATAATACAGCATAAAAAAAGTGCTGTTCCCTTCTTCAAATTTCCCTCTGATTTCTTCCTGCTTTTGATTACTCTCTAGTGCCTGCAGTAGTTATTTTTGGTATTTACTGCAAAATTTAAAGTTGTTTTTCATGGAAGCGTTGGACCAATACAGAGTACTCCACGACTGTTAGAAACAGAACGTTCCTGTACTTGACATTTTAACTTGGGACATGCATAGTAATTAGGAAAACAGTGTTTGAGTGGGCTTAATTTATTGCAAGTGATATACATTGTGTTATAGAGTATTTCTTTTTGTTTCGTGCCTGTCATTACTTAATCAGAAATCAGTTGCAAGTTCAACATTGTTGCCTAACTGAAGAGTAATTACTGGACCATTAATTTATAATGAAGTACGCAAGCTTCCATTTATGGAAGGAATTATAAATCCCAATATGACAAAAGTTTTAAAATCCCAGTGTTTACCAATGATTTTGCTGCTATCAAATTAAAAGTAAAGGTTATAGGATAGTACTACTTCATATCTAATATGAACATTTAAATTAAAGATTATAATTGCTAACTCTCTTCAGACTCAGACCTTGTTAAATTTATTTAATTTTTATTTAGGAACACAGGTGCGTTGCACTTTGATCATAAATAAAGCTGATCCCATTTCCAGTGGAATGACAGTTGGTAAATAAACAGTGATGTGGTTGGTAAAGCTGAACCATCACATATGAGTTCCACAGACCTCATTCACTTTAGACATGTGGACTTCAAGTCAATCTACCAAAGCTCTTCAGGAGAAGATTCTGGAAATGTATTCATCATCAAGGACTGTATTGTAAACATTTTGATGCACTTACTATCGAAATTAATTTGGAAAATCCATAGACTCTCTCTACATTTAGATTAGCATCTAAAATTTTTCTGCGTAAGTTTGCACCACTTACAAAGGCTGTAAAATCCCTGTTGTTGTTCAGTGGCTAAGTCATGTCCAACTCTTTGCTAAGTCTTGTTTGACTCCATGGACTGTAGCATACCAGGCTCCCCTGTGCTTGACTGTCTCCCAGAGTTTGCTCGAAATGAGGTCCATTGAGTCAGTAATGCTATCTAACCATCTCATCCTCTGCCACCCCCTTTTCCTTATATGTTCAATCTTTCCCAGCATCAAGGTCTTTTCCAGTGAGTCATTTCTTTGCATCAGATGGCCATCCCATATATTATATATATTGACAATTTAAAATAAAATTATCCATATTTTTAATGTGTCCAATGGAATATAAATGCTAAAAGTGATTTGTCATCTACCGTCATACATTTTTAAAACACATCATTAAGCTTCCTTTCTATTACTTCAAATTGTACATTATTTTTTTCCACTTTGAATTCATATTTCCATTCCATTTGACATATAAGATCTCATTCTAATGTAATACAGTTTTATGTTTTTATTAATCACTATATCATATTTCTTTGCAATAAAAGTCTGCAAATATATTAATATGATTTAAAAATTTTCCATGTCCTTAATGTCTAAGTATTAAAACTGTATATTAGTATTATTATTCAGTTTATCAAAATGTTTTAAATAATGTATAAAGTAGTATAATATAGTTGTTGAAAACACAGACTCTTGAGTCTGAATTTAAATCCTAGCTCTAATTCTTGTTGCTTTATGTCTTCAGTTGCCTTATCTGTAAAACAGGGATTAATATAATACAGGTGTTATAAGGATTAAGTGAATAAATATATGTTTATATATATATAAAATATAAAAATTTTATATATAAATATTTGTTTGTAGTGAACAAACAATCTAGTGGAGGTGATGGAATTCCAGCTGAGCTATTTCAAATCCTAAAAGATGATGCTGTTAAAATGCTGCACTCAATATGCAAGCAAATTTGGAAAACTCAGTAGTGGCCACAGGACTGGAAAAGGTCAGTTTTTATTCCAATCCCAAAGAAAGGCAATGCCAAAGAATGTTCACATTGCCACACAATTGCACTCATTTCATATGTTAGCAAGTGAGTGAGTAAAAGTCGCTCAGTTGTGTCCAACTCTTTGCAACCCCATGGACTATACTGTCCATGGAATTCTCCAGGCCAGAATACTGAAGTGGGTAGCCTTTCCGTTCTCCAGGGGATCTTCCCAACCTAGGGATCAAACCCAGGTCTCCTGCATTGCAGGCGGATTCTTTACCAGCTTAGCCACAAGGGAAGCCCATGTTAGCAAAGTAATGCTCAAAATTCTCCAAGCTAGGCTTCAACAGTATGTTAACTGAGAACTTCCTGATGTTCAAGCTGGATTTAGAAAAGGCAGAGGAACCAGAGATCAAATTGCCAGCATCCATTGGATCATAGGGAAAGCAAGAGAATTCCAGAAAAACATCTGCTTCATTGACTATGCTAAAGCCTTGGACTGTGTGGATCACAACAAACTGTGGGAAATTCTTCAAGAGATGGGAATACCAGACCATCTCACCTGCCTCCTGTAAAACCTGAATGCGGGTCAAGAAGCAACACTTAGAACCAGACATGGAACAATGGACTGGTTCCATACTGGGAAAGGAGCACATCAAGGCTGTATATTGTCACTTTGCTTATTTAACTTATATGCAGAGTACATCATGCAAAATGCTGGGCTGGATGAAGCACAAGCTGGAATCAAGATTGCCAGGAGAAATATCAATAACCTCATATATGCAGATGACTCCACCCTTATGACAGAAATTGAAGAGGAAATAAAGAGCCTCTTGATGAAAGTGAAAGAGAGTGAAAAAGCTGGCTGAAAACTCAACATTCAGAAAACTAAGATCATGGCATCTGGTCCCATCACTTCATGGCAAATAAATGGGGAAACAGTGGAAACAGTGACAGACTTTATTTTTTTAGGCTCCAAAATCACTGCAGATGGTCACTGCAGCCATGAAATTAAAAGATGCTTGCTCCTTGCAAGAAAAGCAATGACAATCCTCGACAGCATATTAAAAAGCAGAGACATTACTTTGCCGACACAGATCTGTGTAGTCAAAGCTATAGTTTTCCCAGGAGTCATGTATGGATGTGAGAGTTGGACCATAAAGAAGGCTGAGTGGCAAAGAATTGATGCTTTTGAACTGTGGTGTTGGAGAAGACTCTTGAGAGTCCCTTGGACTGGAAGGAGATCCAACCAGTCAATCCTAAAGGAAATCAGTCCTGAATATTCATTGGAAGAACTGATGCTGAAGCTGATGCTCCAATACTTTGGCCACCTGATGTGAAGAACTGACTTATTGGAAAAGATCCTGATTCCTGGAAAGATTGAAAGCAGGAGGAGAACACCAACTACAGAGGACAAGATGGTTGGATGGCATCACCGACCCAGTGGACATAAGTTTGAGCAAGCTCTGGGTGATGGTGAAGGACAGGGAAGCCTGGTGTGCTGCAGTCCATGGAGTTGCAAAGATTCAAACATGACTGAGTGACCAAACAACAACAACAAAGGGCTTAGAATAATTTCTAGCCCAGAATTAGTATTATAAGGTGTTGCTATATTATTTTGTTCATACTTATTAAAAATCAAAAGTAAAGTATTATTGGAAATGCATCTCTTAAGGAGATGGAAATATCTTCTGAAATTATTTTACAATTAAATTCATATAATAAATAATGAAATTATTTGTTACCAGAAAGAATCTGGGTTCATAATCATGGTTATACCAATTTTTCATTTATATGCTTAGATGAGAAAATTTTATATATGAATGAGTAGATGAGATGAAAGGAGTCTTGATATAACAAAGTTTCTCAATTCCTTGAACTCTTTTTGGATTATATATCAAAAAATCACTTACTGATCTTTTATCAGATATTTTAAATGATCTTTAAATGAATGACTCCATTAGACCCTGCTTCAATTTGTTGAAAGCATTCAGTTGGAAACCAGTTCACTTATAAAATGAGTTTTCTCCAGTCTTTATAGTCCTTTTCTTTTGCAACACAAATACCAGCATTTCTAATTATACTTTTGTTGGGTGCCCTGCGAGGACTTACCATCCGGACAGTACTCTATTCTGAAACAGGTACTGTTTCTTTTATAAAGAAGGAGTCAGAAGTAATGTGAAAGGAACAGTAGACCCCAAGAACTAGAAGTAGCATCTGGCCTTTAGTGCTTCTGAAGGGAATTAATCTTAGAGAGTCTTTGTGTACCCTGGTCTGTGTACCCCAGTTTAGAGATCATGGCTCCTGGGGCCATCCCCTTTCAGTGAGCAGTATGACCAGGAAATTACCCAGCCCAGCATCTGCATACCAGTTTGAGTTTCCCCTCTGGAACTTGTTGTTAGGTAAACTTGGAGGGCAGGTCACTTCTGTGGTTCCTAAACTGCTCTAAAGATCCAAGGCCCTTTTAGGGGTCTGTGAGGTCCACCCATTCTGATGATAATAAAAGCAGCTTTTTGCCTTTTTTACTCTGTTAATATTTGCATTGATAATGCAAAGGCTGTGATAGGCAGAACAATTGGCCTTTTATCACAGATCAAGACAGTGGCACCAAACTGTGATAGCGGTCATTATACATACTGCTGCACACTTGCAGTTTAAAAAAATGCCCTTTTCACTCAAGAATGTTCTTGATGAAGCAATATAAAGTAATTTTGTATTAAACGTCAACAATGGAGTATATTTCTTCTTAATATTCTGTGTGAAGAAATTGGCAGCCTGCACAAAGCTCTTCTGCTGTGCACAAGAGAATGATGTCTGGAGAACTGTTGTGTGATTGTCTGAGTGGAAAGCCATACCAACTTCTCTTTTAAAAATGAAATATTGTTTTTAGTAGAAAAACTTACTGAAATGATTATTCAGACTATTTTTTAATAAGCACTTTCTCCAAAATGAGCAATGAAACCCATACTTCAAAGAAAACAACTAACAATATTTATTACTAGTGCAAAAATTCAAATTTTCCAGCAGGAATCAAAATTTTTGAAAACTTTAAGCTGACAGTGTGAGCTTAATGAACTTTCCAGTAACAAAAAGCTTTCAAAGATTGGTTGTGATAGTAGCAAATAGGCTTTTCAAAATATTGTATAATGAAATGTGTATAAATATTTTGAAAGTTTGTGTAATTCAGTGACCTAGTATTTTCCAAATGACCAATGCATGATATTATAAGATCATGCATATATTTGTCAGAGTTCTTCAGAGAATTGAACAAATAGAATATATTGATACATAGCTAGAGAGAGAGATTTATTTTAAGGAATTGGCTCATGCAGTTGTGAGGGCTGGGTAAATCTGAAGTTTGCAGGCAGGCTGGTAGGCTGGAAATTCAAGAAATAGTTTAATGTAGTTCTGAGTACAAAGATTGGAAAACTCAGGAACAGTTTTCATGCTGCAGTCTGGAAACAGAATTCTCTTTTTTTTCTGCGGACCTCAGTCTTTTTCTCTTAGGCTCTTCAACTGAATGGATGAGGCCCACCCACATCCTGGAGAGTAATCTGCTTTATTCAATATCTACTGATTTAAATATTAATCAATTTTACAAGAAATGTTCACAGCAAAATCTAGACTGGTGTTTGACCAAATAACTCGACATCATAGCCTAGTCAAATTGGCACATAAAATTAACTATTACAGTCAGTGTAAAAGATTTATTCAGAGTTCAAGATAGACCAGTGAACTCTACATTGCAACTAAGCTCTAAGTAACTAACCCTTGTTGACTGATGTAGTATCAAAAGATACCCACAATTACCTAGAAAACTATGAAAATGCTCTTTTTCCAGACACACTTAAGGAAGGACAGACTATCTTCCCATACTTCCACCCAAACAATGTATAGCAGAAGATTGAATGTGGAAGGAAATACAGAAATTTAGTTTCTGTTCTCTTAAATCAGCCGGTTAAAGAGATTTGCAAAAAATATTTTAAAAAATTCTACTCCTTTCATTATTTTTTTTTGTTTAGAAAATTAGATTTTTAAACTAAAATATCTTAATAGGCAATGGACTTAATGTTATTGCTGAGGATTAAAAGTTAATTTTTTTCTTCTTAGATATAAAATGTAAAAATTTTTTTGTTTCTTCAGTAATTTTTGAATGAAAGGTGTCCTCAGGTAAGAAATTGTTTGATAATTGCTACTTTAATAAAAAGGAGGTGATAGGTTGGGGGAAAAAATAATTCTAATTGAGACAGCAGCATATGTGAGGATTAAACTTTTTTTGAGATGCTCACCTGTCTAAATACCTGAGTGTTTAGTGAGTGTCTTTACATAAGAGTGATTTGCATGCCCCACAGTAGTGCTGGCAATGGTGCCGCCGGGTGTCAGATGATGAGTCTGCTTTGAGATGGTCAGGCTGGTCAGGTGGGGGATTCTCTTCCTGGTGGTATTTATTTGAGAAGTCCATGTTCTGCTAGAGGTAGTGACCTCTCATGAAAAGCCTCCCAGATACTAGTGCACAGACTCAAACAGGGCTGCTTTGCAAAGTGGCTCCAAAAACATTTGCCAAGTGCTTGCAGAATGCCAGCAGCTTTTTAAGGTGTTGCCCCCAAGCCTCAAATCCCTGACTGTCTGCTGCTTCAGTCCTTCTCAGTCCTTCTCACTTCATTATAGTAATGTTAAAAATAAGGTGCCATGTGCAGTTAATAGCTTGAGCTAAACTGGTGACAAGAGTGTTCCAGTTCAAGGTCCATAGCTTTTGGTATTAAGAACACAGAGGATGAGGTAGATAGTAGTGACATATTTCAGAGGAAAGGAAAGCACATGCATGGGAACTCATGGAAATCCGTTAATAATCCTATATAGTGTTCCTTTCTAGATCATCACAGAAAACTAGCTCCTGTGTAAAATATGTCTCCTTCTGACCTTGTGAAATATCTAACTTTTATATTTTCTTCCATAAGAATGATCTTTTAAGGGTTCAGATGTGTTGCGCCGAGGCCATTTGAGGTCCAGGTTGATGACAAACAATGGGCATCAGCTTCATTTGGTGTCTCAGTCACGTGGTTCCTGAGACATCCCTGAGACAGGAGTACGGTTCCGATGGCTGCAGAGAAAGAGCAGCCTGCAGACTAATTGGCATGCAGTGGGAGCACGAGCGGCCAAATGACTTACAAGGCATCAGCTGTGTCCTAACAGGCCTACTGATTCTCTGCAGACCCCAGCCAGGGGGTGCGGGCTGCCTTTGGAGTAGCTAGGTCTGGAAGCCAGCTAGCAGTGTGGCAGCTGCTTGATTCAGGAACGTTGTTCAATAGAAATGAGGGAAACAAGTGAGAAAACAGAAATAGACACAAATTCTGTTTGAGCAGAGGTGGAGAGAAACATGTTTCAGTGATGGGGTGCAGGAGAGCCCTGGCTGATCCTATCCCTCAGTCAACTCCTCTCAGCAACTCCTCTCAAAATACTCCTTTCAGGGTATTTTGCCCTCATGTGTAGGTTGTTTCCGTGATGACAGGGCAACTCCCCTTCTGTCATTGGATCGCACTTCTGGCTTTGTGTTGTCTCCACTGTGTCATTAGATTGTAGCAGAAACGTCGAGAAGCCCGTCTCACAGTTGAGTGTGCAGGAAAGAACAAGACTTAAATTTGTAGAAGCACTTTTTAAAACATGCAGTTCTATGCAGCTTTGGCTTGTTTTCAGATTGTCAGAGGGGCCTGGAGGTTAGTAACCACTTTTGGTGGTTTCAGGTGGTCTCTGAAGTAACTTCCAATCAAATTATTTGTTCCAGTGATTTTCAGTGTCCATTTTAATTGGATTTGCTCTGTGTCTTTCATATATATATTTATTTAGCAAATAAAGTATATTAAATTGTTGTTACCTTTCTTGTCTTTATTCATCCCTTAACTATACTCATTCATCCACTTATTTATTAAATCCTTAATGTACAGGCAGTGTACAAGAACAAAGCCTATGTCTCTTTAAAGTAAATCAGGTCACCTTGTTATACAGTCATTATGCAATCCTGTATCCTTCCATTTCAGCTCTTAACACAGTCCCTGATTATGTATTTGTGTGACGTCTGCTTCAGGAAACTGAAAACTCCCAGAGGTCAAGGCCTGTGTCTGCTTTCTGCTTTGGTGTGTCCCACAGTGCTGGGCATGCTGCCTGGCACATAGAAAGGTCTGGGGCAGTGTATGTTGAATGAAGACATCTTTGTGTTATTTGAGTGAGCCAAGTATCTGAACAGGTATCTGAACAGCTGTTTTCAACCTCTCTCTCCACTGTTCCCTTCCTCCCTTCCCTTTTTTTTGGACATAAACACACAGGCAACATCATCAACAAAATTTCTATTTATGTATGTAACTAAATATATAGAAATAAAAGTTTACCAAAAGCACCTACATGGAATGTCATCTACAGAATTAACAGAATTGTCAGTGAACTGATTCTCGCCATACAGTGTGAAAATTGTTTTCATGGATGTCCATCTCTGTGTGGTGTAAGATTCTTGGAGTGGGTGTTTTTAGGTGAAAACATTTGCTCCAAAGCCTGTTAAAGTACTTCCAGAATCACCCCCTTCACATTCCATTTTAGTGAAGAAGCCAAAATGTGGAAGTAATTACCTCAACCTCCATCATGGCACTAACAGCACTCCCTCACTGGCGTTGTGGCTTATGCACGAACCGAGATACGCTTTTCATTCCTTTAGAGCAGAGAGAAGATGAGTGTGGAACACTTGGGCAGAAGGGAAATGCAGTTCCTTTAGATCTCAACATATAGGGAACCACAAAGTGGAGTGTGTTCGTTTTGTTCTTGTCTCTGCCTTTAATGTCCCTGGCTTCCCTTTGGGAAATTCATGTCTCCCTTCACCGTGACCTTTTTCTTTCCGCAGGTCCCAGGTCAGATTTCACCCTCTCTATGAAGCTCTTTCTGTGAATTCTGGTGGCATAGTTTGGGTACCACATGCTGACTTTATGTGGGGGTGACAAAATTCTCTGCCTCCCTTTGAGTCAACATCCCTAGTAGATTGCTTGTATTTCTGGGACATTTAGGGAGAATTGTAGGAAACATATCCTGGGCCCCAGGGGAACCTGTGAAAACTAAAAAAGAGAAATGGTAATGAGAATCACAGTGCTCCTTTTTATAGCGTTTTGTAGTTTATATGCGGAGAAGGCAATGGCACCCCACTCCAGTACTCTTGCCTGGAAAATCCCATGGACAGAGGAGCCTGGTGGGCTGCAGTCCATGGGGTCGCTAAGAGTCGGACACCACTGAGCGACTTCACTTTCACTTTTCACTTTCATGCATTGGAGAAGGAAATGGCAACCCACTCCAGTGTTCTTGCCTGGAGAATCCCAGGGACAGGGGAGCCTGGTGGGCTGCCGTCTATGGGGTCACACAGAGTCGAACACGACTGACGTGACTTAGTAGTAGTAGTAGTAGTAGTTTATATGATGCCTTTTTTTCTGGCCAGAAGCAGACACATCTTCGGTATTAGAATTTCAGTAATGCAAGAAGTAGATCACTTGATTATGATTCTTTGGAACCAACCTGCGCATGCTGAGCTTTCTCTAGGACAGGCTGGATCTAGCAACCAGTAAGCAGAGAAGAGTTTTGCACATATATTCAGGCAACATTTTCTCCTCCTATATCATTTTTTTAAAGGAGATATGGAATATGGAAAACTGGTATATGAAGAAATACTAAAAGGTATTTCTTCATATACCAGTTTTCCATATTCCATATGCCATATCCCACAAACCAGTTTTCTTCATATACCAGTTCTTATTATTCTAGTCGCTCTTCCTTAGATATGCTGTAATTAATGAACATCTCTAAGAAGTAAGATGACCAGAGTTTAATTCTCCAAGAGAAATAGAACTTGCATTTTCTTCCTTATGGTCTAGGATTCTGTTCATGCAGCTATATTGGAGGAAAAATAATGTTCTTTTACTTTTCTGAGTTCTTGAATGAGACCCTACAGTACTAGACAGGTTAATAAGAGAAAAGCAAAGGGAAGTTTATTAACACATCCAGGGAAAACTGAGTAATTCAAAGCAGTTGCTTAGAATTGTGGCTTATATAGCATCTTCAACAGAGAAAAGTAAGTTCACAGAGAAAGGATAGAACGAAGGAAAGTAGTTTCAGGATTCCAAGGGCAACAAACTATAAGAAGGTAAATATACTGGAGAAAACTAATGGTGGAAAAAGGCTAATTAGTCAAGTTTGTTAGTTTCCTCCGGTGCTGTCTCCAGGTTGGTAAAGGTCTGAAGTTGTCTCCAGTGATGAACTTTTGTCCTGGAGAGGGGAGGAAGCATGCCTTTGAAGATTTATATCCTACTTTTAGGCAGATAGAAGGAGAGCAAGGGACTTTGCTTGCATCTGCTGCTTCTCAGTTGCCTTCAGCTCAAAATAATTCTTATGCCGAATGGCATATTTTGGGGTATTATATTCTGTTGTTCTTTCAGGTCTACTGTTAAGTCCTGTGGCCAGACACACAGATCATTTGAGGATTACAGTAAATGTACTATCAGCAACACCGTCCCCTCAAGATCTTCCATTCCTGTTAAGCTTCATTTTCCTTCACTTCTTCTCATTACCTGTAAAATTATCAAGTCTTAAATTTGGATACTAAAAAAATTGTCCTATTAAATTTCAGCATTTTAGATTTAGCCTCATTCTTGTCTATTTGAGATCTCTTTGAATTTGTATTTGATTATGGATTTTCATTATGGTAATTACTGCCATCTCTCCCCCAACCTCCAAAGTTGCAGCATCTCTAAGAACTAGGGTGTTGAAGTCACCAGGTAGGCAATTTCCTTGTGAAATGATTTTATTGGCTACATTCCTGAGATTCATTCCTTTTCATTTTGACTTTCCATCATCAATTCATTTATTTGCTTGTTTATATTAGTCCTTCTGGTTGCATGGTTTGAAATTAAGCCACTTTAGTTTCTGATGCTACAAAGCTGTACTTGGCATTACTTTCTATTGTATTTTTTAAAAAATATTTATTTATATTTATTTAGCTGCTTTGGGTCTTGGTTGCAGCATGCAGGATGTTCGTTGTGGTGCTTGGACTCTCTAGTTGTGGCATGCAGGCTCAGCAGTTGAGGCACATGGGCTTTGTTCCAAGCTCCAAGGCATGTGGTATCTTAGTTCCCTGACCAGGGTTTGAACCCATGACCCATACATTGCAGAACAGATTCTTAACTGCTGGACCACCAGAGAAGTCCCTGCTGTTATATTTTTAATTAAAATAATTAATATATTTTAATAAAACATAGAAATATTTTCTCATCAACTGTCATGGTATTATATTTGGTTATATATAACCATTAATTGGTTATGAAAACCAAAAATTAATTTTCAATATAAAATGGTTTTATCTGAGATCAATGAAATCTATAAAATTATCATTTTTAACCTGATAATCAGGTACCAATTATTATAACAATTCAACCTAAGTAAATCCAAGAGTCTTGGAAAAAAGTAATCGTGACCACAGATTTAATGTTCCCCAATGGTGGCAGGAAGTATAAAAGGGTTTCAAAGAGTTTGTATAAGTTTATGAAGAACTGAGCTATGAAAGTTTAAAGAGAAGATCTGCTAAAGGTAACCTCTAAAACTGACTTCCAGGAGCATCAAACAAGGGGGCTGGTCTGGGCAATTTCTAGTCCTTCTCAGCAGAATAAGTTTTGATGTCTGTACAGCTCTCATTGCTTCCTCATGGGTTTTGTTGGCAAAAAAGTGCAGCTTGGGGTCGAGCAAAATCTAATCCACATTAGTGATGCTTTTTACAAACCAACCAAATTCTTTATCAAATTATTTTAAATCAATAAAGAGAAAAGTTTACCATATTTTGCAGGCTGAATTGGATGCTGCCAACAAAAAAAATGCTATAAAAATTCTTAAACCCATCATGGACATTTGCAGTGAAACAATTACTTTTTAAAAAGAATATTCTCCTGATAGTGACAAACTTCTTCTGGGCTTAATCGATAAAGAGAAAATTCTTCCCTTTTGAAAGAGGATTTTCTAGGTTACTATGTTTGAGGGAAACACTGATTCCCTGAGGACCTCACGTGACTCATGCTTTTGAGAGGCAGTTTTCCTGATTTTTTTTCTCCTCCCACAGGTTCATGTTGTACATCCAGATCTCTGGCTATTGGTTCATACTGTTGGTTTATTTTTTTAATTTAAAAAAGGGCCACAGTCTTTCACTGTTTGGTATGTTTGTTGTTGTGGATTTAACTGAATGCATCGAGCTATGTTCTGGATATTGCTGCCATCGTGTGATGAAGTGTTAAAAGCCAAAAGAAAAAAAAAAGAAGGTGCACAAGGAATTCCCATATTAGAAAACCTGTACTTTATATTAAAAATAGAAGGATTCTGTCTCATGGAGTAGAGATTGGAAAGTTTATTGATTAATCTGTAGTCACATCCAGGTTTTTGGTATGTCCTCCTTTGAAAAATTCAAATTAAGTTGCTTTCACCTATACTATTTTCCTTGAACTGTATGACACATTTTCATGTCAAAGAATAAGCTTTTTATTTAAAGATTAGATACAAACTCAGAGAAAATCATAAAATCATGACTAACCACGAAAAAGGTAGAATTGTATATGAACAAATACTTACAGATTGACAGAGCATGAATATTGAGGGACCTTGCTTTGCATAGCTGTTATCTGTCCTTTTATATAATTCCATTTAAAGAAAGTATTTCCTTAGTGACAAACCTAGTTTCTCCAACTCCTCCCCTTTCTACCTTGGAGCACAATATGACATTCCTAAGTAGAGCGTCTTGTGAGGTCCAGAATTAAAGATCCAGCTTGTTCAGATAAACTCTGAACTCCTGGCAGTCTTCATGGTAGATTTATAACCCTATGTATCAAAAAGTAAAAATTCTGTTTCCTATTCATCCTAATAAAGCTGCAGGAGTTTCCTAGAAGGAATGCAGACAAGCCTGATTGTTCACAGTTGGAGAGTAGAGGGTGGTTCCAGGGAATGAGATTTTTAACCCCTTCTTTCCCACTTTCCCTCTTAATCTTATAGAGACTTGACAGGGCTCCAAGGATGAGTAACAGAGATCATTCAGATTTTCATGATAGTAAGGGTCTGTCCATACTTTGGCAAGACTGTGGGATGCTGATTTGAATTTGATAATATAGTGGTGATTAATACCAGAGATCTATATTTTAGGTAAGAGTGTAGGTGCTGAAGTACAACTGTGTTTATTGGATGTGAGAGTGTGTCAGATAAGACACTGAAACAGCAACTCTCCCTGATATTCTAAAGTTCTTCTACAATTTAAAAATAAGAGAAGAAAGAGGGCATTATTTGTAAGCATCTCTAGCAGAGATATGGTGGGACACATATGCTAGCTTATCTGTAAAGGTGGTTGTATAGACACTGCCCCCCTTAAACATAGAGAAGGTTTTCCAGTCCCCCAGCATCGTCATCATCCTTGGATACTGTCTGAGATGTGAGAGGGTGCTGTGGTGGACACTGGGAACGCAAAGAGGCTTACAGTAGAATCCAGGGGGGCAGGATATATGTGCTCACAAAGAGGTAAAGAATCCATTCAGGCAGGGACTTACAGAGTGATGAGGGAAGAAGTGAAACTCAGTTAGTGTGCTGTAGACAGTGGAACCGGTACTCAGGCTGAGTGCTCAATGCCTGTGCTCTTGAATTCTTTCATTTCTTCCTTTGTTCATTTGACAAGTGCATGGTGAGACCCTAGACCGGTCAGGCCTAGCTGGTGGTTCTGGGAATAAATTGGTAAACAAAGCTATGAAGTCTGCTTGCATGAAACTTCTAGTTTTTATAGTGCATGTGTGTGATTTCCAAGCAAGCTTTCAGTGTACTTCTGTAGACCTTTATGGTTTTCAGAAACGCTTTTACCTCCTTTCAAGTTGTTTTTCTTTAAATAAGAGTAATACTTCTTATGCGTCAGTTATTTATAAAGCTCTTTTATAAACTTCTTCAAGTGCAAATTAGAAACAAGGAAATTAAAAATTTAAACATTTAAAGATAAATAATGTTAATTTGCACAAAATACCTTTTGCATGTGTTAAGGGTTTTTTGTTTGTTTGTTTCCTTTCTGTATATCATTCTACCCAACCCCAGCAGGACTTAAACATCTACTCTGTTAATGATCCTAAGGAAATATTAGCATATATATTTATAAACTTTAAAAGTTAAAGGTATAGATTGATAAAATATAGTAAGTTTTCATCTTTTTAAATAAGCAAAGTAAACTGACAAATAAAAATGATGCTTTAATAGTAATTTTTAGGTTTATTTAAATCTTTCATCTTAATGTATGTTATAGTATTTGACTTATGTAAATTAGGAGGCAGTCACCTGCTATCTTTGGAACAAAAGTGAGGCAGAAGCTCTAAAAGAAATTTAAGATCCATGACTTTATCTTTAGTTTCCTTGGAAATGTGTATTATCAAAGGCTTCAAGATTATCTGCAAATACTGGTGAATTTGGTGGGGTAATTGGGAGAAAAGAGAATAACACTGGTGGTGGAGGTTGCCTCTTTACAGACCAAAAGATTTCTTTTGATTTTCTTTTGTGTTTCCCAAGATTTTTAAAAGTTTAGATGGGGAATTTGCTGGTGGTCCAGGAGTTAGGACTCTGTGCTTCCACTATAGGGGGAACAGGTTCCACCTCTGATCCTGGAACTAAGATCCTGCAAGTCTTGCATCATGATTAAAAAATAATAATAAAATTAAATTTAAAAATAAAAATTTAGATGAAAAACTATAGAAATGCATTACATCATTGGCAAGTTCCTTATTTAAATGTGGGGTAGTCAAGGTTGACTGTTTTTGACTTCTAGACACATCCAAAAGTTAGGTTTATTAATAAAAAGCTGTTGGCTCATTTTTAAAACATTTATTAATGTTATTCTTTTGTTCTCTCCTTTCATCTCCATTAAAGCAGTAGAACTCTGTGCTCATGTAAACTGCAATGACTCAAATCTAAATGTATGTGACTGGGCCCATCCTTTCCCCAAACACAAACTAATACATATATAAAAGACTGAGACAACAGTGCTTCTGATCCTGAAGGCTGTGATAAAATGTCAAGATAAAGGGCAAAATTTCTTTTTATATTGCTCCACAGTTAATTAAAATATTTTATTTCAGTCCAAGATGTATTCAAATATGCCTCTTTGGAAAAACACCATTGGAAAGTTATAAGAACCACGGAAAATAACTACTATCAGTAAAAAGGAAAAATTTGAAAAGAACTAAAAACATGGGAGAATATCTGGCTCATGCTTCAGTGAATTATATTTGTTTTGGTCATGGAAAAGCTCACTTCATATTTTCCCTTTAGGCCAAAGTCAATGTCATCATAAAACCTACTGCCAGCATTTAGGTTAAAGACATGGGTGAAAAAACAAAACAAAACAAAACTATTTTCCAGTCAAAACTTAATCAGTAAGGTGGTAAAACTACTTTGTTTTAATGTGGGTATTGTCAAGTTCTTTAAAAGACTTTTAAATTAATCTTTAGATTATGTAGTATAATGAGTAGATTGTGGCTTTCCTAGAAAATACATCCTCATTCAAATCCTTGGAACCTGTGAATGGGGCTCTGTTTGTGAAAAGTGTTGCTCAGTTGTGTCCAACTCTTTTGTGACCCCATGGACTGTAGTCTGCCGGGCTCCTCTATTCATGAAATTCTCCCGGCAAGAATACTGAAGTGGGTAGCCATTTCCTTCTCCACGGGATCTTCCTGACCCAGGGATCAGGCCCATGTCTTCTACACTGCAGGCAGATTCTTTACTCTCAGAGCCACCAAGGAAGCCCATTCATGAAATGAGTCCTTGCAAATTTAATTATCTTCATATAAGGTCATCCCAGATTATCCAGGTGGGCCCCAAATCCCATGATAAGCATTCTCATAAGAGACTGAAGAGGAGAAGGTCCTGTGAGATTGGAGTGGCAGGGCTTGGAGTGATGTGGTTGAAAGCCAAAGAAAACAAGGAATGTTAACAGCACCTGGAAGCTGAAGACACATGAAGAATTCTCCCCCAGAACCTGCAGAAGAAGACTGGCCTTGCCAACACCTTGAATTCAGACTTCTGGCCCCCAGAAATGTGGGAGACTAAATTTCTGTGGTTTTGCCAGCAGATTTGTGGTTATTTGTCGTCACAACCACAGAAAACTAATACATAAAGGGTTAACCAAGATTCATTGAGTAGCGATGATGTGTTATTAGTTGTGATACAATCCATTGAAAACTGTCTCTCCTGCAAGAAACTTATACAAGATTAGTGAGTCAGATATGGGATGGACCATTACAGCACGATGTGAAAAGGTTTATCACAAAGGTAGAAAGATACACATGGGAATATGGAAAGAATACTGCCACTTTTCTGAAAAATGTGAATTTAGGTCAGCGGCAAGCAATGCTTGATTTTAAAATGAAAGTACTTTTTATAAAATAAGCTATTCATAATATATGTTAATAATGTGAAAAATGTTTATGTTATTACATAAATAACCTACAGCTTTGAATTTGATGAACTTATAAACTGGGGTATATATCCTACATGAAGGGGATATTTCAATCTGCTCTATAAATACTAGGAGAACTAAAGTGTAACATCCAATGTGCTATGAATCTGCCTGGGCATTTTCACACCTTTTTGAACTCAGGTTGTCAGATTTTTTTTTTCCATATATTTTTTTCAAATATATCTCTAACTTTACAATGGAATTCACTGAATAGATACCTGTCATAGTAGTATTTATCACCATTAAAAAATTGATCTAGAGTATTTTTAAAGCTTTATTGAGGCATAATTTACACACTGTAAAATTCACTCATTTTAAGCATACAGTTACAATCTTTTAAATAAATTTGTTGAGCTGTGCAGACATTACTACAGTCTAGTTTTAGGACATCCCTACTTCCCCAGAAAGACCTCTTGTGTTTATTTGCAATCAGTCCAGTTCCAGCCCCAGGCAACCACTCATCTGCTTTCTGTCTTTGTGGGTTTACCTTTTCTAGACATTTACATTAATATAACAATAAAATAAAATTTCCTTTGTATCAGACGTCTTTAACTTAGGTAATATTTTTGAGGTTTTTCCCTTTTGTAGCATATTTCATTATTTCATTAGTTTTTATTGTTGAATAGTATTCAATTGCATTTTGTTTATAAACGTCTTGTTTATCCATTCACCAAGCAGTGAATATTTGGATGGCTTCCTTTTGGGTCATTATGAATAATACTGCTATATACATTTGCATACAAATATTTGTGTGGACATATTTTTTTTTTATTTTTTTGGAGCAGTAGATAAATATCTGGGTTGTATAGCAAGTTCATGTTTTCATTTTTGCAAAAGTGTTTTACAAACTGACTGTGCCAGTTTACATTCCTCACTAGTAATGTAAGAAGATTTCAGTTACTCTGCATCTTCAGTGATACTTGCATTGTCTGTCTTTTTGATTATGGCCATCCCAGTGGCTGTGAAGTGGTATCTCATTTTGACTAATGACTAATGATTGTTGACTGTTCCTCTAAGGCTATTCAGGTGAACTTTGGCTCTTAACCTCTGACATTGGTCTTTAAGACTCTGTTTTGTATTTTTTTTAAACCAAGAATGCCATAGAACACACAATAGGAAAAGGTATAAGAGAAATTGAGGAGAAAAAATGAAATAAGAGAGATGGTGAGAGAAGAAATGATAATAAACTAGATATATGATTATGGAAAAGGAGAAGAGAAGGAAAATTATATTTAAAAAAATTGTGGTTTGGAAAGCCAAGTCATATTATAATGGTATCAGTGAAGATACAAAACATATGAGCACATTAGAACCATTGGTAACAGTTTGAACATTCTCTGTCTAGAGTAATGACAGTGTCATTAATTTAGATCAAAATGTGTTCAGAAACTAAGAGTACTTTTGAGTTATTATCCATTACACTTGTCTATTTTGCAAAAAGAGCATTCTCATTTATTCATAGCTTCTTTCCTTGATGTATTAAGGCTTTCTTCTGTTACGACTTTCCCTTTAGTGACCTGTCACTTTTGGATACAGTGTTAGGCCTTCTATGGTCATTGGTGTCCATCTGAGCTTCGTAGTATCGAGCCTGAATAATCTCGAATTTCATGTCCTTTCTTTCCACTAACACAAATGCATCTGGGCAGCCCAATTAATTACTCTTGCTTTTTTCTCTGCCTCTGCTGCCTTCATCAAAGACCCAAGTACGTGATTGGGTGGGCATGGGGTTTATTTTTACTTTTAGGCTCAGGAGGTGTTAAAACATAACACAAACTCCCCTGTGAATGCAAACGTTTTATTGATTGAGAATAGTTTCTTCAGTTTTAGCTTCAAGTGATGGCCAGTTCAAAAGTCATGGTGAATGAGTAATCCAAAACTTAGCATTTTCATTTTAGCTACCTGTTTAATCCTGGTCTCAAAGGGTAGTATAAAGATTTTTCCAAAATGTACTTGAATAAAATGTATGTTCACATTTGAAAGACTTCCTTAAAAAACTCAAAGAATAGCAGGAAAACACACATATTCTTCAGTGTTTAATTTTGTCACCAAATTAGCAGTACTTGATCCTCACAGTTCATTATATATGGTTTTAATAGACCAGAGCTTACATATATAAATGAGTGTCATATATTTTCAAATAAACGATCTTGGCTTTAAACCTGTTTCATCCATTTTGCAATTCCTCTGTCTTATTTTGAACTTTCCATCAGTGCCAGTTTATGAACCAAATTAAAAAACTTATCTCATTATTGTCACACTTCTTATATAAAATGTGACAGCAATATTCCTTAAGTAATTGAGATTATAAATAAATTGAGATTCTTATCTCATATATTGCCTGGTTTTGGTTCAGCCAGTTTTGAGATATGAACACATATTTTCCTTCCATCTCATCTCATAAGAAGAGCAATATAATTCAAATGATATATGTACTGATTCTAGCAGTTACTTGCTGAGTCTATTACTGTCTTTAGAATTTAGTCCCAGGACCTTTTTGTCCCAATTACTAGAAAATTCTCTAAGAGGCTATAAGATGAGTCACTATGCATTGTGATGATAGATACATTGCTGTCTTTATGGGAGGGATTGGTTTCAAAAGACATGCATTCATTCTATCTGTTTTATCTGTTATCTTTTAGATTATCAAGCAGGGCCAGCCTTGATACATGTGAGTGGCTTTTGGGAGATGAAGTCTTATTTAGGTAAAGGGCTTGGTTAAGTATGAGTTGATCGATCTATCATAGTCAACAACATTTTCAAGAAAACAGTTGTTACTGTGAGATAGAGATGTGAAGATTCAAGCAAGGTCATACCATTTCCTTGGTAACTGAGCAAGCTGTTGGTTAATGGCTGACTTCAGAGCAGACAGAAAGGGGTACATTTACACATCTATTCATCATAACAATCCTGGAAGATAATTATCACTTAATTTTAAAACATCCAGCATTTCCTTATACATTTATGTTTCCAGTATTCAGGGAAGTATTAAAGATCTCTGTGCCTGAGTTTTCTCAATCATGTATGTTGTGAAAGTTGTCACAGTTAGATAGCAGAAAGAAGAAATCCAGGGTCCAGGGTCAGTCACATTGTATATTCACTAGGGAAAGGGTGTTTTTGGTAGAAGTTCAACTGCATATATTAAACACACACACATGCTGTGGATTAAACAAGATAGTAGCTTATTTTTCTTACATGTAAATGAAGTCTAGAAGTAGGCACTTGTAGGGTTGGTATGATGGTGCCACAAAGTTGTCTAATTCTTTTTGTTGTGCCAAGTTTTTTGAAGTTCTCTGTTTTTCTTCTTTGGTCATACTGTGTGGCTTGCAGGATCTTAGTTCCCTGATGAGAGACGGAATCTCTGCCTGCTGTGGTGGAAGCGTGGAGTCCTCACCACTGGACCACCAGGGAATTCCCAAGGCCTCTGTTCTTTGACTGCTAGGTTATGGGGCCCACCCTTGTAGGCTAAGGGCTCCCCTGATGATAGCTAGTAGATAATCCACCTGCAACGTGGGAGACCTGGGTTCAGTCCCTGGGTTGGGAAGATCTCCTGGAGAAGGGAAAGGCTACCCACTCCAGTATTCTGGCCTGGAGAATTCCATGGATTGTATAGTCCATGGGGTCGCAAAGAATCAGACACGACTGAATGACTTTCACTTATAGTCTAAAATAGTTGCTAGCACTCTGGCCATTACATCCAAGTTCAAGGAGTCAGGACCGATGTACATAGGCTCTTCTCTTCTTAAGATTTCTTAGTAGGTCCTCCTAACATTTGTGCTTATGTCTCATTAGTCACACGCCACACATAAGGGAGGGAAATGTTCTTTTAGTTGGTCAGTGAGTCTAGTAAAAATTGTTGCTGTTACTAAGAAAATAGGAAGAATGGGTACTAGATGGAAGGGTATAGTCAATCATAAAATATAGCTATTATTTTCCTGCTTTTTTACTTAGCAGCTTTGTCAACTTATTGAGCCTGAGTTTTCTCATCTATGAGGTGAGGATAGTCATAACCCCCACAGGTTGTTATGAGTAAGCAGTAAAAGAGACTGTACACGCAAAGCACCACTAGGTAGCTGCTCTATCCTGTAACTGGCGGCACCTGACTTAGGAAAGGCCCAGGCTTGGAGCTTCCTGATGAGGGGCCACACTAGCTGGGTGGGGACGTGGGTATGGAGACCTGGCAGCCCCGAAGCTGGAAAATCCATGGACAGAGGATGCAAAGAACTGACTCATTGGAAAAGATCCTGATGCTGGGAAAAATTGAGGACAGTAGGAGAAGTGGGTGACTGAGGATGAGATGGTTGGATGGCATCACTGACTCGATGGACATGAGTTTGAGTAAGCTTTGGGAGTTGGTGATGGACAGGGAAGCCTGGCGTGCTGCAGTCCATGGGGTCTCAAAGAGTTGGACATGACTGAGTGACTGAACAGCCACCTTAGAAGTGGAAGTTGGGTTTTTTTGTCTTTTTGTATCTTGTTGTTCATAATTTTCCCTAACAGCGTATTCATGTATAGTTTTGTTGTATTTTGTTGCTCAAGGAGATGCTTTTTAAGGTGCAAGCACTGCAGCAAAGGGTCCCAGGTCCTAGTCTTTCTCAAGTTGATATTGTGAAAATCCTAATCCAGGGAAAGATGGTTCAATGTGTGAAACCGAAGCTCAGGGATAGTGCCTGGCAGGAGGTACAGGTTGGAGAGCATATGTGCCAGAGAAGAGAAGGAAGTGAAATTGCCAGTCGCTCAATCCTGTCCGACTTTGTGCAACCCCATGGACTATAGCCTGCTAGTCTCCTCTGTCCATAGGATTTTCCAGACAAGAATACTGGAGTGGACTGCCTTTCCCTTCTCCAGGGGACCTTCCCCACCCAGGGTTAGAACCCAGGTCTCCTGCATTGCAGGCAGATTCTTTACCATCTGAGCCTCCAGGGAAGCTCACCAGAGAAGGGAGTGTCCTGCTAATTCAGCGAGCCCAGTTTGCACATTTCTTCTCAACTCCATTTTAATGCCCTCATGTGGACGGCTTGAACTAAAGTCATGGAGGCAGTGTTTACACCACATAAATCAACAAATGATACAACTCAAGTCTTTCTGTCCCCCTTCTCACCTCCCCACCAGAGCAGTGTACTGATCAACCACTGTTGGGAGGCATTGGCATGTCTGTGAAATCTAAAGTTGTGAAACTGAATGAAAT
Source organism: Bubalus bubalis (assembly GCF_019923935.1). Taxonomy (NCBI): domain Eukaryota; kingdom Metazoa; phylum Chordata; class Mammalia; order Artiodactyla; family Bovidae; genus Bubalus; species Bubalus bubalis. The sequence continues at coordinate 39,980,364 of NC_059160.1, read as the reverse complement.
CATTTAGTGATCATGTTTATTAATTTGACAATGAAATACGGTAATGAAAGAAGTCTGGGAGTGGCGTTATTAGGAGCGGGCAGAAGAAGAAAGGCTGCAGAAGAATTTCAGGAGAAATGGAGAAATGTTTAGGGGGAACCCAAGGGTGTAGAGATTTCTAAGAAAGATTGATGAATACTGCCATATATAGGCAAGATGTTCCACATGGGTTATCCCAGCAGTCTCCAGGCTTTTTGACATGAGGGACCTGCTTCATGGAAGACAGTTTTCCATCAGTGGGGAAGAGCATGAGGGATGGGGTGTAATGTGAGCAATAGGGAGCTGTTGTAAAACTTGCTTACCGTCTGCTGACCTCCTGCTGTGTGGCCCTATTCCTAACAGGCCACAGAACAGTACTGGTGTATGGCCTGGAGGTTGGGGACCCCTGCATTAGACTATTAGATTAGATATTAGATTGTTGAGGGACTTTAGTAGAAGTTTTAGCTGAGTGACTTGAGCAGATGGCAGATGGTGTTTAGTAAAATTCAGTAGCTGTAGATTGGTCAATGGATTATAATGGAGCTTTGGGAGCTGAGTAAAGTGAACCTTTTTTTAAAAACAAACAAACAAACAAACAATCCTACTATATAACATACCCTACAGTTTTAGATCATAATAAACATGAGGTGAAAGAATGGTTTGTTCACTTTCTGTAGGTGCTGTAAAGTGAAAGGGTTAGTCGCTCAGTTGTGTCCAACTCTTTGTGACCCCATGAAGCTGTACTACTTTGCTTATAAAGGAGGGAACTGATTTAGAAAGTTTGAATTTGCTAGATTTTAACCTTGGAATTGTGATTCACCATCAATGTTGTCAGCATATACAGAATAACCCTTAAAAACCATTTTCAATAAATAATTATTCTCATTTACTAAGCTTCTCAGTAGTATTCTTTCCTATATTGCCTACAAGACTTCTGTCTTTTTTTGTTGACAGTTTTGTTTCCAATAGGAATTAATAGTCCTTAAAACAGTAATTTGCACTTCTAAAAATTAGTTGTCAGGTTTGTGAAGGTTTGTTTGAGAATCATAGGTGTATAGAATGAAATTTTGTTACTTTTTTTTTTTTTTACAAAAACAAGTTTTAATTTAGGTGACAAAGCAAAAATGAGTCTTTAAGCATAAAGATCTTCATGTATTGCATTATTTTAATATTGTGTCTTCCTGGAAAGTTTTTCCTTCTAAAGTAAATTTGGAAATAATGAATACTATCCCATTGCTTTTGAATAGAGAAGCACAGGAAAAATTACATAAAAATAAATAGGGCAATTTTAAATTCTAGAATAGAGACTGTTTTGTACCGTGCCTAGGAATTGGTTTTCTGAATCTCAGTGCCAACAAAATAGCCCTAGCTGATTTATTTTGATGTTGTTGAATGATACTCTCAAAAATATCACTGAAAATCTTTTCCTTGAGTTGAACTAAGTTTCACTCATGGTATCTGTGAATACATTTTAGTTTAAAAATAAAAGTGTATATTGTGAAGAGATGATCTTTTTATCCTATGCCCAATTACTCTTTTTATTTTCTTTTAATTTTATTTTATTTTTAACTTTACAATATTGTATTGGTTTTGCCATATATCAACATGAATCCGCCACAGGTATAAATGTGTTCCCCATCCTGAACCCTCCTCCTCCTCCCTCCCCTTACCATCCCTCTGGGTTGTCCCAGTGCACCAGCCCCAAGCATCCAGTATCGTGCATTGAACCTGGACTGGTGACTCATTTCATATATGATATACATGTTTCAATGCCATTCTCCCAAATCATCCCACCCTCTCCTTCTCCCACAGAGTCCAAAAGACTGTTCTATACATCAGTGTCTCTTTTGCTGTCTCGTATACAGGGTTATCATTACCATCTTTCTAAATTCCATATATATGCGCTAGTATACTGTTTTGGTGTTTTTCTTTCTGGCTTACTTTACTCTGTATAATAGGCTCCAGTTTCATCCACCTCATTAGAACTAATTCAAATGTATTCTTTTTAATGGCTGAGTAATACTCCATTGTGTATATGTACCACAGCTTTCTTATCCATTCATCTGCTGATGGACATCTAGGTTGCTTCCATGTCCTGGCTATTATAAACAGTGCTGCGATGAACACTGGGGTACATGTGTCTCTTTCAATTCCGGTTTCCTCAGTCTGTATGCCCAGCAGTGGGATTGCTGGATCATAAGGCAGTTCTGTTTCCAGATGTTTAAGGAATCTCCACACTGTTCTCCATAGTGGCTGTACTAGTTTGCATTCCCACCAACAGTGTAAGAGGGTTCCCTTTTCTCCACACCCTCTCCAGCATTTATTGCTTGTAGACTTTTGGATCGCAGCCATTCTGACTGGCGTGAAATGGTACCTCATAGTGGTTTTGATTTGCATTTCTCTGATAATGAGTGATGTTGAGCATCTTTTCATGTGTTTGTTAGCCATCTGTATGTCTTCTTTGGAGAAATGTCTATTTAGTTCTTTGGCCCATTTTTTGATTGGGTCATTTATTTTTCTGGAGTTGAGCTGTAGGAGTTGCTTGTATATTTTTGAGATTAGTTGTTTGTCAGTTGCTTCGTTTGCTATTATTTTTCTCCCATTCTGAGGGCTGTCTTTTCACCTTGCTTATAGTTTCCTTTGTTGTGCAGAAGCTTTTAAGTTTAATTAGGTCCCGTTTGTTTATTTTTGCTTTTATTTCCAATATTCTGGGAGGTGGGTCATAGAGGATCCTGCTGTGATGTATGTCGGAGAGTGTTTTGCCTATGTTCTCCTCTAGGAGTTTTATAGTTTCTAGTCTTACGTTTAGATCTTTAATCCATTTTGAGTTTATTTTTGTGTATGGTGTTAGAAAGTGTTCTAGTTTCATTCTTGTACAAGTGGTTGACCAGTTTTCCCAGCACCACTTGTTAAAGAGATTGTCTTTAATCCATTGTATATTCTTGCCTCCTTTGTCAAAGATAAGGTGTCCATATATGCGTGGATTTATCTCTGGGCTTTCTATTTTGTTCCATTGATCTATATTTCTGTCTTAGTGCCAGTACCATACTGTCTTGATGACTGTGGCTTTGTAGTAGAGCCTGAAGTCAGGCAGGTTGATTCCTCCAGTTCCATTCTTCTTTCTCAAGATTGCTTTGGCTGTTCGAGGTTTTTTGTATTTCCATACAAATTGTGAATTACTCTTTTTAACTAGTAGTTTCTCCAAATGGCAATGGAAAGTACTGTTTATAATAGAAAGGAAAAAAAAAATTCTGGAGTTTTATTAAAAATGGCATGACATATCTGAACAAAACAAGGGACTAGTTAATATATTCTCTATGTAACTATTGAGTTGGAAATTTCTCTGCATTCACTATAACCTGTCATTTGCAATAACAGTATTAGAAAATGATATGATCCCCTTGCCCTGTGTGTGTGTGTGTGTGTGTTTGTGTGTGGCATGCCTTATGCTAAGTGTGCTCACTGTACTTTCTTTCTTAATCCTCACAAGTTCAGCTCAGAGCTAGGAAATAGCAGAGTCAGTATTTGAATACAGGTGTATGTCTCTAGAACCAGAAATCTTATATGCCATTCACACCAAGGTGTGTATGAGCAGTGTATCTTTAGCAGAGTGAGAAAAAGGATCAAAAAATAATTAAACAAATCAAACATTTCTTAATGATCCTAATCTGATGTATCTTAACATTAGAAAGTAAACAGATGTGAATTTGTTCAGAGAAATTTAGGACTAATGTAGGGTTAAAAAGAAAGACAAGGCCATCTGTTTTTGTTATAATTGTAATGTTTGGATGTGATGTATTGAGTATACGTTCTAATGAGAGAAACTATATATATCTGCTAAGATGAGAAAATGTGGCTGAAGTTTTTTAATATTAGTTTCACTCAAACTTTTAAGAATTTACAAACATTTGAGGTTCAGATTTTCTTTTTAGCTTTCCTTTTCTCTACCTAGTCAATAGTAATAAGACTGCTCTGGAGATCCCATATTTTACTCAGAAAAAGAATAAAAATGAAAAATTAACTGGGTGTTTCTTTTTTTAACCATTCTATCACACCAATACTGTATTCTTTCTATTTAAAGTGATAAGAAATGAATTATTTTCAGTTTAATAACCAACTAGCTGCCCTGTTAGTGAAAACATTGCAGTTTTTTAATAGTTAGATTATTTGCAAGCTTTGCTTTTTTCAGGTATGTTAAATTCTTTTTATTTCTCATCTTTTGTTGGACTTTCTGCTTTCCATGAACTTAAATTATCTAAAAGAGATGATTGTACAGTACATTCAGTGGCACTTTTCAGTAACATCCTGGCATGAGAGATTATATATATATGTGTGTGTGTGTATATATGGACATGTTTAGCTGTTAAGGTTTATGTGGAGTTTTGGTGAGTATGATTTAGGTTCAGACATTTGAAGGTTTTCTTTAAATTACTTCTCTCTTGTTTAGAATAACCATGCTTATCTCAATTTTACACATCTTCTCTCTTCTATTTTTGAGGGTCTTACATTGAGTTCTTGAATGCTCTTGGGAAGAGTGATATAAATAATTTTGACTTTGCTTCTTGGAAGTCAAAGTTTCTACCGATTTCAGTTGTAAACCATCTGGGCAGTTGAATCCCAAATCTGGTATATTAAGGGAAGGAAGCCAGTAGTTCCAAAGATTCATTTGCTGACAGCAGTAACAAAATCCAACTTGTACTAGGCAATAAGTTAACTGCAGATGCTGAATCTATGATTTTTTTAACACATGTCATGCGTGAGTGAGTGAAGTCGCTTAGGCGTATCTGACTCTTTGCGACCCCATGGACTGTAGCCTGCCAGGCTCTTTGTCTGTGGGATTTTCCAGGCCAGAATACTGGAGTAGGTTGCCATTTTCTTCTCCAGGGGATCTTCCCCACCCAGGGATCGAACCCATGTCTCCCGCATTGCAGCAGACTCCTTCTGCTCCTTTGTCTGAGCCCCCAGGGAAGAACGCCACCGTCATACTCTGAACTTAATGCTCTTCAGTAAGGCAGCATGACACAGGGAAACAGACATGGACTTTAGAATTAGATTAATTTGATATTTCTAAAAAAATTTTTTGTTTTAAAATACATATAAGAATAACAAGAAGATCCAAAGATAGTACAAAGAGGTCCCTTTCACCCTTCACCCAGTTACCCCCAAAGATTACACTGTAAATAACTAAACTACAGTATTCAATCTAGGATTGACATTGATGCAATGCATATATAGTTCTAAATCATTTTATTGTGTCTGTAGACTCATATAAGCACCATCACAATCAAGGTGCCCAATTATCATGTCAACACAAAGATGTCTATTATGCTGTCTCTTGTAGTTGTACCTACCCTGTACCCTGCCCCAACCCCAAACCCTGGCAATCACTAGTGTATTTTTCATCTCTCTAACATTGCCATTTGGGGAACACTATACTGTGAAACTGTGTAGTGTGTGGCCTTTTACAATTTTTCTTTTTAGCATAATGTTTTTGAGATCCATCCAAGTTGGTATGTATATCAATAGTTTGTTCCTTTCTATTGCTGGATATGTAATATGGATGTATGGAATATGGATCTATTCCATACATCCATATTACACAGTATGGATGTATGGGCTTACTAGAGTTTATTTGAGCATCATCTGTTGATGTTCTAAGGTCCATCTGTGGTCATTGGAAACTTGCTTCAGGTTGGTTCCTCTATCCTTTTGATGTGTCCTCAGTTGTCTTCCCTGATGTTCCAGACATTCCATGTTTATCTTATCCACTTTCTACACTAGTCATTCCTCCAAGTGCTTTTGGTTCTTCCAAGATGGGAGTGATGTTTAGGACCAAAATTAAGGCTTTGGCAGTGCTCATTGCTACTGAATAATTAGTGTTTCTAGGACTTTCCAGTGGCAAGTTCTGTTAAAATCAATTATCTTTCAAATATGAAACTAGGCAATGAGTTCATCCTGATAACTTTGATTCACATTTAGAACTACAAGGATTTTGACCTCACCTCATCCATGGTGCATCTCTGTCTCCCTGTCTGCCACTGAAAATTGTAGTTCCTAAGGACATAGCATAATTATGTATTAATATTTGTTTTGCCCCACATTATTCACATGACAGTCTCAAAACAACAAAACCAATGTTACCTAGGACAATATGATTATTAAAAGTAGTTTGTGAGTTTTTAATAATTCTTTTTGTTTTTCAAGTATATGTATGGGATGTATGGGCTTCCCAGGTGCTACTGGTGGTAAAGAATCCATTGCCAATGCAGGAGACATAAGAGACATGAGTTTGACCCCTAGGTTGAGAAGATCTCCTGGAGGAGGACATGGCAGCCCATTCCAGTATTCTTGGCTGCAGAATCCCATGGACAGAGGAGCCTGGTGGGCTACAGTCCATAGGGTTGCAAAGAGTCAGATATGACCGAAGCGACTGAGTGTACATGCATGAGATATATACAGTAAAGGTGCTGTTTTAGACTCACTTGATATAGTTCCTTTTGTATACTTATGGCTCATTTGTTTCATGCTGCTTTTGACTTTTAGAGTTTGTTTTTTTTCTTGCCTTTGATTTTGTTTTATAATCATGTAAACACTCCTTCTGAATCTACAAGGCAGTGTCTATTCAGGGAGATCTGTCCAGTGCTCTCTACCCCATTGCCTCCCTCCATCTGTAGGTAACTCTTTCTTCTCTTTTCCTCCTTCATCTCCTCTTCCTTCTCTTTTCAGTTTGCTTTTGATGTAATTTAAAATAAATATCTTTCTTCCCATCTTAAATGAATGGATATGGCTATCCTTGCATGTGATATTGAAAGTGAAAGTGAAAGTGAAGTTGCTCAGTCATGTCTGACTCTTCGCGACCCCATGGACTGTATTCTACCAGGCTCCTCCTTCCATGGAATTTTCCAGGCAAGAGTACTGGAGTGGGTTGCCATTTCCTTCTCCAGGGGATCTTCCCAACCCAGGGACTGAACCCGGGTCTCCCGCACTGCAGGCAGATGCTTTTTACCCTCTGAGCCTCCATATTTTATACTTTTTTCTCACTGAATAATATATCCTAGAGATTACTCCATAGCACTAGGTTAGGGTAATCACTATGAACTTTGGTTATTGAACATTTATTATACTGTAATAGCTCCTTAAGAATTACTGATGTAGCCCAAATTATTTCACTTTTGTCTGCTCTTTAGCCTTTAATTCTCATTCCTGCTTTTGAAAATTCTATCTTTTCATATTTTTTAACTTACTTTTAAAAACACTTTGTTTAGTAGAATTCATTGACTTCTTTCTGATTGTAAAATATTTTTTATTAACTGTTGAAAAGTTTTGAACTACAGAAAATTGTGGAGAAGAAATTAAAGGATGCATAATGGTGGATCAGATGGTAAAGCGTCTGCCTGCAGTGCAGAAGACCTGGGTTCGATCCCTGGGTTGCGAAGATCCCCTGGAGAAGAAAATGGAAACCCACTCCAGTACTCTTGCCTGGAAAATTCCATGGACTGAGGAGCCTGGCAGGCTACAGTCCATGGGGTCGCAAAGAGTTGGACACGACTGAGCAACTTCACTTTCACTTTCAGTATCATATCCAAGGATAGCCTCTATTAATATTTTGCTACTGCCTTAATCAGGCTTCCTTAGTGACTCAATGGTAAAGAATCTGCCTGCCAATGCAGCAGATGCAGGTTTGATCCCTGGGTCAGGAAGATCCCCTGGAGAAGGGAACGGCAACCTGCTCAGAATTTTTGCCTGGAAAATCCTATGGACAGAGGAGCCTGGCAGGCTACAGTCCACAGGGATGCAAAAGAGTCTGAGATGACTTTGCAACACAACTAAACAACAACAACAATAACAGTTGTCATAGACTAGGTGGCTTAAGCTATAGACATTTATTTCTTACAGTTCTGGGGGCTGGGAAATCCAAGATCAAAGTGCTAGCAGATTCAGTTCTTGGTGAGGGCTCTTACTCATTTGCAGATGGTCATTTTTGTATTGTATCCTCACAAGACAGAAAGCAACGAGAGAAGCCTTCTCATGTCTTTTCTTATAAGGGCACTAATTCCATTATGAAGGCTGCACTGTCATGACCTAGATACCTCCCAAAGTCTTCTTTTCCAAATACCGTCACACTGGAGATTAGGGTTTCAATATGAATTTGGGAGATTATAAGCATGCAGTCTGTAACAGCTTACCAGTCTTTTGACTTTTAACAACTGAATTCATATTGTATAATGCTGCTTGTTCTTTTATTTTTGGTCATGTTCTCTTATTTTTATTTAAGAATGTATAATGACTGTTTACACATGTCTTTAAATATTCTTCTAAATGTAATTTTAAATAATTTAATGGTATTATTCCCTTACATGATTATGCTAAAATTTATTTAAGCATTCCCTTATATATAGCTTGTTTCCAGGTTTTTACTAATAATTCTTTCTGTGTGCCTCTGATTTGAGTGTGATTACTAAAGGTTGAGGAAATGTTTTAGGCTTTGATGCATGATGCCAATTGCTATTCAGAAAAAAAAAAAAAAGTGCTCAGGGTTATATAAATTCTCTCTCACATGAGAAATCCATGATTTTGTCTGTCTCATGGTGTCCAAGCCAACATGGTATTCTGCTCTTTTAAAATTTAGCATTTATTAAAAAAGAGACACTAGTGTAAATCTCTCAGTGTCTCAGATTTGTTTTCAAAAGGCGAATCTGTAGATCTCTCTTTGCTTGTGAGAAAATGACGCTCTGTTGCTGATTAGTGAGCAGCTTACTTCCATACTGTGCGCTGGCAGCTTTATGTAGTCTAGTAATTACAGTAATTACAATTCCATTGACTGTACATATAAGGGACTCTGTACAGTTTTAGTGATTGCTAAACTCTTGTTTCTTTCTGTCCTCCTCTCCTTTTTGTTGTTTTAACAAAATGATACTATAAAAAATAACTTATATTGGCTTATCCAAGCAGAAAAGATTTATCTGACAGCTAGAAAATGTGGGTGAGAAAACTCTAGTTCTCATGTTTTCAGCATTAACAGTTCAACCAATTAGTAGATATCTTCCACCAGAGAAACACTTGTTTTTGATTAAACTCTTACTCATGAGGAACAGCAAGTCATGGATTAAGACTCAGAGAGTGTGTGTGTGTGTGTGTGTGTGTTTGCGTGTGTGTGTCTAGAGCAAGAGAAAAAAAGCTAATTTTTTTCCTTTTAATTTCGCAGAATTTGTGGTTTGGTTACTCCTTAACATTTTATTCTACTGTACTCTACCAACCTGCTAGACAATGGCATATGGGGTGACCTTCTACTCTTGCTTTCCCAGGGCATTTCCATATTGAACCCTGAATGTCCTATGTCCCAGCAAGCTGCTCAGTACTAGGAAGACTGGACTGATTGGTCACGCTTGATGACAATCCAGTTTTGTGTATGGAAATCTCTTGGGTTGGGAAATGTCAGGCTGGACAATTTTCAGAAGGCTTATAGCTGGGCTTAAACTTAGTTTAGGAGAGAAAAAATGCATTTGTTAAAATAACAGTCTCAAATTTGGCCCTGATGTCTATCAGTATGGTTTGTAAAGGGAGTAATCTATAATTAGGATTCTAAATATTTCATTTGGATGAATTGAATGCCTACTGTGTAAAACTGTGCTAAATCTGCCTGAAAACTTAACTGAAAGAAAAAACACTATATTTTAAATTGAACATTAAGTTACTTTGCACATGGTTTGATGACTGGAAATATAGCAACACTGTGATAGTATGGCAGTGAGAAAATGAAATTGGCTGCAAAGAAAATGGAAACATGATATTTAACAAGTTGTTCTGGAAGTCATTAGGACAGTGAAGCTGTTTCAGTTCAGTTCTGTTCAGTCGCTCAGTCATGTCCAACTCATTGCAACCCCATGGACTGCAGCACGCTAGGCTTCCCTGTCCATCACCAACTCCTAGAGCTTACTCAGACTCATATCCATCGAGTCGGTGATGCCATCCAACCATCTCATCCTCTGTCATCCCCTTTTCCTCCCACCTTCAATGTTTCCCAGCATCAGGGTCTTTTCCAATGAGTCCATTCTTCACATCATGTGGCCATGATGTATTGGAGTTTCAGCTTCAGCATCAGTCCTTCCAATGATATTCAGGACTGATTTCCTTTAGGATGGACTGGTTGGATCGCCTTGTAGTCCTAGAGACTCTCAAGAGTCTTCTCCAACATCACAGTTCAAAAGCATCAATTCTTCAGCTCTCAGCTTTCTTTATAGTCCAACTCTCACAGCCATACGTGACTGGATCAGGGCTGCTGCTGGTCAATAGCAAAACTTATACTAAGTAGAGAAAGCTGTGCAGGCATGAGATGTGGTGGGTGGATGATGCTTTAGTCAGGACACTGTTTACTGTTTGGGGCAAATTGGAAAAGGCTACCTTCTCTAGGGCAGAGGCAGTCAGTACTAGAGCACACAGCTTGTCAAACTGAGCATGAACTGGATTTCAGTCCTCTCAGTCCCCTCAATTCCTCCTCAGCTGGCTCCCTTGTGCATGGACAATCTGCATTTGAGTATTTGCCTTCAGTGTCCAAGCTGAGACTTCCCTGGTGGCTCAGACGGTAAAGCGTCTGTCTATGATGCGGGAGACCCAGGTTAGATTCCTGGGTTGGGAAGATCCCCTGGAGAAGGAAATGGCAATCCACTCCAGTACTATTGCCTGGAAAATCCCATGAACAGAGGAGCCTGGTAGGCTACAGTCCATGGGGTCGCAAAGAGTTGGACACGACTGAGCGACTTCACGTTCACGTTTATCCAAGCTGAATTAAAGGAGCCCCATGAACAAGAAGACTGCTAAAAGCCAAATTAAAACTTTGTATTCTAGGAAAATATTTTGTTCTCTTCCAGGAAGGAGGGAGATAATAGAACTTGAGAGAAATGAAACCCTTTCTTATCCTTATCTTAGATGAACTTCACATTTTTTTTGTACCCCTGAAGGATAAGTCATAGGGTCTTGGCATTTTCAGTTGAGTTGTGGTAACTCTTATAGTGGTGATGACTTTGGGTGCCTTTATGAGCTGGGCACTCTGTTGACCACCTTATATACCTCACCTCATTGAAATCCTGCCCACAACCTTGTAAGGTAGAAATTATGATGAGTATCTTATGGCTGAGGTACCCAAAGCCTAGGGTGCCTTATCTTCTAGGTTCACCACACCCAGCAGCCCCTGTAATATTAAGTGTGCATTACTTTGAGAGCTTAGGGCAAAAGACTCAGAGAGAGCCTTCTGCAATCAAGACATTGTACACAGAGATAATGAAAACCTAGCAAACTGCTATTATAACATTGTTTTCTTAGTGGTAAATGGTTAGTTTGGAAAGTATAAGTAAAATAAAAATAAATGTAATTAAATATGTGAATATATGTATGAATTATATGGCTGGGAATGGAGTTTCTAGTTTCTTTGGTGACTTTTCTACTTAGGCTTTTTATATTATGTTTTAAAATGGAACTGTTAGATCCAGAAGGATATTAAGAGAAATTTTTAAAAATTATATAACCAAAATAACTATTCATTTGAAAAAAATATAGGCTTGATTATTATGGATTCCTAACTTATACAGTAGCAATAGACATTTTATGCAAACATTAAAACTCTGACAGTTATCTGAATAATTATTGTTTCTATGTTGTGTGTACTCAGTGCTAAGAACCACTGTGATTCATATTTTTACTGTGAAATCTTAGTTATAGCTGTCTCCTCAGAAACTTTTAGTGTGCATGAGCTTTGGAATTTAAAAACAAAACCAAATTACCCAGAGGTGAAGCATTAAATTTTTGAATTTTTAATAAATATCCTGTTATATTTTCCTCAATGTAAAAAATGGTGTTCCAAGGGAAATAAAACTTGATCCCCCCCAATGTGAGATTCTTGTAGGAAAAGTGAATTTTTGAAGATGTTTGCCCAAATCATGCAGGAATGACTGACATTCACTTTTTGGTCCTTGCAAATCTGACAGTCAACCCTCCTTTCTTGCATATGAAAGGCTTGAGGAGTTGGAGCCAGAGCAATGGGCTGTCTCTGGATGTTTGTTTCTCTTCTCCTGTATCAACACTGCTTATGTCCCTGTGAATGGTGTTGTGTTTCCTTAGGCCACTTACTCTGCTGCAGGCCTTTGACCACAGTAAGGGCAACGCTGCAGGGAGGTAATCTATTTCAGGAGAAGCTGTGGTCTGAAGGAAGCCCAGGCTGCCAGATCTCTTCCTTGGCCTCTACATGAACTCAGTGCATAGAACCTTGTGTGCTTAGGAGCTTCTGGCTTTACTGCTGTTATTACAGGTTGCTACAGAGCATGTGCATGAGGATCGGGGAGGAGTGATGAGTAGGCTATGCAAGGCCTTAGATGGAAAGCTGGATTGGAGAAAGTGGCCTTGTTAAGGTCCTCTCCCTACCCTAAATCTAAGCTGCCTGGATCTGTAAAACAGTACCCAGCCTAAATTACTTCCCCAGTTATACAAGCTTGCACGTGGGATAGAGAAAGGCCTGGTTGAGCCAGCCTGTCCTATGTTCTACATGGATGGAACAGTAGAGGAGACACCAAGAAAGGATGCTGATGTGCCTCACAAAGTAGCCTCTACTGTTAGCAGTGGTGGCCCTTTTATGTTCTGGGTACCTAGGAAGCAGGTCAGAGTTGAGACTATAGGAAGAGGTGGTCTTGCTCCAGGTACTTAAAGAGCCCTGGTGACAGGGGTGGTAACACCAGGTAGGCAAGCTTAGGGGAAAGGGAATTGCCTGGGTGAGATCTTTTTGCCCATATATGTCTGAGCAAAAGAAAAATGCAATCAACATCAATCATATTTAGATATATTCTTCTGCTGTTCAAGTCATCAGGGTTTTATAGTTTAACTTTTCTTTATTCAGATTTCAGACACTTGACTTTGAAACACTGAGGAGTGTACCAAGTAGAGGAGTAGGGGCTCCTTTGCTGTGTTTTCAGGGAGACCTCATGCCCAGAGCAGGCTGTGTTCACTCGAGTCCCTGTGCAGTAACATGGGCAGTTCTCCTCTTTGCCCCTCCTGCCTTCCCCTACTCTCCCATCTTTTGTCCCTCTAGATCCAGGTCAAGTTCACCTCTTCCCCGCATCCTCCCTTCCTTTCCAAGTCCATGTTGATTTCTTCATTTTCTGAACTCCTTTAGTCCTTTATTATGTAAACTGCTCATTGAGGCTGTGAAGAAAGTACAGAAAGGTTGGTATAATGATGAGATGTGAGCTAGAGAATCAGAATGCATAGGTTCAAGCCCCAGTTCTGCTAATTACTGACTTTATGATCTTCAGCAAGTTCATTCACTTTTTTATGCCACAGTTTCCCCATCTATTAATATAAAATGAGAATAGATATAGCACCTGCTTCATAGTTGCTGTTTGTTGTTTTTGTGTGTTTAAAGAATTAATACATGTGCTTATGACAGTTTCTAGTTATGCACATAAATGTTATCTGTTATTTAAATGTTAAACATATGTATTTATTTCTTTCATGCTTTGATTCTAGTGTTCAATATTTACCTTGTTAAATTGAACATTGCTGGGGAGAGGGCTCAAGATGGCAGCATTGAAAGATCCTAAACTCACCTCCTCCCGTGGAAACAACAAATCTGTAACCACATGTAGAATAATTCCCTCTCAAAGGGACCAGAAAACTTGATGACCAGAGTCTCTATAATAATAAAGGGTGAAAGGACACTTGGATTCCCTGAGGAGCCAGGGGTCCAAACTCCACATCAGGTACCCCAACCCTTCGATTCTGTACAGGAAAGATGAGGCCCCAAACACCTGGCTTTGAAAACCAACTGGGAATACATCCAGGAAAGTCATAGAGCTACAGGGAATGGAAATCTGCCTTACAAGGATTTGTATATAGATTCATCTAATAAAAAAAACCAGTGTAAAAACACTAGATTTAAAAATGTGTGGGACATAGGTAAGGGCTCCCCTGTGGCTCCACCTGCAATTCAGAAGACACAGGAGACCTGGGTTCGATCCCTGGGTTGGGGAGACCCCCTGAAGAATGTCATGGCTACCCAGTCCAGTATTCTTCCCTGAAGAATCCCATGGACAGAGGAGCCTGGCAGGCTACAGTCCATAGGGTCTCAGGGTCTGACATGGCTGAAGCGACTGATCACATACACACACATACACACACACACACACACACACACACACACACATAAAAAGAACCCACTTACTAGACTTGAAGCATCTCCTGGAGAGGAATACTCCCTGAGAACTGAGACAATGGTGGGGATCATTTTTATGACTTCAAGCTACCTTGCCAATACTTCCATTGGCAGGTACCATTTTGGAAATTACCATCTAACCTGTTAGCTCAAGTGCACAAGCCTTGCTAAGAACCCCAGCCATCCCTGCACCTCAGCCAAGTCTCATAGTCCACCAGGCCCTGCAAATATTTAGGGAGCCAGCCCTAGCCTCCAGCATACCGCAGCAGCAGCCATAGCTCCACCTCAGCTGAAGGACATATAACCCACACAGGGGACATCCCTTGAATGGGAAGATTTAACGTTTATAAATATATATGCACTCAACCAAAGGATACCATGATGTATAAAGTTAATATTAACAGACTTAAGGGAGAAATTGAAAGCAATACAATAGTAGTAGAGGACTTTATAACACTCCATTTACATTAATAAATAGATCATCTGGACAGAAAATCAATAAACATCAAACTAAATGATACATTAAATCTCATTGACTTAACTAGGTATATAGAGAATTTTCCTCCTAAAAACAGCAGAGTATAGATGCTTATCAAGTACATATGGAACATTCTCTAACATGCTAGATAACAAAACAAGTCTAAATAAATTCAAGAATATTGAAATATCAAGCATCTTCTCCAACTACAATGGTATGAAATTGGAGATCAATCACAAGAAAAAAATGGAAAAAAACACAAATCTGGAGATTAAGCAACGTGCTACTGAATAACCAACAGATCATCAAAGGAATCACAGTTGAAATAAGAAACCTAGAGATTAAAGAGAATAGAAATTCAACATATCAAAATCTGTGGGATGTAGCAAAAGTGGTTCTGAGAGGAAGGTTCAGAGCAAAACTTTCTTCAAGAAACAAGAAAAATTCCAAGCAAACAATCTAAATTTACACCTAAAGGAGCTAGAAAAGGAAAAACAAATGAAGGAAATAAAGATCAGAGTGGGAGTAAATGAAATAGAGTCTAAAAAAATAGAAAAGATCAATGAAACAAAGAACTGTTTTTGAAAAAAATGAACCAAATCAATAAGCTATTACCTGGATTAACCAAGAAAAAGAGAGTGGGCTCAAATAAATAAAATCAGGAGTGAAAGACAAGTTACAACTGATATCACAGAAATACAAAGGATCATTAGAGACTACTACAAGCAATTATACACCAACAAACAGGACAAAGTAAAAAAATGGATAAATTTCTATAAACATATAGTTTTCTAAGACTGAATCATGAAGAAATAGAAAATCTGAATAGGCCCATTACCTAACAAGGAATTTGAAACAATAATCAAAAAGCTCCTAACAACATATGCCCAGGACCAAACATCTTCACTGGAAAATTCTATAATACATTTAAAGAAACTTTAATGCTTATTCTTCCAAACTCTTCCAAAAATCAAAAACGTAGAAAACCTTCCAAGTTTTACAGAACCAACATTATCCTAACTCCAAAAACAGACAATGACATCATAAAAAAAAGAAAATTACAGGCCAATATCTTTGATGAACATTGATGGAAAACTCCTCAAGAAAATATTAACAAACCAAATTAGCAATATATTCAAAGGATCGTACACCACGATAAGGTGGGATTTATTCTAAGGAAGCAGGGATCATTTAACATGTAGATCAGTCAACATGGTATGCTACAATAACAAAATCAAGTATAAAATTATATGATCATCTTATTAGTTGGAAAAAAGCATTTGACAAAATTCAATATCCATTTATGATAAAATCTTTCAACAAAGTGGGTATAGCGGGAATGTACTTCAACATAATAGAAGCCATATATGACAAACCTATAGCTAACATCATACTCAACAGTGAAAAGCTGAGAGTGCTTTTTCTAAGATTAGGAACAAAACAAGGATGCCAACTCTTACTGCTTTTATTCAACAAAGTATTGGATGTCCTAGTCACAACAGTTATATAACAAAAAAAAAGTAAAAAGGCATCCAAATTGGAAAGGAAGAAGTAAATCTGTCACTATTTACAGATGATGTGAGTTACTAAGTCATTGTCTGACTCTTTTGCACCCGCATGGACTGTATAGCACACCAGACTCCTCTGTCCATGGGATTTCCCAGGCAAGAAGACTGGAGTGGGTTGCTATTTCCTTCTCAAGGGGATCTTCCCGACTCAGAGATTGACCTATGTCTCCTGAACTGCAGGTGGATTCTTTACCACTGAGCCACTGGGGAAGAAAATTCTAGACTGCACCAAAAAACTTTTGGAATTAATAAATGAATTCAGTAAAGTTACAGGATACAAAATCAATGTACAGAAATCTGTTGTTTTCATACACTAATAATGAACTGTGATAAGGGGAAATTAAGAAAATAATTCTATTTACAATTGCATCAAAAATAATTAAATATTAGGAATAAATTTAATCAAGGAGACAAAAGACCTGTACACTGAAAGCTATGATACTGATGAAAGAAACTGAGCAAGATACAAAATATGGAAAGGTATTTCATGTCCAGGGACTTCAGGAATTAATATTACTAAAGTATCTGTATTACCCAAAGCAATCTACAAATTTGGTGCAATCCTTATCAACATTTCAATGGCAAATTTCACAGAACTAGAAAAAATCACTCTAAAATTTGTATGGAAACACAGAAGACCCCTATTAGCCAAAATAATGTTGAGCAAGAAGAACAATGCTGGAGTTATCACACATCTTGATTGCAACCTATACTACAAAGCTATATTAATCAAAACTGAAAGATACTGGCACAAATACAGACATAGATCAGTGGAACAGAATTGAGACTCAAAGAATAAACCCATTCATCCGTAGACAATTAATCTACAACGAAGAGCAAAGAACAACATACACTGGATAAAGGACAGTCTCTTCAATAAGTGATGTAGGGAAAACTGAACAGTCATGTGCAAAAAAAAAAAATCAAATTAGACCACTATCTTACACCATGCACAGAAATCAAGTCAAAGTGGATTAAAGACTTGAAGGTGAGACCTGAAACTATAAAATTCCCAGAAAGAAAACATAGGCAGTAACTTCATTGATATTGGTCTTAACAATGTTTTATGGATATGATTCCACAGGCAAGATAAAAAATAAATTAAAAAATACAAATACAAAATAAAACAAAAGTAAACAGGACTAAATCAAATGGAGAACCTTTGCATAGTGAAAGAAACTATCATAGAAACAAATAGGCAACCTATGGAACAGGAGAAGATATTTGCAAATTATTTATGTAATAATGGGTTAATATCCAAGATATATTAAGAACTCATAAAACTCAACAGGAAAGCAAGCAACCCAATTAAAAAATTAGAGAGAGGATGTGAATTGACATTTTATTCAAGATGACCAACAAGCACATGGGAAAATCTTCAACATTAATAATTATCAGGTAAATGAAATCAAAATCACAATGAAATATCAACTCCCACCTATTTGAATGACATATCAAAATGACAAGATATAGCAAAATGTTGAAAAGAATGTGGAGAAAAGGGAACCCTTGTACATTATTGGTAGTCTGCAAATTGGTGCAGCCATTATACAAAACAGTATGGAGATTCCTTGAAATAATTAAGAATAGAACTGTTATATGACCCACCTATTCTGTTTGTGGATATTTATCTGAATATCACAAAAATATTAAATCAAAAAAATTGATACACTCTTCTGTTCATTGCATCATTGTTTACAATAGCCAAAATATGGAAGCAATCTAAGCATTCAGCAAAAACTAGTCCGTCATTAAAAAGAAAGAAATCCTGCCATTTGGACCTTCTTGAGGGTATTTTGCTAAGTGAAATAAATCAGATAAATAAAAGACAAGTAATGTTTGATTTCACTCGTGGAATTATTTTTAAAAAAATGAACAAGCGAAAAATAAAAACAAGCATAGATACAGAAAACAGATTAATTGTATCAGCCAGAGGAGAGGAGGAGTTGGAGGGTGGGGGAAACCGGTGATGGGGGTCAACTGTATGGTGATGGATGATGACTAGACTTGTAATGGTGATTACTCTGTAGTGTATGCTGCTGCTAAGTCGCTTCAGTCGTGTCCGATTCTGTGCGACCCCATAGACGGCAGCCCACCAGGCTCCCCTGTCCCTGTGATTCTCCAGGCAAGAACACTGGGGTGGGTTGCCATTTCCTTCTCCAATGCATGAAAGTGAAAAGTGAAAGTGAAGTCGCTCAGTTGTGTCCGACCCTTAGCGACCTCATGGACTGCAGCCCACCAGGCTCCCCCACCCATGGGATTTTCCAGGCAAGAGTACTGGAGTGGGGTGCCATTGCCTTCTCCCTGTAGTGTATACATATGTTGAATTATAATGCAGTACACCTGAAACTTATATAATACAAATATTGTTGGAATAACTTGTCATTTTTCAGTGATATAGTTGTAGCAGCCTTTTTGTTAATTTCCTAAATTAATCTGATATCTTCTGGTATCTTGAATTAACATCCTATAAAACATGTAACTGATATGTTTGTACTTCTGAGAGGAGTTTTTGAAATTTAAGCATACCCCTGGAAGGTGAAAACAGATTTAGTTGGCAATGATTAAAAGGTAGCAGAGTTGGTGGTAAGGTCACAGGGTGAACTTTCTATCCTGAATCTTCTTGCTTCCTACATGTGGGACCTTGGGACAAGTTACTTGACCATTTCTGCCTTAGTTTCTCCCTGTGAGAGGAAGATATTGAGAGTTGACAACTGATAGGAATGTGCTAAGGATTATACACGTAAGAACTATGCACAGTGAACTTTCACTACTATTATTGTTATTGTTAACAGAATGTGTGTTTCTTCAGTTTACCAGGACAGTCCAATAGCAAATACTGCTTTTTACTAGTTTAACTATACTTGATTTATCAGCCCATTTTTCTTAATTGTTGTTTAGTCTCTGAGTCGTATCTGACTCTTGGAAACCCCAAGTACTCTAGCCTGTGGCTTCTCTGTCCAGGGGATTTTCCAGGCCAGAATACTGGAGTGCGTTGTCATTTCCTTCTCCAGGGAATCTTCCCAACCCAGGGATCGAACCCAGGTTTCCAGCATTGAATCTGTTGAGCCACCAGATAAGCCCCATTTATCCCAATATAGGGGATAAAACCAGAAAATATTGTTATTATTTGTTTTTCATCTTTTTCTTAGTGTAAAAGTTTACTTGTATATCTGTACAAACATGTATTACAATTAGCAGTGATGTCATTTCCATGGATTTCTTAAAGACTCCAGTGTGCAGCAAGTTTGGAGGATGGGAATAAGAGACAACCTATAGCAAATGTTGCCTTTCAGCGTCATTGGAGAGGAGACCACAAGCACAGCTAAAAGGCATAGAATCGGGCATCAGGAAAGTCAGTTCTGGTTTGGACTCACTAGGTCTCAATCTGTAAGATGGGGCCAGTGCTGTCTATTCTGCCAACTGCATATGGATCTTTCAAGGATTAAATGTTAGACTGGATTGAAAAACCTTTTGACATAGAAAATGCCATAAAAATATTTAATACACATCTGATGCAGGGAGGAAGCCAATTCTGACACCATGTTGGACATTGTTTCTTTGACTGCTTTTCGTTGCTTTTGTTGTTATAATCATACTTAACAGCTTGTCTGGAGGACCCTGCTCCTCTGCCTGACTGTAAAGTGCCTTTGTTCAGCTCATAGAGAGATAAATTGCCCTAAACTACCTGGTGGCTCAGACAGTAAAGAATCCACCTGCAAGGCCAGAGACCTGGGTCTGATCCTTGGATTGGGAAGATCCCCTAGAGAAGGGAACGACTTACCCACTCCAGTATTCTGGCCTGGAGAAGTCCATGGACAGAGGAGCCTGTCAGGCTACAGTCCATGGGATAGCAAAGAGTCAGACATGACTGAGTGAATTTCACTTTCTTCACCTGTGAATAGAAGAGATTAATGCACCCTTCCAAAAGCTGTTCCCTTGGAGATGTTTTTCAAGACTGAAGACCTGTTCACTTTACTTCCCCACTGTCTCTCCCTCTCTATTGGACTTTAGTTCCTCATTGCTTCTTTCTCTCTGATCTATAAAAGAACCTGACATCCAGACCCCAATGAGATGGCTATTTTGAGGCACTAGCCTCCTCTTCTCAGTCTGCTAGCTCCCGGATTAAAGTCTCTTCCTTGCCTCAACACCTTGTCTCTCGGATTCACTGGCCTGTTGTGTGGCGAGCAGAGTGAGCTTGGACCCGGTTCACACATCTTCTTGTAATAATTCTTATTTTGGCAAATTGAATATTCTAGTTAGTAAAAAGATTTTATACCAGCACTACATTAATGACCGATTAACATAAACTTAAAAGTATGTTAAGAAGAAACTGAACACCTGAATCATGTGGCTGAGGAGATGTGACAACACAAGCTTTTCTTATTTATCCTTATGAAAGGTCTCTCTGGTTATCTGGACTAGATCTTCCCATCTAAATCTGATATCTCAGGAACTTCCAGAATAAATTCTGTCCATCATTTGCCCATTTGGGCTTTTGAGCCCTTTGTTCTTTGTTACGGATCTCAGTGTAGATACAATACCAATGTCACACAATGCTGATGCTCCTCTTCTAGAAATCAGATTAGGTCATCTCTGCCTAAAGCCCTTCATCTGCTGCTCAGGGCCACCAGAACAAAGCCCAAATCCCATAATGGGATAAGGCCTGTAGTGATGTGGTCCTGTTGCCAGTGAATTTGAGGTTCTTTCTTCACTGTGAAAGAATTCAGAAATGAAGTCAGAGTGGTTAAGAAAGTAAAGTGAAAGTTTATTTAAACAAGTATATGCTCTTAGAGGGGGCTTCCCAGGTGGCTCAATGGTAAAGAATCTGCCCACCAGTGCAGGAAACACAAGAGACCCGAGTTCGACCCCTGGGAAAGAAAGATCTCCTGGAATAGGAAATGGCAACCCACTCCAGTATTCTTGCCTGGAGAATCCCATGGACAGAAAAGCCATGGATCACAAAGAGCTGGATACAACTGAGCAAGTGGGCACATGTGCACATGCTCTCAGGGAGAGCTGGCAGACAGGTGAGGAATTGCTGCTCTGGGTTTCTTTGGCAAGCGGGTTATGAGGGGCGTACAAAAGAAGGGATGGAAGGAGTTCATTCACTGGGGAAGGAGTGTCATTCCTAGGCCTTGGTAGACGACTGTCATTTCTAGACCTCTGTAGATGCGTGTTTCACCTTTTCTCCTCACCCAGTTCAGTCTTGCTCTTCCTCAGATGTCAGTTTCATTGTGCCTTCCTTGGGGCATCCTTATCTCCCTCTCTGTTTCTGCTTCTTCCTGTGGAGTTGGCTGATCATATCATACCTTCTCAGTCCTGCTCACCTTCTTCTTGTAGCCATTTCTTCTTATTTAGAGTTTCTGAATCAGTCCAGTGAATATGGAGTTTGCATTTTGATCTGTGGCAATCACTACATACATTAACCTTTAAATAGATACTTCTTCAAAGATCCCTCAAGAATTATTCACTGTCTCAGACTGTCATTGGTATGAAGAACCCTTATTGTAGGTTTTATTGTAGATCTGTACAAACTGATGAAGGTTATGAAGTTTGTAAACTTTATCATTTTTAATTAATTAGAAGTCGTTTTGTGGTTATCATGTAAAAATGTTGTTTAATAAATGATCTATGTTGTAAGTGTGCTGAATAAGCAGCTCCATTTTACGTTTATGCCTTATCAAGCAGTGGGTGCTGTGGATTTGGGTTTGGGTCTCACCTCTGTTCCAAAATCACTGCAGATGGTGACTGCAGACATGAAATTACAAGATGCTTACTCCTTGGAAGAAAAGCTATGACCAACCTAGACAGCATATTGAAAAGCAGAGACATTACTTTGCCAAGAAAGGTCCGTCTAGTCAAAGCTATGGTTTTTCCAGTAGTCATGTATGGATGTGAGAACTGGACCATCAAGAAGGCTGAGTGCCAAAGAATTGATGCTTTTGAAATGTGGTGTCGGAGAAGACTCTTGAGAGTTCCTTGGACTGCAAGGGAATCAAATCAGTCAGTCCTTAAGGAAATCAATCCTAAATGTTCATTGGAAGGACTGATGCTGAGTCTGAAGCTCTGTTAGTTTGGCCACCTAATGCAAAGAGCCGACTCATTAGAAAAGACCCTGATGCTGGGAAAGATTGAAGGCAGGAGGAGAAGGGGGTGACAGAGGACAGGATGGTTTGATGGCATCACTAACTCAATGGACATGAGCTTGAGCAAGCTCCAAGAGATGGTGAAGGACAGGGAAGCCTGGCGTGCTGCAGTCCGCGGGGTCGCAACGAGTCGGACACAACTGAGCAACTGAACAACAACAACTCAGCTCTGCCACTTGCCAGCTTTGAGATCTGGAGTGAGTACATTCTTCAGCCTCACTCACAAGATGGGGACAAGTTTGGACTCACAGTACTGGTATGCAGGTTAAATGAAATGATAAAGTCACTTAGCACAGTGACTGATATAGATTAAATGCATTATGTATCCCCTATTTTTAATGTGCATGCACACATGCTGAGTTGCTTCAGTTGTGTCCAACTCTGTCAGACCCTATGGATGTACCCTACCAGATTCCACAGGTTCTTTACCACTAGTGCCACCTGGGAACCCCATTTTTAATGAATTGAAACTAACCTGGAACTTAAACAGCAAGCAAGAGTGATAATCACTGAAACTGAATTATTGCTTTATATGTAGAAAGAATAAGAATTGGTGCCTCCGACTAAATTCATTGCAGCAGCAATATAAATTAGCCCCTCTAACTAAATTAATGAAACCTAAACTCATTGACCTTTGACCCTGAAGGGATGTGACCTTTTGCAAGTCAGATGACATTTCTGGGCTTATTTTTATTCACCTGTGAAACTACTTGAACTGTTTTGATCCCTTTCAGTTCTATCTTTGATTTTCAGAATGGTTAAGAGAACTGAAATCGTATCCCCCTTTTCTCTGCCAGTATTTCCACTGTTCTATGTGTGATAATCTAAGTAAATATTTCTTTGTAAGTAGCGTGCTGAACTAAGAGTTTAAAACTTCAAGAAGAAATTTTACCACAGGTATTGGGGTATTGAAAGTCAATTTGAGCTTCTGAGTAGATTGAACTTAGAAATTATTCATTGTCTTAAAATAGCTCCTTCCCTTTAGAATCTGCATTTGAAAATCAAGAAGACACAAAAAGATAGTTCTGCTCCTTTATAGAATGCCATTGATTATTGATGTTTAGAGGAGGCAATTTATAGATTCAAAGAGAGTGCATCAAAGAGAGAAACTGAAGACTGCTTAAATTTCTTTTATTGTTTTTGTTAATCTTTTCATCTCTTCTAATGTGAGCTAAGGCTTTGTGACTTTGATCAGCTGTGAGATCTTTTCTCTCTCTGTTTCAAAGAGCATCAGGATTTCTAAACTCCTGAAGATCTCCGGATTCAAATTCTTTTTATTTCTTTCTGCTTTTGGTCATATTATGTGACTGGAAAATTCTTGAAGAGATGGTAATGCCAGACCACCTTACCTGCCTCCTGAGAAACCTGTATGCAGGTCAAGAAGCAACAGTTAGAATACCGGACATGGAACAATGGACTGATTCCAAATTGGGAAAGGAGCATTTTTTAAGCTGTATATTGTCACTTTGTTTATTTAAATTATATACAGAGTACATCATGCAAAATGCTGGGCTGGATGAAGCACAAGCTGGAATCAAGATTGCCAGGAGAAGTACCAATAACCTCAGATATGCAGATAACACTACCCTTATGACAAAAGGGGAAGAGGAACTAAAGAACCTCTTAATGAAAGTGAGAGAGGAGAGTGAAAAAGCTGGCTTAAAGCTCAGCATTAAAAAAACTAAGATCATGGCATCCAGTCCCATCTCTTCATGGCACATAGATGGGGAAAAAATGGAAACAGTAAGAGACTTTATTTTGGGGGGCTCCAAAATCATTGCAGATGGTGACTGCAGCCATGAAATTAAAAGACACTTGCTCCTTGGAAGAAAAGCCATGACCAACCTAGACAGCATATTAAAAAACAGAGACTTTGCTTTGCTGACAAAGGTCCATCTAGTCAAAGCTATGGATTTTCTAGAAGTCATGTATGGATGTGAGAGTTGTACTATAAAGAAAGCTGGAGCACTGAAGAGTTGATGCTTTTGAACTGTGGTGTTGGAGAAGACTCTTAAGAGTTCCTTGGACTGCAAGGAGATCCAACCAGTCAGTCCTACAGGAAATCAATCCTGAATGTTCATTGGAAGGACTGATGTTGAAGCTGAAACTTCAATACTTTGGCTACGTGATGAGACAAACTGACTCTTTGGAAAAGACCTTGATGTTGGGAAAGATAGAAGGCAGGAGGAGAAGGGGACGACAGAGGATGAAATGGTTGGATGGCATCACCAACTTGATGGATATAAGCTTGAGCAAGTCTGGGAGTTGATGATGGACAGGGAAGCTTGGCATGCTGCAGTCTGTGGGGTCGCAAAGAGTTGGACACAACTGAGCAACTGAACTGACTGACTGACTGATGTGACTATTAATCTTTTTCATTACCTTGAAGGAGCAAAGAGAGATTAAGTTAGTATGACAGGTATTACTGAAGTAATTTTGTTTATAGTTTTTAAATAATTTATTGGTATATTATTAAATGGTAATAACTTGTAGCTGAGATGTTCGCCACTGCAGCTGTTGTTTAGGCAAAAAATTAGGAGGTTTTTCAGAAGAACCGGAAAATCTAATATAGTATTCTCATGTAAACTACCAGGACTCCTTCAACTTGCTGTCTACATCCTAAGCTGTGAGTTTTTATTTTGTATCCAGTCTAGTACTGGAGGGTAAGAATAATACAGACAAAGAAAAGGGGTTGAGCAGAGGCATCTAACTATATTTAAAATTTTATTTGAGTCCATAAGCATTTATTGATCATTTGCTATGATATATCAGCTATCTATTAACACAATAATTCTTTTTTTTCTTTTTTTTTAAATTTTATTTTATTTTTAAACTTTACATAATTGTATTAGTTTTGCCAAATATCAAAATGAATCTGCCACAGGTATACATGTGTTCCCCATCCTGAACCCTCCTCCCTTCTCCCTCCCCATACCATGCCTCTGGGTCGTACCAGTGCACCAGCCCCAAGCATCCAGTATCATGCATTGAACCTGGACTGGCAACTCGTTTCATACATGATATTTTACATGTTTCAATGCCATTCTCCCAAATCTTCCCACCCTCTCCCTCTACCACAGAGTCCAAAAGACTGTTCTATACATCAGTGTCTCTTTTGCTGTCTCATACACAGGGTTATTGTTACCATCTTTCTAAATTCCATATGTATGCATTAGTATACTGTATTGGTGTTTTTCTTTCTGGCTTACTTCACTCTGTATAATAGGCTCCAGTTTCATCCACCTCATTAGAACTGATTCAAATGTATTCTTTTTAATGGCTGAGTAATACTCCATTGTGTATATGTACCACAGCTTTCTTATCCATTCATCTGCTGATGGACATCTAGGTTGCTTCCATGTCCTGGCTATTATAAACAGTGCTGCGATGAACATTGGGGTACACGTGTCTCTTTCCCTTCTGGTTCCCTCAGTGTGTATGCCCAGCAGTGGGATTGCTGGATCATAAGGCAGTTCTATTTCCAGTTTTTTAAGGAATCTCCACACTGTTCTCCATAGTGGCTGTACTAGTTTGCATTCCCACCAACAGTGTAAGAGGGTTCCCTTTTCTCCACACCCTCTCCAGCATTTATTGCTTGTAGACTTTTGGATCGCAGCCATTCTGACTGGTGTGAAATGGTACCTCATAGTGGTTTTGATTTGCATTTCTCTGATAATGAGTGATGTTGAGCATCTTTTCATGTGTTTGTTAGCCATCTATATGTCTTCTTTGGAGAAATGTCTATTTAGTTCTTTGGCCCATTTTTTGATTGGGTCATTTATTTTTCTGGAGTTGAGCTGGAGGAGTTGCTTGTATATTCTCGAGATTAGTTGTTTGTCAGTTGCTTCATTTGCTATTATCTTCTCCCATTCTGAAGGCTGTCTTTTCACCTTGCTAATAGTTTCCTTTGATGTGCAGGAGCTTTTAAGGTTAATTAGGTCCCATTTGTTTATTTTTGCTTTTATTTCCAATATTCTGGGAGGTGGGTCATAGAGGATCCTGCTGTGATGTATGTCAGAGAGTGTTTTGCCTATGTTCTCCTCTAGGAGTTTTATAGTTTCTGGTCTTACGTTTAGATCTTTAATCCATTTTGAGTTTATTTTTGTGTATGGTGTTAGAAAGTGGTCTAGTTTCATTCTTTTACAAGTGGTTGACCAGATTTCCCAGCACCACTTGTTAAAGAGATTGTCTTTAATCCATTGTATATTCTTGCCTCCTTTGTCAAAGATAAGGTGTCCATATATGCGTGGATTTATCTCTGGGCTTTCTATTTTGTTCCATTGATCTATATTTCTGTCTTTGTTAGCACAATAATTCTATGTTACAAAGTTCAATGACTTAAAATAATAAGCATTCATTTTACCCTCAAGTTTATGAGTTGGTGACTTTGTTACCAAACTCAGATCTGGATACAAGGAATCAGTGCTGTTAGAAGGGAAATACTTTCTCTAATCAAAAAGCCAGCAATCTGGGGGAAAGGTGGACTCATGTCCCAAAACCATCTCTGAAGTTTCTGTGTGGCCATGAAAGACTTTCAAGGGAAAAGGGGGAAGTAATCTCAGTTGATCACTGAGATAGGTGGTTAGAGTCATCACCGTCCCCCACTGTGTGCAAGCTTGTCGACTCCTTGTGATCTTTTTTAGATGCTATCTTATTCTCATAGTTTATTTGTGAGATCCTTGAAGGGGAGGCTGGGGAAGAGATCTGGTCATCTGTTGCTGCTAAGTAGCTTCAGTCGTGTCCAACTCTGTGCGACCCCATAGACGGCAGCCCACCAGGCTCCCCCGTCCCTGGGATTCTCCAGGCAAGAACACTGGAGTGGGTTGCCATTTCCTTCTCCAATGCATGAATGTGGAAAGTGAAAGTGAAGTCGCTAAGTCGTGTCCGACTCTTTGCGATCCCATGGACTGCAGCCCACCAGGCTCTTCCGTCCATGAGATTTTCCAGGCAAGAGTACTGGAGTGGGGTGCCATTGTTACGTATTATTCATTTCTATATCTTTGATCTAAGGAAAGAACCAACGGATTAGGCAAAGTATTCTGTGATCAAAAATTTGAAAGGTGTATTTGGGCCAGAGTTTAATTAAAATATAAATTTGCTAAAGTGACAAGACAAAAAGGACCTCCTGCAGAGAGATCTTTCCTGCAAAGAGCCCTTTCCTGGAAGAAAAAAAAGCAGCTCACAGCTTTGGATGGCTGGTTGTCCTGGTCTCAGCTGAGATCTCTCAGCTGGGATTTGATGACTGAGTAGCTATGGAGGATAACTTCAGGAAGAAGACCCATTTAGCTTTGAATATTTGAACATGATTAACTAAGGAGGTAGATGTAAGTAGTTAGAAATTTTGCAGTGAGAAAAATTAGGGTATGGGGAGCATAGTTTAGAACATTTATTTTGGATAGTCTTGATCTTTTGCTTTTATTTTCCTAATATCAGAAATTGTTAAAAATGTAGAACTTGATAATGCTACTACCCCAGACTAATGTTAAAGTATTTTTTTAATGTGCAACAGGAAATTATCAAAGGTCTACTTAAAAGCGAAGGAATCATCTTTTTGCTTCACCAGGCAATGGCACCCCACTCCAGTACTCTTGCCTGGAAAATCCCATGGATGGAGGAACCTGGTAGGCTGCAGTTCATGGGGTCTCTAAGAGTCAGACATGACTGAGCAACTTCCCTTTCACTTTTCACTTTCATGCATTGGAGAAGGAAATGGCAACCCACTCCAGTGTTCTTGCCTGGAGAATCCCAGGGACGGGGGAGCCTGGTGGGCTGCCGTCTATGGGGTCTCACAGAGTCGGACATGACTGAAGCGATTAGCAGCAGCAGCAGCAATATTTGTTTCACCTTTATCACTTGGTGTTCCTTTTAAATTTTTTCAGTAATTTTTCTGTTTTTCTTTAGTTGTCATCTTTGATGTCATCAGTTGGTGAGAACATCCAAGGATCATAGTATTTTGGACCCAAAAGGGACCTTGAAACCACTTAGTCAACTACCACTGATGTAGGAAGGAAATGAAGCCCCTGTAAATTTGTATCAACTAATGTGAGAGATTAGCTGGAAGCACAGGGATAGAATCCTGAACTCTTGCTCTATGCTAATGGTTTCCTCAATGGTTCAGTTTTGTTGTTTTCATGTTCTCTGTCTTTGCAGGGAAAATAGTGGAGAATTTAACTGAAGTTGAAAATTATCAATGATGACATTTGCATAGTTCTTTGTGTTTGTAAGGTACACTCAGCTATATTAGCCTGTGATTGAAATGAGTAGCTGAGGTAATCTGATATTATGGTTAAATATTAGTTTTAATTTTTCAGTATCTTCCTCTATTGAAAAGGAGCTATAATGGTCTTCCTCAAGGAACTGTTGAAATTACAAAGAAATTGTAAAGGGATTAGTACATTTATATCACTTATATTTGTGCCTGACACACAAATTTACTATTTTTACTATTTTACACAAGTTTACTATTTTTACCATTGTTGTTATTTGTTATTGTTTGGTTCTAATTCAGAGGTATTGTGGATTAAGGGGGAAAAATTCTACTATCCAATTTTTATAGGATAGGAGAGGGAAAGGAGTTGCAGAAAATTCAGTTCTCTGTATGAACTTAGGAATCTCAGCCTCTGACCTAGTGTTTACCAAAAAAGAGGACCATGTCATTTTGGCTCATTTTCTCATTTAATTTTGGTCAACAGCTGGAAATGGAGATCTTGAAAGGTCTTTTTATTCAACCACTGTTCTCTGTATCATCCTAGGCTTTGTTACATTTTAAGAGTAAATTATTTGGTACTTTTTTACAGAAATAGAATTTTTCATGGAGGAAGAATTTCCAAACAAAGGGGCTCTTTTAAATATATTTCACTGAACTAACCATCATATACTGTGGTTCTAGTCAAGGCTATGGTTTTTCCAGTGGTCATGTATGGATGTGAGAGTTGGACTGTGAAGAAGGCTGAGCGCCGAAGATTGATGCTTTTGAACTGTGGTGTTGGAGGAGACTGGACTGGACTGCAAGGAGATCCAACCAGTCCATCCTAAAGGAGATCAGTCCTGGGTGTTCATTGGAAGGACTGATGTTGAAGCTGAAACTCCAATACTTTGGCCACCTCATGAGAAGAGTTGACTCATTGGAAAAGACCCTGATGCTGGGAGGGATTGGGGGCAGGAGGAGAAGGGGACAACAGAGGATGAGATGGCTGGTTGGTATCACCGACTCAATGGACATGGGTTTGGGTGGACTCCAGGAGTTGGTGATGGACAGGAAGGCCTGGTGTGCTACGATTCACAAAGAGTCAGACACAACTGAGCGACTGAACTGAATTGAACTGAACTGAACCATCATATTGAGCTTTCAGTGAAACAAAATACCAATTACCTAAGTTTGACTTCTAAAACCCTGTGATTTGTTTTATAGAGAGGAAACCACTCCTAATTTTTCCACTGTGTTAAAATAAACAAGCAACAGGGGAAACCTGAGAAGTGTAGTTTCTAAAAACAGGCCAATCCAAGAAGGGCTTTTTCTTTCAGACGTGTTGCCAGTTCAGCCCTTTTCCTTCCCACACTGTCATTCCCTTTGCCTTCCTGCTGCCAATTATCCACATCCTGTCAAGGAATAGTAGAAATATCCACAGTTGGTCTTTGTTGAATTGATCTGAAAATGATAGTGATGGTAAAGGCAAAACTAAGGAAAGGCCCAGAGCAGTGCTTTAACCTTTTTGGAATCACAGACCCGATCTGACACTGAAGATCAAAGCCAAGGACTTAGCCTCAGAGAAATGCACAGATGCAAACATACATGAAATCTCGTGTACAGGTCAGGAGGTGATGGACTCGCTCAAGCCCACTTTAGGGTGGAAGAGATCACCATTGTCACAAAAGCTGACAGTATCCCTGACCTTCCTCCTCTTGAGGGCTAAGGGAGAACAAAGGATTTCAACGTCATGCTTGGGGGTGCATCCAGTTCAGAGCTTGCTAAAAGGTGACTGTGAATTGCCTTTTGGAAAAAGAAAAGGAAAGCAAGAATGAAGGGATCTGCCTTGGAGTGATACTGTTTCCTCCTTACAGAGCCACTTGGACACACTTAGCTGTTATAAAATGGGAAGCACATGTGTTTTGTAAGGAGTTCAAGTTAGACATTTTTTTGTGAGATACTAACCCACTCAGGTCTCACAAATGAAGCTTTCTTTGTGTAGAACATCCTTACTGTGTGAAGATAACACATTCATATACAGATTTTAAGAAATTCTTGAGGAGGATACCTTTGAGGAAAAAATAAACAAACAAACAAAAAAAAAGTGAAAAGGGGCCAGGGAAATAAGGATGAGATGGGAAATATTTGCTGGATTATGTGGTTTGATTTTTTCCCTACGGTTTATACTTTAAAATACAGAAATTTGTCTGTAGGTGAAAAGGAGTTGCTTTAAGTTTTCCTGGGGAAGTTTATTGACAGCTTCCTCTTCCTTCCTTTTGATCATCTTTATTAAAACCAACCAATCACATGTCTTCTGTGTGGACATATAGTGCTTCCACTTTGTACAAGTGGCAGATGCAGGCTCCACACAAGTTGCTGCCCTTAAAGAAGTGGCATTCTCATTACATGGGTTGGTTCCAAGGGTCATAGGCACATGAAGTAATTTTCCGTTGCATATTCATGAGCTCTGGTCTGACCACTGATGCTTAATAACTTTGTTTTTGTCTTGTTGTTTAGTCACTTGGTCCTCTCTGACTCTTTTGCAACCTCATGGACTCCTCTGTCCTCTGTCCATGGGATTTCCAGGCAAGAATACTGGAGTGGGTTGTCATGCCCTCCTCCAGCAGATCTTCCTGAGCCAGGGATTGAACCTGCATCTCCTGCATTGCCAGGCGGATTCTTTACTATTGAGCCCCTGGGGAAGCCCAATAACTTTAAATTTGTTACCTTGGATAAGTTACTTAATCTCATACAACCTTAGCATCTTTTTTTTTAGGGGTAAAACATTTGTGAGATGTTTTGTGGGTGAAAGACATTGTCCTTCTCAAGTTACATTCAGTAGGCAAATGAACTCTTATTTTGTTTTGGATCATCCCTGTGACTAGGGTCATCATATATTAATAGTTGCCAGAATGCCTCTGTTATTTGGGGTTGGATAGGATAGTAATATATAACTGTAGCTAACTGTACTAGATTGTATTCCCTGTATTATTGTACAACTTATTATTCTTCACAACTTTCCTATGAAGTAGACAGTACTCAACTTGTCCAAAATCTTCCAGACAGAAAGAAGCAGAGCTGGGCATTGAAACCTGCGTGCTGTGTTCCAGAAACCATGCTCTTAGTGGCTATCTTTTCCAAGCTTCTTTTGAGCTAGAGCCTATTCACATTGAAAGGAAAATGTTACATGTAGTGGACTCTGACTCTTATTTAATATGCTTTTTCTTTTCTGCTTCAGGTATCTGACAGCAAGCAGCAATAGAAATTTCCTGCTTACCATGAGGCCCTTCTTAAAAAGGGCCACTTTGGTCATAAGTTATGTAAGTATATATATGCTTTTGAAATATCTAATAAGAAATATTTTACTTTGACTCAGAGACATGATCCAGATTGTTTAATAGAATCAGCAATCGAGCCTAACAATATGATTTTAAGATCAAACAGTTTACATACCATAAATGTTACAAAGCCTTGGAATGTAAATATGGAAGCATTCTAGGGATATGTGAGTTCAGTGACACCAACAGCGTGAACTGTACTTTGTGAGTTCTTTTTAGGATGCTGGTGCTGAGTTGTTTCTGCAACACAAACCTGGCTGTATCAATTATCTGTTCCTGCATTACAAAACACCTAAAATGTAGTGGCTTAAAACAAAACCACCATATTAGCTTCCCTAAATACTTTAGTTTGGGTCACATCCAGCTGGCTGGTTCTTCTATATTTTTGGCTGGGGTTACTCAAGCAAGTTTGTGCAGTTAACCTCTCTGTGATAACTCAGAGCAGGTAACCTCTCTGTGATAACCCATCCTCTTAGGCCTCTCTCTGTGGCTACTCTCTCTAGTTGGTTGGACAGGATCTTTTTACAACCTGACAACTGGATTCTAGGATAAACTGCAAGACCTGTGAAGTTTCCACTAGATTCTTTTGTTCAATGCAAGTCACAAGACCAGATTTAAAAGAAGGGGAAGTTGATTCCACTCTTGATAGGAAGAGCAAATAGAAGGTGCATACAGAAAAGACAGGGGTTCTTGGTCCTGATCTTCAGTGACTATCACATTGGTCATCTTCTTACACAGTTGAATGCTTCTTTTCAAAGAAATTAGGAGATCAGTCTCTTTTGCTGTTGCTGTTTTTCATAAATTGTAAGTCCAGATTTATAATAAAGTTTGATAGGAAACTTATGAAAATGTTTTTGAATTGTAATATTAACAATTAATGATATTTTAAATCAACATTAAGGCATGTTTAAGCACTGCAGATGGTGACGGCAGCCATGAAATGCAAAGACACTTGCTCCTTGGAAGAAAACCTATAACTAACCTAGACAGCATATTAAAAAGCAGAGACAAACATGTAAAATATCATGTATGAAACGAGTTGCCAGTCTAGGTTCGATGCACGATACTGGATGCTTGGGGCTGGTGCACTGGGACGACCCAGAGGGATGGAATGGGGAGGGAGGAGGGAGGAGGGTTCAGGATGGGGAACACGTGTATACCTGTGGTGGATTCATTTTGATATTTGGCAAAACTAATACAGTTATGTAAACTTTAAAAATAAAATAAAATTAAAAAAATAAAAAAATTAAAAAAATTAAAAAAAAAAAGCAGAGACATTACTTTACCAACAAAGGTATGTCTAGTCAAAGCTATGGTTTTTCCAGTAGTTGTGTATGGATGTGAGAGTTGGACTATAAATAAAACTGAGTACTGAAGAATTGATGCTTTTGAACTGTGGTGTTAGAGAAGACTCTTGAGAGTTTCTTGGACTGCAAGGAGATCCAACCAGTCCATCCTAAAGGAAATCAGTCCTGAATATTCATTGGAAGGACTGATGCTAAAGCTGAAACTCCAATACTTTGGCCACCTGATGAGAAGAATGGACTCAATGGAAAAGACCCTGATGCTGGGAAAGATTGAAGGCAGGAGGAGAAGGGGATGACAGAGGATGAGATGGTTGGATGGCATCACCGACATGATGGACATGAGTTTAGTAGGCTCTGGAAGTTAGTGAAGGACAAGAAAGCCTGGCATGCTGCAATCCATGGGGTCGCAAAGAATTGGACACAACTTAGCAAGTGAACTGCTCAGTTCAACTGAACTGAAGCAAGAAGGTGTGCAAAAACTGAATGAGATGGAGAGTTTTGATTGGACAATTTCAGCAAAAGGGGCAGAAGGTTTCTCTAAAGAATGCCCCAGTATCTTTGCATAGAATAAAGACAATTCAACTTTCATTTCAGAAGTGATTTATATCTTCGTGTTTTTTGGGAATGCAAGAACTCGACAGTACTGCTGTGACGCCCTGTACTTCCTGCTATAGGGCAGTTAATTCATTTAGGCAGTTAACGGAGAGGTAGAAAGCTTTTCATAAGTCTCTTGAGTCCTAATTGCCTTCAGTTCAAAACTACCTATATGCCAAAGTAGCGTATTTTGGGATGACATATTCTGTTACCTCTTAGTAGTTTAGGGAATTCATATTCTTTCAGGATACTTTTCCTGTTACTTTTATA
Organism: Bubalus bubalis; assembly: GCF_019923935.1. Taxonomy (NCBI): domain Eukaryota; kingdom Metazoa; phylum Chordata; class Mammalia; order Artiodactyla; family Bovidae; genus Bubalus; species Bubalus bubalis. The sequence goes on along the minus strand of NC_059160.1, from coordinate 39,946,258 downwards.
GTTGACATTTTCCATTGCAATATCTTTAAAATTTTAAATTTAGTTTATGTGAGTGTTAATTAAAATGAGTTTTAATTTCTTCTTAGGCATTATTTACTGCTGATATGCTTTTGACTGACACTATATGTTTACTTTAGATTTTTGGATTTGGGGTCACTTATGTAAAAAAGCATTCATGAAATAAGTCAGTGATATTCCTTGGAAAAACTCCAGCCTTAATTCCCTCCTCATATTAATCTTTTAGCTTTTAGTGAAGCAGAGATTTCCCTCTGACTCTGATAGGCAGACACAACATAATTGGTCCCTACTAAAATGATAATTACATCTAGAAGGTCTGTGTGGGTGAATTCTATAAACAAATGTCATCCCTACTGAAGTGTCTTTGGCCTCTGGTTTTCTCAACCCATCTTTGGAATGGGATAGCACCATTCAGTGATAAAATTCCATTGAGTGACACAAAAGTTGTTTCTTGGGGTTGTTGAAATAACTCTGTGTGGGTAGTCTGCTTCAGAGCATTTGAGGGTTGGAACATCTCCAAATGTGTTTATTCAGGACATGGAGGTATCTTTTACCACAGCTGAAGTTAAGTTTCATGGGGTTGTATGAGAGCAGTGGTTAAGACACAGGGCATTGGAGACCAGTGACTTGAGTCCAACTCCTAGATCCTGTAGTTTATTAACTGTTGGATTCTGGGCAGATTACCTTTAAGCTTCAGATTCCTCATCTTCCTATTGGACTGGTAGGCCTCAGATGGAAGGATCTTTATAGTAAGTCCCCTACTTATGAATGAGTTCCATTCCAAGAGCATGCTCCTTAAGTCTACTTTTTTGTAAGTCCAACAAAGTTAGCCTAGGTACCCAGCTAGGCTATATAGTACTGTACAGTGATAGGTTTATACTTTTCATGCAAATAATACTTTTAAAAAACAAAAAAAATAAGGGAAACACTTTTAATCTAATAGTACCTTGAAAAGTACAGTAGTACCGTACAACAGCTGGCATACAGGGGCTGGCATTGAGTGAACAGGCAAGAAGAGTACTGCCTGGAGGAGGAAGAGGAGGTGGGAGATGGTACTGCACTACTGATTTTTATACAATAGTATACAGTGGTTTGTTTTAAAAGAATAAGAACCAAATATAAGTTTAGATTATCTTAGTGATTATATATTAATATTCCTAAAGAGTGGCTTGCCACGTGGGTCAGTAATAAAGAATCCACCTGCCAATGCAGGAGACATGGGTTCGATCCCTGGGTCAGAAAGATACCCTGGAGAAGGAAATAGCAACCCACTCTGGTATTCTTGCTGGAAAACCCCATGGACAGAGGAGCCTGGCAGGCTACAGTCCATGGGGTTTCAAACAATTGGACATGACTTAGCAACTAGACAACAACAACAAAAGTACACAAAAGCACAACCACTGTGGAGGATGCACACACATGACAGTGTTCACCAGACATGTGAACTAGCATGTGATTAGACATGCAAATGCATGTTCACATCCTTGAGATTTCACAACTTGAAGGTTCTTATGTAGGGGACTTTGTTGTTGTTCAGTCACTAAATCATACCCCACTCCTTGCTGCCCCATGGACTGCAGCACACCAAGCTCCTCTGTCCTTCATTTGCTGTTGGAAATGGCAACCCACTCCAGTATTCTTGCCTGGAGAATCCCAGGGATAGAGGAGCCTGGTGGGCTGCCGTCTGTGGGGTTGCACAGAGTCGGACACGACTGATGTGACTTAGCAGCAGCAGCAGCAGCAATGGATAACAGTGACAGCTGTTATTAGATTTGTGTGCCTTTCCCTCGTCACCTTCATTGTTTTCTCTCCCCTCTAACTATTTCCATCTTTTCTACTCATCTTCAATGATAGAATTTTATAAAAATGCTCACTAAAAAATGTGTTTGTAGGACCAAATATTTGTAAAGCATCTGAAAGTATTTTCCAGAAAAGCAGGGCTTATTTCCAACAAGCAACAATTTTCTCAGCAAATCTTCCTTTTTCCAAAGGTGATCATTGTTCTATACTTTCGTCTGTGGATAATGGGAGGATCTATGCCCCTCTTTTCAGAGCAGGATAATCCAGCTTCATTTTCGCCTTACATTCTTACAAGGTCAGTAGAAGTGAATTTTTTTAACTTTACTTGGTACTTATCTGATTGTTTTAAGTAATCTTAAATGATATATTGACTTTGCATTTTAAGGAAAGAAAGGTTGTGTTCTAGTCAGGGTGTATGGAAAAAAGAAACCACTGTTTAGACATTTGGAATTCTTTTCAACAAATGGTGCTGTTTTATCAATATTATTATAATTTTGTCATTATTATTGTTCTCATATTAGTATACATTTTATTGAGCACTTAATAATAAATATCTATTGAGTGTCTCATAAGGCAAACGTTATAGAACAAGTACTGAGAGGTGTTTAGGGGTTAACTGGACATCATAACTATTTGTAAGATTGAAATCAGTGGGAAAGTTGAAAGTAACAAACAGAAATGAGCAACAGTTTTTGCTAAGATACAGTCAGTTATATATAACCATTTGGCCTTATGAGATTTAAGATAGGGGAGTAAGAAGTGATGATGACCAGTGGATTTTGTTCATTTTAATTCCTTATCCAACCTGCTGTGATATACTTCTGAGGCTCTCAGATATAATTATATTTGATAGTTTTCATAACATTTCTTGAGGATGTATTATTGCTATAATATTTGTACATTGTTTACTGTTCTTAAATTTTCATAGTTTTATATACTTTTTAAAATATCTAATAGTTTTCATATTAGTAACTTACCTTCTCTTTTTTGTGTTTGCAAAGACATAATAATTCTTAAACCTTGACTGATAGCAGGTATATAGTTTAGCTTTTTTGTATCTCTTAGGTATAGGATATTGTTGAATTTTGTTTTTATAAAGCCAAGCAGTGATTTCTGTTTTATTTCACTTAACTTTACTTATTTACTTCGTATGTCTTAATTGGTAAATTTCTAGTATCTTTGCATTTTATATCTTTCTTTTTTGTTCTTAGTGTTTTCTTATTTTTAAAGAATATTTTCCATTCATAAAAGATAACTTCCAATTTGATGAATCCTTTTTTATAGTAAATATTGTGTCACAATTGCTTTCATTACTTGAAATATCTATTTGTGTTAAAAAATCTTGAATATGCTTCAGAAACCATATGGTATACAGCCTTGAGTGTTGACTTAACCCTTTGAGGTAATCTAGAGGCTTATAAATTGTTGTTTATGTTTTATATTTTTCAAAAAATTATTTAATTAGTCCATTTACTAAGCTTGACATCTCTAACCCAGATTTTTATTAATATTGCAATCTACTTGTCCTTTTTCAGGTTTCTCTCACTGGCTTTCAACATCTCCAGAGTTCCTTGTCTGGGTATTTTTAGCTCATTGATAAAATGTTTCAGGTTCTGCAGCTCCTTCAGTAGCTATTTTCTGCCTTTAAGAGAAAAAAGCAACTTTGCCAGATCCTGTTCTTGCTTATGGCTCCATTTATTTCCCTTAGCCCTCTATTGGTCTCCCTTCAAGCTTTCTTGTCTGATGAATTTAAGTGGTCATCCTTTATAGTTGGATGTAGCCTATTCATCTGGAGACTGAGCATACCAGTGTCCAAAAGCCAAGCTTCACACAGGAGATAGACAGACGAGAACTAGAACAGATTGCTCTCAACTACCACGCAATCATTTCATTCGTGGCTCTGTCATCAGCAAACACATGCCTGCCCCCCAGTCCTTGGTGTCTGGACAAGGTGCCTTTGTCCTCCTGTCTATACCATCTTAGCTGCCAGAGTAGTCAGGTTGCATTTTTACTCCTGCCAGTGGTAAAAAAAAAAATTCTTTGGTGGAACCTCTGGTAGATTTAGGACCTTGGGGGCTATCATTCACTAGATTCTGCCTTTCACTTCCAAGGTATTTATGTATGTTTTCTGAGGCAGCTGATATACCTTTCATCCAGGACTTTCTGTCTGTGAATCTATCCGAGTTTGGTTTATCTCAGTCACTCAGTTGTGTCCAACCACTTGTGACCCCAACAGACCTGCCAGGCTCCTCTGTTCTTGGAATTTTTCAGGCAGGAATACTGGAGTGGGTTGCCATTTCCTCCTCCTGAGGATCTTCCCAGTGTCTCCTGGATTGAAGGCAGGTTCTTTCCGACTGAGCCACTGGGAAAGCCAAGTGACTCCTCAGACAGTTCAGTCAGTATAAAGTATAAAGTGATAGAACAGAATGTCCTAACACCTTTATATTATTTATCTTAAAACAAACAAGCAAACACATATCTTTTAGTTCTTGTGTTTCATACTTAAAATACTCTGGGACATTTCAATGATAGTTGCTATAAATGGCCTTTCACATTCCTCTAAGATAGCTGTATTATAACTGATTCTTTTGAACATCCATAAAATTGTCTTTAATACCTCTCCTGAGTAAAGTTTGTACACTGCTTGCATAACTGTTTGACTTCTAGTACAAGGATGATTTTAAACTGGGTTATCTTAGTCTGTTCCCAGTTCTCTTTTTTTCCCGTCTTCTCATCAGCTGTACAATTTAGCTATGACTTGGCTGGCTTTGTGAGTCTGTCTTTACCAATTAGAGGATTGTCAGTCAGCCAAGTCTCGTTAATGCTTCACCTCTTTTAGTGGATTTGTAAACTGAATAACTTTTATAGCATCTTTGCTTCCATCTTGCAAGGATGAAAGTGAAAAGTGAAAGTGAAGTCACTCAGTCATGTCCAACTCTTTGTGACCCCATGGACTGTAGTTCCCCAGACTCCTCTGTCCATGGGATTTTCCAGGTGAGCATACTAGAATAGGTTGCCATTTCCTTCTCAAGGGGATCTTCCCAACCCAGAGATTGAACTCGGGTCAGGAAGATCCCCTGGAGAAGGGGATCTTAATAACTTTATTATCAGGTGAGAGTTTTCAAACTAGTTTTCTCGTCCCTTAATAATTGTTGAAGTTAATGATTACAGATAGTTTTTAAAGTATACTAAAAGCTTTTAAGGGTTGCTTGGTCAACTCTTTGTTTTTTGGTTTCTTTCAAATGACTTCTTGTGACTTAAGTTCTGAGATTCCTTCTCTTTTAGATGATCTATTCCCATGTATTAGCTAAGAGGAAATACCTACCATTTTCTGCCTAACAAAACTGAGATTTAAAATCATGGTATACGCTTGGGAAACCTTTGTTAAGAAAAAGTATCTAAGCCTTGGAAAAGCAAAGCGTGACTGTGGCATTCACTGTGATGCAGAGCATTGGCTAACAAACCTAGAGGAATCCAACCTTGGATGACTTGCTACTTGCATTCACTGTATTTTACAACTCTGTTCACTTAAAATTTTATGTATAGAAATCTGACAGGTATGATTATTTCTTTTCTCTCTAGTAGAAAATAAAATTTCAAATGTTAGTTTTATTCTTTGTATATAATTTTCCAGTCTTATTACTTTTTACTTTTTCATGAACTGTGAAAACTTTTCTGAAATTTACTTTATATAGATACATATATATTTATGTTTCTGGAGTTAAGTTCAGTTCAGTCTGACTCAGTTCAGTTCAGTTCAGTTTGCTCAGTCATGTCTGACTCTGTGACCTCATGGACTGCAGCAGACTAGGCTTCCATGTCCATCACCAACTCTTGGAGCTTGCTCAAACATATCCATTGAATTGGTGATGCCATCCAACCATCTCGTCCTCTGTTGTCCCCTTCTCCTCCTGCTTTCAATCTGTCCCAGCATCAGGGTCTTTTCTAATGAATCAGTTCTTCATATCAGGTAGCCAAAGCATTAGAACTTCAGTTTCACTGTAGGTCCTTCCAATGAATATTCAGGACTATATTTCTTACATAAACTCAATTTATATCTGTATTTAATAATAGCTTTATTGAGATATTATTTACATGCCATACAATTCATCGATCTCCAATGTACAGTTTGGTCATTCCCAGTATACTCACAAAGTTTAGTGCAACCATCACCACAGTCAAATTTAAAGCATCTCCCCAGAAAGAAACCTCATATCCATTAGCAGCCACTTCCCATTTCAGTCCAGTCCCCCAACCCTAGGCAACCGCTGATCTATTTTTATCTCTATAGAATTCTCTCTGTAGAGTTACTTATTCTGGACATGAGCCAGTGAAATTATATGAAATGTGATCTTTCGTGACAGACTTCTTTTACCTAGGAAAATGTGTTGAAGATTCATCATGTTATAGCATACATAGATAAGTATTTTTTTTTATTCCACAGTAATATGCCATTGCATGGATATATCACTTTTTATTTTCTCATTCATCTGTTGATGGACATTTGGGTTGTTTCTACTTTTTGGTTGTTACATGTACTGCTGCTATGAACATTCATGCACAAGTTTTTGTTTGAATATAAGTTTTCGTTTCCTTTACATATGTAGCTAGGAATGCAATTGCCAGGTCATATATGTTAACACTGTATTTTATGTTTTGAAATACTGTGAGACTGTTTACCAAAACCATCTCTACCAGTGGTATATGAGCATTCTGGTTTCTCTACATCCTTTTCAACACTTGTCTTTTGAAAGTCTTTTTGTTGTTGTTGATTTGATTACAGCCCTACAAGTGGTATAAAATGGCATCTTATTGTGGTTTTGATTTGCATTTCTGTCCAGTACTCTTGCTTGGGAAATCCCATGGATGGAGGAGCCTGGTAGGCTACAGTCCATGGGGTCTCAAAGAGTCGGACACGACTGAGCGACTTCACTTTCACTTTTCACTTTATGCATTGGAGAAGGAAATGGCAACCCACTCCAGTGTTCTTGCCTGGAGAATCCCAGACACAGGAGCCTGGTGGGCTGCCATCTATGGGGTCACACAGAGTCGGACATGACTGACGTGACTTAGCAGCAGCAGCAGCAGCAGTGAGAGTGATGTAGACAACCTTTATATGTGCATGTTAGCCATTTCTATATCTTCTTTGGAAAAATGTCTATTCAGATCCTTTGACCAGTTTTTAATAGGGTTATTTGTCTTTTTGTTATTGAGTTATAATAGTCTTTATGTATTCTAAATGTGATATTTATATAGTCTATAAATATGATTTATAAACATTTTTTACCTTTCTGTGGGTTGTTGTATCACTTTCTTGACGACAAAAGATTTTAACTTTGAAGCGCACACACACACACAAAATGCTTTGAAGCATGAAAGATTTTAACTTTGATGAAATCCAATTTATCCATTTTTTGGTGGTTGTTCCTTATGCTTTTGCTGTTATATCTAAGAAGGTTTTTGCCTAACTCATATTCTTTTTTAAATTGGCCTTGTTAAGTGTCTGATTCCCTAATTAATACATTATGTAAATTTTTAGTCTTCACTGTGCATTTGTACAGGATTATGTTTTTAATATTTTATTTATTTATTTTAATATAAATTTATTTATTTTAATCAGAGGCTAATTACTTTACAATATTGTATTGGTTTTGCTATACATTGACATGAATCTGTCACAGGTGTACATGTGTTCCCCATCCTGAACCGCCCCCCCCACCTCCCTCCCCATCCCATCCCTCTGGGTCATCTCAGTGCACCAGCCCCAAGCTTCCTGTATTGTGCATCAAACCTGGACTGGTGATTTGTTTCACATATGATAATATACATGTTTCAATGCCATTCTCCTAAATCATCCCACCCTCACCCTCTCCCACAGAGTCCGAAAGACTGTTCTATACATCTGTGTCTCTTTTGCTGTCTCGCATACAGGGTTATCATTACCATCTTTCTAAATTCCATATATATGTGTTATTATACTGTATTGGTGTTTTTCTTTCTGGCTTACTTCACTCTGTATAATAGGCTCCAGTTTCATCCACCTCATTAGAACTGATTCAAATGTATTCTTTTTAATGGCTGAGTAATACTCCATTGTGTATATGTACCACAGCTTTCTTATCCATTCATCTGCTGATGGACATCTAGGTTGCTTCCATGTCCTGGCTATTATAAACAGTGTTGCGATGAATATTGGAGTACACGTGTCTCTTTCAATTCTGGTTTCCTTATTGTGTATGCCCAGCTGTGGGATTGCTGGGTCATAAGGCAGTTTTATTTCCAGTTTTTAAGGAATCTCCACACTGTTCTCCATAGTGGTTGTACTAGTTTGCATTCCCACCAACAGTGTAAGAGGGTTCCCTTTTCTCCACACCCTCTCCAGCATTTACTGCTTGTAGACTTTTGGATAGCAGCCATTCTGACTGGCATGAAATGGTACCTCATTGTGGTTTTGATTTGCATTTCTCTGATAATGAGTGATGTTGAGCATCTTTTCATGTGTTTGTTAGCCATCTATATGTCTTCTTTGGAGAAATGTCTGTTTAGTTCTTTGGCCCATTTTTTGATTGGGTCGTTTATTTTTTCTGGAATTGAGCTGCAGGAGTTGCTTGTATATTTTTGAGATTAATTCTTTGTCAGTTGCTTCATTTGCTATTATTTTCTCCCATTCTGAAGGCTGTCTTTTCACCTTGCTTATGATACAGTTTATGTTAACTGTATCATAAGCTGTATCATAAGCAGTTCAGAGCTCATTTAGAATTTGGCTTTATATTTCTGACTTTTGGGTGTATCCAGCCAACAAGATAGATCCATACAGAATGGAGGAGTCATCGTTATTTACCATATGCTACCAACAAACCCTTAATCTTTTTCCTTTTCATTTTATCCCAGGCATTCGGATTGTTTGGGGATCATGTTAACTGTCAGGAATTCTGTGACTGATCAATGACTTTTACAATCTGTTGAGATTGTGTGGATCAGCTAAATGACATGACGTTGAATTGTACATGTTTCTGCTTTTGACTTGAGAAGAAAAATATTGTTATAAGTTGAAGAACAGGGAGAATATTGTATTTTGATTGCCCAACTTTCTCTTGACAAGCAAGTTTAAGAAAATTTTGGCCTCCCATCCCATTTGGAATTTCTATCGTAACAAGAGCTAGAAGTTTTCACCAGAGGTAGAAGGAAGTGAATGGAGATAAAAGCCTTGTACTAGAACAGAGACAACAAAACAGGTTAGCGATTTGGGACACTGGAGATTAAAAAAATTTTGAAATTGGATTTGGAAATAGAAAGGGGCTAAAGCCCAGGATTGCAGGTGAGTATAGAGTAGAAGTCCCAAATTAAAGATTAAACCAAGAACAAGTGTGTGTGGGGAGAGGTGGAGGGTGGGACTGAGAGCCAGAGTGATTACATAGATCTGTGGTGTTTACTACTAGAGCTGCGTGAGGCTGCCAGCTAGTCTGAATTGAGATCTGCTTTAAGTATAAATCAAATATGCACAAGATTTTGAAGACAATATCCTATAAGAATGATAAGATGCAGAACATCTCCTTAATAGTTTTATATTGACTATATCCCATTAAATATATACATGTTGAAATGATATTTTGAGTATATTCTTGAAGCAAAATATACTATTAAATTTATTTGGCATGTTAATTTCCTCTTTTTATCATAGCTAATAAAACATTGAAAATATGCACACATTATTATATTTCTATTGGATAGTACTGGCCTAGAACAAATGCTGGGGTTCTTGGCCTAGCTCTTAGAAGGATGGGTAAGCTGGCGAGTGGAGTTATACAAAGCCTACTCTGCAGCCTTCCTCTGCCTCTGATTTGGCTGTTTTTCTCTAATCTGCCAACATCTGTTTTACTCAGCTGATTCTGAATGGTGGAGATTTTGCACTCTGCCTTTTGGTGTCAAGACTGACTTAGTGCCGTCTGAAAAAGAAGTCCTTTAGGGACCAAGACGATGGATGCTTATGTTGCTTCTTATAAATTATAATACCACCCAAATTTATGCCCTGGTTATAACTGTCCTGGGCTTTATGATTTTACTCCAGACAGTTTGCCAAACCTGCATGCGTCTCAAAAACACTTGTGAATCACGTTGAAACATCAGTGCTCGGGTCTGGTACCCGAAGACTCTGTTTCTGTGGTTATGGTGGACTCACATTTGAGGAGTGATGGAGTAGGTCTCTGAGCAGCTTGGTCTGTCAGAGAATTGGCATTTAGCACAGGATTTACTCATATGTTTATATGTGTCTCTTTAGAAATGTGGTGCTTTGACTTTCAATTTTGTGACTTAACACACTTTTGTAAATCCTGGATTAAAAATAAAAACAAAAGCCTGAGTTAAGTAAGGCTTCTGCATAGGGCTACAGCCTGCAGAAGAGATAACATTATTTTCACTATTAAGGCACCTGCCTGCTGCCTAGTAACAGGTTTTCTATTTTATTTGATTCAAAGGAGACAGAACATACAGCAGTATATCCTTAACCAAAGAACTACGGCCTTTCTAATATTGAAAATAGTTGTCTTTCAAATCCAGGAAACAGATAAAATTGGATTTTTCAGTGAATTTAAGGCCTTCTATCTGCATCATGTTTTTTTCATGAGATGTGATTCTGGATAAGCAGGTGAAATATATCCTTTTAGGTGGGTAGATCTGCTTGTGCAGCTTGGCTACACAAGAAAAAGCATGTATTATTTTGTAGGAAGACATTAAGATATGAAATAATGAGATTAAGATAGAAGTCAATATATCATCCTTCAAAAGAAGCTTTTTTTTTCTGTCTCCATTTTTAGTTGGTAATTTCAAACAGGCATGAAACCTTAGGTTTTGATAGTTACAGCCTTAGTGCACTATGCCTTACAATGTTTGTAGTCCTGTAAGTCCCTAACATGGGGACTAATAATAAACTCTGAACAAGTGAAATTTTAAGTTATCTTTAAAAACAAAACAACTGTGTGCTTAAAGAGAGGTAGGCAAAAGGCGTTGCTTTGTTCTTGCTTCAGCAACTAGCAGTGTCTCCATACATGAAATGAAATTGAAGTCATTCTGATTTCTAAAACAATAGTTGCTGAACTTGAATGAATATCAGAATCACCCTGGGAAGTATGCTAAAAATAAGACTTTCTGCTTCAGGTTGCAGAAATTGTTTGAATAGGTATAACATTGGGTGAGATAATTCTGTGTTTGATCAGCACCTTTGTGGTGGTGGTGGGGTGAGGTGTTACTCTTGAAATCTTCAGGTATGAACTGTGTCCTCTGTAACTAAAGAGCTCTCTACAAGGTGGGTGTTGTCCCATCGTATATTTTGTATTATGTTCTTAGAAAAATAGCTTGGAGATGAAAGAGATGATCAAAGTCACTGAGTGTAGTTTCCTCAACTGAAATGACACTGTGTAATAGTAATTCCTCTAATTTGTCTTGGACCCTGGGAATGAAGGGGAGAGAAACAAGGAAGAAGAAAGAGGAGGGAGTCAGAAGTGGAGGCTGTGGAAGTGGCAAATTCTACCTGTGGACTAGGGAGTGGGGTTGAAAATGCTGTATCACTTGCTGATACTTTTCTGCTTCAAGAAAAAATGCAATCCTTTAAATTTACTTATTGTGTTTCCATTATGATATTAAATCTATGAGAAGTTGATAAAAATTAGAGATGAATTTTTTGTTGTTTGCTAACAATGGAACATAAAGGCAAAATTTGCTTTTCATAATGAATAAAATGCCAAAGGTGAGCTTTTAAATTATGGATCCTGTTTCTTGCTGTGTGATGCTCTGACAAACATTTCCATCAGTTCAGGTATCTGTTTGCTCTGCTATAGAGAAGACTGCCTGCTGGTTTAAGTTTGTCAGTCCTGCTTCGACTAAAAGTTAATGGCTTGGGTTTTTTGGTATACAAACTCAGGTTCTTCCAGGTGGCACTGTCCAAGGAATAAGTCAGAATCTCAGGCAGGTGTTTCTCCATGAAATACCAGTATTTGACAGTCATATTTCCATTCAGTTTTCTGCATTGTATGTGGGCCAGAAAACCCTGCCTAGTATGCAGGGTCTCCAGAGGGTCTCTTGCAGTGAACTGAACAATCTGCCTCTCTGTAGCTGTTTCCCTTGCTGCAAGAATGAGGGTAACACTCACCTCATAAAAAATGAAGTTGGGATCAGATAATCCTTATATGCAAGCACTAGAAAATGCTGTAAATGCTTAAAGTATGTTCAGTGTGATTGGATATAGTTCGTTAGTAGACCACCAGGATTCTGTGTGGAATATGGAGCCTGCACCTGATGTAAGATCAGCAGCTCCTGTGCAGGTTGTTTACACCTGCTGTTTACGCCTCTGCTCAATGAGAAGAAGTATGTTGGGTCTGAAATAAAGATGTTACATGCTTTATAGAGAGAAACAGACTCTGGATAAGAAATGAACCCAGTATTTACTTTGCAGAAGGAATTACCTAATTTTTTTGCAGATAAATGAGTAAGAAGTTGTTACTGACAGACTTGGATGTTGAAATTGATATTTTCTGCTCTGAGGAGACTGTCTCTGTTAATAAGATAATTGTATTAATGATGCATTAAAAAGATCAAAGAGACTTAATGACATTTCATATTCACTTTATATAGTGTGTCATGTAACAGGAGTTCTCATTTGAACTATATTTATCGCAATTTAATGCAAAATAAGAAAAAGTAAGCCTAGCCTAGTTTTATGATGATGCTATGTGACATGTGGGGGGAGTGAGTGCCTTTACTCAGATTCGTCTCACTCCTGGATGGTGTCCCAGGAACCAGCTTTGCCCAAGATGCTAAGGGGGCCACACGAGGGCGGAATCTTCAGTCTGTGCCCTTTAGCTATAAGCCTGGACAACTAGAAGCCTAGCAGGTATGGTTGCCTCAGGTCAAAATAAAATTATCAAATTTAAATATTTTTAGATTTTTAGGCATTATTTGACTATCAGACTAATTTCTTTTTTGTTTTTTTTTTAATTTTATTTATTTATTTTTAAATTTTATTTTATTTTTAAACTTTACATAATTGTATTAGTTTTGCCAAATATCAAAATGAATCCGCCACAGGTATACATGTGTTCCCCACCCTGAACCCTCCTCCCTCCTCCCTCCCCATACCATCCCTCTGGGTCGTCCCAGTGCACCAGCCCCAAGCATCCAGTATTGTGCATCGAACCTGGACTGGCAACTCGTTTCATACATGATATTTTACATGTTTCAATGCCATTCTCCCAAATCTTCCCACCCTCTCCCTCTCCCACAGAGTCCATAAGACTGTTCTATACATCAGTGTCTCTTTTTCTGTCTCGTACACAGACTAATTTCTTAAGACCTATTTCTTTAAAGAGCTGGGTGCTGGGGAGATAACTATCAATGAGACTCAGCTCTGTCCCTGAGAAGCTTCTGTTTCAGTGGGAAGTCAGGCATGTTAACAGGAAGTTACAGGAGATGTGTACGCCCCGAGGCTGCAGGCACTTACCTAGGGGACTCCAGCCTGGCCCTGGGAGGGGGCAGTGACAGGGAACACTTATCAGGAGAAGTGATATCTTCACTGGGACCTGAAGGATCAGAAGTTAGAATTCAGCCAACCTGTGAGAGTTGATTCCAAGAGATGAGGTGACCCAATCAGGAGCCGGTCTCAGGACTTGGAAACCTAAGAGTAAGGCAATTGGTCACAAAGACTGAAGTGACAAAAAAAAAAAAAAAAAAGACTGAAGTGACAGATGCATGAAGGAAAGAGGACAGGAGAGCTGGGCAACCCTGATGGCCACACCCAGCCTCAGTTATGAGAAACATGAATGAGGAGCCCAGGAGCAGAGGGAGGAGGTGGAGCAAAGACTGAAAGAAGCAGGGCAGCCATGAAGAAGGCCTGGGGCCTCGAGAGGAGCCTACCTTGTAGCCACTTGGTTCTGGTTCCTAAGAAGTCTGGTTTTATTCTGTTTTGTTTTGTTTTTTTTTTTAATTAAATTTATTTATTTTAATTAGAGGCTAATTACCTTACAATATTGTATTGGTTTTGCCGTACATCAACATGAATCCGCCATGGGTGTACACGTGTTCCCAATCCTGAAACCCTCTCCCACCTGCCTCTGATCTTTTGATTCTTACAAGGATTGTCTAGCACTTTCTACTCTGTTGACACCAAGGAGCTAGGAGATGAGGGCCATAGACAAGCTTCTACTCCAGTCATTCAGCTGGGTCTGCCTTGTGACTTTCTGTCCCAGTCCTGTGTGCTGGGGGTCAGGTCATGCTTCTGGTCACCCCATCCTTATCTATAAATGTTTTTCCTTGATTTCCTTTTCTTCTGTGTCATCTGTTTTTGTTCCACATCACCCATGATAACATTCATCCCTGTTGCATTTGTTGTCATTGCTGGATGGATTTCCATTCAATGGGTATATAGCAATATAGGTATTGATTTATTGTGGATAGATATCAGTTTGAAACTGTTAATATATACATATGCACACACATCGTGGAATATTACTCAGTCATGAAAAAGAATGAAATAATGCCATTTGCAACAAGATGGATGGACCTAGAGATTATCGTACTAAAGTGAAGTAAGTCAGACAGAGAAGGACAAGTATCATATGATACCACTATGTGTAAAATCTAAAAAAAAAATGATGCAAATGAACTTATTTATAAAATAGAAATAGAGGCACAGACATAGCAAACAAACTTATAGTTACCAAAGGGGAAAGGAAAGAAGGGATAAATTAGGAATTTGGGATTAACAGATACACACTACTATATATAAAATAGATAAACAACCAAGACCCACTGTATTGCACAGAGAATTATATATACCTGTAATAAACCATAATGAAAGAATCTGAGAAAGAATATCAGATCAGATCAGTCACTCAGTTGTGTCCGACTCTTTGCGACCGCATGAATCGCAGCACGCCAGGCCTCCCTGTCCATCACCAACTCCCAGAGTTCACTCAGACTCACGTCCATCGAGTCAGTGATGCCATCCAGCCATCTCATCCTCTGTCGTCCCCTTCTCCTCCTACCCCCAATCCCTCCCAGCATCAGAGTCTTTTCCAATGAGTCAACTCTTCGCATCAGGTGGCCAGAGTACTGGAGTTTCAGCTTTAGCATCATTCCTTCCAAAGAAATCCCAGGGCTGATCTCCTTCAGAATGGACTGGTTGGATCTCCTTGCAGTCCAAGGGACTCTCAAGAGTCTTCTCCAACACCACAGTTCAAAGGCATCAATTCTTCGGTGCTCAGCCTTCTTCACAGTCCAACTCTCCCATCCATACATGACCACAGGAAAAACCATAGCCTTGACTAGACAGACCTTTGTTGGCAAAGTAATGTCTCTGCTTTTGAATATGCTATCTAGGTTGGTCATAACTTTCCTTCCAAGGAGTAAGCGTCTTTTAATTTCATGGCTGCAGTCACCATCTGCAGTGATTTTGGAGCCCAGAAAAATAAAGTCTGACACTGTTTCCACTGTTTCCCCATCTATTTCCCAGGATGCCATGATCTTCGTTTTCTGAATGTTGAGCTTTAAGCCAACTTTTTCACTCTCCACTTTCACCTTCATCAAGAGGCTTTTTAGTTCCTCTTCACTTTCTGCCATAAGGGTGGTGTCATCTGCATATCTGAGGTTATTGATATTTCTCCCGGCAATCTTGATTCCAGCTTGTGCTTCTTCCAGCCCAGCATTTCTCATGATGTACTCTGCATAGAAGTTAAATAAACAGGATGACAATATACAGCCTTGACGAACTCCTTTTCCTATTTGGAACCAGTCTGTTGTTCCATGTCCAGTTTTAACTGTTGCTTCCTGACCTGCATACAAATTTCTCAAGAGGCAGATCAGGTGGTCTGGTATTCCCATCTCTTTCAGAATTTTCCACAGTTTATTGTGATCCACACAGTCAAAGGCTTTGGCATAGTCAATAAAGCAGAAATAGATGTTTTTCTGGAATTCTCTTGCTTAATATATGTATGTGTAAATATATATACATCAAATCAGTTTGATGTACACCTGAAATGTAAATCAACTATACCTCAATAAAATTTAAAAATAATAATAGTACTGCTGCGAACATGTTGTATATGTCTTTTGCTTAAAATATATGTATATTGCTGTTGGAATAAACTTAGTAGAATTGCTAGATCATAAAGTAGGCATTTATTTTACTTTCATGAAACTGCCTGAACTTCTCCAACGTGGTTTAACCAATTCACAATACTGTTTCAAAACCCGAGTTTTCCCACATCCCCACCAACACTCAACATAAGTATTTTTCATAACATTTTTCATTTTAGCAGAGGCAGTTTATCATTTTTATATTATTCATTTTAATCCTATATTCTCATTTACTCATGGGCTTCCTTGATGGCTCAGATGGTAAAGAATCTGCTTGCAGTGCAGGAGACCTGGTTTCGATCCCTGGGTTGGGAAGATCCCCTGGAGAAGGGAATAGCTACCCACTTCAGTATTCTTGCCTGGAGAATTCCATGGACAGAGGAGCCTGATGGGCTACAGTCCATGGGGTCCCAAAGAGTTGGACATGACTGAACACCTAACACTTTCTAGTTTACCCATATTTTTAACTGTCCTCAGAAAGTCATATTCATTTACAATTTGCAACCATTTTTATTTGTGGTCCTGCCTTGATTCTCTGTCTTCTGTCTTTCCACCTATTTAAGTTCTGCGTAGATTATAGGAGGGCATTCCTTAATCCTCTGTTTTTAATTACATTTCTTAGAACTCCACTGAAATTCGATGTGTGTATTTCACTATTTCCCAACCATGTAATGTGTACATGTCTTCTCACCACTGATGCTGTCCATGTGGAGGACAGGGGCTAGCTCTGATTACCCTTCAGTACCGCTAAAAGTGCCCAGAGTAATTATTCAACATTTATTGAATTCGCGTGAGTGTCTCCTATTCATTGAGAACTTAGTTCAGGAAATGGCTTTCTTTGGCTCGTCCTGGAGAAGATTATAAGCAGGAAAAGATGCTAATGATGGTAATAAGCAGGTTTTGCCTACAAAGGCCTGTCATTATTTCTCCACAATGAAACTGTGAAGACCCTTTTGAAGCATCAGTGGAATAGAGGAATTATGAGGATGAAAGTAAGGGACAGTCTGGGGAGGGGTAGGACAGATCACCAAAATCTGGAGGGCAGAGGCAGAGTCAGAGAAAGATGGGGTACTCTATTGTGGAGGTACCGTGGTTTACACCTCAGCTATTTAGACAGTGTTAGCCCGTGCATTAACTGAGAAGATGCACTGTGCATACAGTGGAGCCAGTGACCTGTATTTATGAAATGATGGAGGATTTCATAAATAAAAGAAAAAGGATCCTTTGAGCAGAAAATTTTATATAAAACAAGCAAGTGCTGTACATTTCTGCTTGCAGTGTATGATTTTTTCAAATGTACCTGTCACAGGCATCTTACTAGAACAGGGAAATATGTTAGGCTCATGATATTTCTTTGCCAAAAGGTTTCTTCAAAGACAAAGAATAGATTCTATGTATATTTTTTGCACTTCAGTTCAGTTCAGTCGCTCAGTCGTGTCCAACTCTTTGCGACCCCATGAACTGCAGCATGGCCAGGCCTTCCTGTCCATCACTAACTCCCAGAGTCCACCCAAACCCATGTCCATTGAGTTGGTAATGCCATCCAACCATCTCTTTTCTGTCGTCCCCTTCTCCTCCTGCCCTCAATCTTTCCCAGCATCAGGGTCTTTTCAAATGAGTCAGCTCTTCGCATCAGGTGGCCAAAGTATTGGAGTTTCAGCTTCAACATCAGTCCTTCCAATGAACACCCAGGACTGGTCTCCTTTAGGATGGACTGGCTGGATCTCCTTGCAGTCCAAGGAATTCTCAAGAGTCTTCTCCAACACCACAATTCAAAAGCATCAATTCTTTGGTGCTCAGCTTTCTTTATAGTCCACCTCTCACATCCATACATGACTACTGGAAAAACCATAGCCTTGACTAGACGGACCTTTGTTGGCAAAGTAATGTCTCTGCTTTTGAATATGCTATCTAGGTTGGTCATAACTTTCCTTCCAAGGAGTAAGCGTCTTTTAATTTCATGGCTGCAATCACCATCTGCAGTGATTTTGGATCCCAGAAAAATAAAGCCATCCACTGTTTCCACTGTTTCTCCACCTATTTCCCATGAAGTGATGGGACCAGATGCCATGATCTTCGTTTTTCTGAATGTTGAGCTTTAAGCCAACTTTTTCACTCTCCTCTTGCACTTTCATCAAGAGGCTCTTTAGTTCTTCTTCGCTTTGTGCCATAAGGGTCGTGTCATCTGCATATCTGAGGTTATTGATATTTCTCCTGGCAATCTTGATTCTAGCTTATGCTCCCTCCAGCCCAGAGTTTCTCATGATGTACTCTGCATTTAAGTTAAATAAGCAAGGTGACAATATACAGCCTTGACATATTCATTTTCCTATTTGGAACCAG
This sequence comes from Bubalus bubalis, assembly GCF_019923935.1. Taxonomy (NCBI): domain Eukaryota; kingdom Metazoa; phylum Chordata; class Mammalia; order Artiodactyla; family Bovidae; genus Bubalus; species Bubalus bubalis. Next base: position 39,927,973 of record NC_059160.1, on the reverse strand, counting down.
TCTGTTGTTCCATGTCCAGTTCTAACTGTTGCTTCCTGACCTGCATACAGGTTTCTCAAGAGGCAGGTCAGGCAGAGCACTCTAACTTTTTTTTTTTTTTATAAAAAAGAAGATTTATATTTAAGGAGCACTAGTTTCATTAGGTGCTGTTTGATGCCAGTTCCCCACTGGCCTCACCTTCCTTTTCATATATTTCATCCTGAAACATCTTTCATTCATTCCTGGCTTATCAATGAAAATACATGACTAAATTAGCATCTGAATGCAGAGTTCCAAAGAATAGCAAGAAGAGATAAGAAAGCCTTCCTCAGCGATCAATGCAAAGAAATAGAGAAAACAACAGAATGGGAAAGACTAGAGATCTCTTCAAGAAAATTAGAGATACCAAGGGAATATTTCATGCAAAGATGGACTCAATAAAGGACAGAAATGGTATGGACCTAACAGAAGCAAAAGATATTAAGAAGACGTGGCAAGAATACACAGAAGAACTGTACAAAATAGATCTTCATGACCCAGATAATCACGATGATGTGATCACTGGACTAGAGCCAGACATCCTAGAATGTGAAGTCAAGTGGGCCTTAGAAAGCATCACTATGAACAAAGCTAGTGGAGATGATGGAATTCCAGTTGAGCTATTTCAAATCCTGAACAATGATGCCATGAAAGTGCTGCACTCAATATGCCAGCAAATTTGGAAAACTCAGCAGTGGCCACAGGACTGGAAAAGGTCAGTTTTCATTCCAATCCCAAAGAAAGGCAATGCCAAAGAATGCTCAAACTACCACACAATTGCACTCATCTCACATGCTAGTAAAGTAATGCTCAAAATTCTCCAAGCCAGGCTTCAGCAATATGTGAACTGTGAACTTCCTGATGTTCAAGCTGGTTTTAGAAAAGGCAGAGGAACCAGAGATCAAATTGCCAACATCCACTGGATCATGGAAAAAGCAAGAGAGTTCCAGAAAAACATCTATTTCTGCTTTCTTGACTATGCCAAAGCCTTTGACTGTGTGGATCACAATAAACTGTGGAAAATTGTTCAAGAGATGGGAATACCAGACCACCTGACCTGCCTCTTGAGAAATCTGTATGCAGGTCAGGAAGCAACAGTTAAAACTGGACATGGAACAACAGACTGGTTCCAAATAGGAAAAGGAGTACATCAAGGCTGTATATTATCACCCTGCTTATTTAACTTCTATGCAGAGTACATCATGAGAAACGCTGGACTGGAAGAAGCACAAGCTGGAATCAAGATTGCCGGGAGAAATATCAATAACCTCAGATATGCAGATGACACCACCCTTATGGCAGAAGTGAAGAGGAACTCAAAAGCCTCTTGATGAAAGTGAAAGTGGAGAGTGAAAAAGTTGGTTTAAAGCTCAACATTCAGAAAATGAAATTCATGGCATCTGGTCCCATCACTTCATGGGAAATAGATGGGGAAACAGTGGGAACAGTGTCAGACTTTATTTTTCTGGGATCCAAAATCACTGCAGATGGTGATTGCAGCCATGAAATTAAAAGACGCTTACTCCTTGGAAGGAAAGTTATGACCAACCTAGATAGCATATTCAAAAGCAGAGACATTAGTTTGCCAACAAAGGTCCGTCTAGTCAAGGCTATGGTTTTTCCAGTAGTCATGTATGGATGTGAGAGTTGGACTGTGAAGAAGGCTGAGCGCCAAAGAATTGATGCTTTTGAGCTGTGGTGTTGGAGAAGACTCTTGAGAGTCCCTTGGACTGCAAGGAGATCCAACCAGTCCATTCTGAAGGAGATTAGCCCTGGGATTTCTTTGGAAGGAATGATGCTAAAGCTGAAACTCCAGTACTTTGGCCACCTCGTGCGAAGAGTTAACTCATTGGAAAAGACTCTGATGCTGGGAGGGATTGAGGGCAGGAGGAGAAGGGGACGACAGAGGATGAGATGGCTGGATGCCATCACTGACTCGATGGACGTGAGTTTGAGTGAACTCCGGGAGTTAGTGATGGACAGGGAGGCCTGGCCTGCTGCGATTCATGGGGTCACAAAGAGTCGGACATGACTGAGCGACTGAACTGAACTGAACTGAAGTGACTTAGCGTGCACACACTTAGTGCATATAGCTACACTGTCATATTAGTCGTAAAAAAGAACAAAATTGCATTTCACAACTGATTAGATGGGCCTGGAGGGTACTATGCTTAGTGAAATGTCAGACAAAGGAAAACAAATACTGAATGTCATCACTTATATGTGAAACCTAATAAATAAAGTAGAACATCAAGTAGAATGAAGCAGACTCACAAACGTAGAGAGCAAACTAATGGTTGCCAGTAGGGAGATGGAAGGGGAGGGGCAATTTAAGGGTAGAAAATTAGGTACAAACTGCTGCTGCTGCTGCTAAGTCGCTTCAGTCGTGTCCGACTCTGTGTGACCCCATAGACAGCAGCCCACCAGGCTCCCCTGTCCCTGGGATTCTCCAGACAAGAACACTGAAGTGGGTTCCCATTTCCTTCTCCAATACATGAAAGTGAAAAGGGAAAGTGAAGTCTCTCAGTCGTGTCCGACTCTTCACGACCCCATGGACTGTAGCCCAGCAGGCTCCTCCGTCCATGGGATTTTCCAGTCAAGAATACTGTAGTGGGGTGCCATTGCCTTCTCTGGGTACAAACTACTATGTGTAAAATAAATAAGCGGCAAGGATACATTGTATAGCACAGGGACTATAGCCAATATTTTATAATAACTTTTAATGGAGTATAATCCACAAAAATTTAGAATCACTGTGCTGTACACTTGAAACTAATATATTATTATAAACCAACTATACCTAACAAAAATAAAGAAGGGTTAAGTTAATAGTCTTGAGTCAAGTTAATGGTTTTGACCTTCCTAGTATTACAAGAAAGGAAAGTTTTTTTTTTTAGTTCCATGATTTGCTTTTATTTTTAAATCTATTTTTGTTATAATCTGTATAAAAAGTCAAAATTGAGCATTAAAGAAATATAAGTAACTATATTGAAATTGTAACTTTTGAAAAATTTTATCCTTAGTGTTTGTTTTTTATCATTCAGTTCAGTTCAGTTCAGTTCAATCGCTCAGTCGTGTATGACTTTTTGTGACCCCATAAATCAGAGCACGCCCCCTGTCCATCATGAACTCCCGGAGTTTACTCAGACTCATGTGCATTGAGTCAGTGATGCCATCCAGCCATCTCATCCTCTGTTGTCATGGTATTGCAAATCTAGAAAATATAAGAGACTGAACACAACTTGTAGGGCAATGTCAAAATGTGGCCTGAATATTAAAGTTTCTGCATAGCATTTGCATCTACTCCATAGTCAAGCTGCAACCAAATATAAGAAAGCATTCCTGTGGTAATTCTGTTACCTTTACCACTACTTAAAATTCATTTTTATTTGAAAATATTAAGTAAGTACAAAAGGAGAGAAAATAGTGTAAAGAATCTGCTGCTGCTGCTAAGTCGCTTCAGTCGTGTCCGACCCTGTGCGACCCCATAGACGGCAGCCCACCAGGCCCTGCTGTCTCTGGGATTCTCCAGGCAAGAACACTGGAGTGGGTTGCCATTTCCTTCTCCAATGCATGAAAGTGAAAAGTGAAAGTGAAGTCACTCAGTCGTGTCCGACTCTTAGCGACCCCATGGACGGCAGCCCACCAGGCCCCTCCGTCCATGGGATTTTCCAGGCAAGAGTACTGGAATGGGGTGCCATCGCACATGCCCATTATCCGGTTTCAGCAATAATAGTTCATGACTAATCTTATTTCATTCATATTCCCACCCAATTCTTCCCCCTTGTTTTAGTCTATAATTCTGAAGCAAATCCAAGTCCTCATGTTGTTTTAAATGTGTATATTTTATGTGTATTTCTAAAAGACAAGAACCTTTAAAGAATAGAACTGCAGTACTGTCTCCACACTTACAAATTAACAATGATTCCCTATTAGCCTCTCTAGTCCACATTTCAATTTTGTCCGTCTCATAAGCAGTTTTTTTTAAGAGCAGTTTGTTTGAATTCACAGTTAAACAAAATCTGCATTTGTTTGATATGTCTCTTAAGTCTTTTGATTCATTTGTGCTCTCTCTCATGTTTTCTTTGCCACTGCAATGTGTTTGTTGAAGACACCGCCATCATTTGTTCTGTAACACTCTGAATTTAGTGTGTTGCTTCCTTGTGGTATTATTTAACATGTTCTGGTGTTTTCTGTATTTGATATAAACTAGTAATACAGGGCTTGATTAGATTTAAGTTTAATTTTCTTTTTTATTTGGCAAGACCATCTTATAGATGGTGATGTGCATAATCCATCAGGAGGGCATCAAGATGTTAGTTTCCCTTTCTGTGATTTTAAAATTATTTAATAAGTTCCTGGCACCTGATATAGCCAGATCATCCATTATAAAATACCCCATCAACTTTTCATCTAATAATTTCAGCAGCCCTTTATAATCTTTGCCCAGATCTATTACATCAAGAAGGAGATCCTGTTTTTTAAAGTAATTTATTAAGAGCCATATTGTAATTGAGTGACAGAGCTGCATAATTTTCCTGCTAAGTTTGGTGGTTGAACATTCTCCTTTAAAGCACAAGTTGTGAAGAATCTTTACTGAGCTAAGAAGTAAATAACATCAGCTTAGAATCTCTATGAAAAGAAGCCTTAAGTGACCCAATCATCTTTCTATGGAGTTGGCATTTTCATAGGCCCAAATGTAAAAAGGATATGGTGACTTTTTTGTTTTTATTTTTGTTAAATTACTAAGCATGGACTTCATCAAACCACATGGACTGTAACCCACCAGGCTCCTCTCTCCATGGAATTTCTCAGGCAAGAATACTGGAGTGAGTTGCCATTTCCTTTTCCAGGAGATCTTCCCAACCCAGGGATCGAATGCACGTTTCCTGGATTGGCAAGTGGCTTCTTTACCATTCAGCCACCAGGGAAGTCCCTTATACTGCACTGTCTGTGCCTTAATATTTTATTTAAAATAACAACAGAGAGGAGAGTTTTGAAACACCACTGAAACATCTGATGCATTTCTCTGCTGGGGTTTGACAGTGAAGGCAGTGAATAACCCCCATCAGTGAGCCTCTCCTGATCATTGTTAATGATTTTTCCACTGCCAACCTTGGAACAAGAGGAGGGAAGGAAAGGAGATACGCTGGGAAGGCCTGGGAAGGGTATTTTAATCCAAAGCTACTTAATTGAAAATTTAAGGTGAACTAACTCTTAGCATTGGATTTGGCCCATCTAAGATTTCCTCTAAAAGGACCTGGTGGTGTGGGAGGTCTCTTCTTCACATTCTGTGCCCTCATGACTCTTTAATTCTATATATCTTATTTTCACTGTTGGATTTTACATTCCTTAAGGCCAAGGGATTTATCTAGGTCTTTGGTTTAGTTCCATATAGAATGTTAAAGATGAGCCCAGATGGACAGGAGTTAGAGTAGTAAGAGCACACTTTATTCAGTAATTCCTGACGGGACAGGAGCTGAGTTCCGTTCTGATTTGCGCAGAGGTGACTAAGTACTTTAAAGAGAGAATGGTGCGGGGGAGGGGTTTGCAAATTGTTGCTTGGCTGAGTCAGAGAAGTAAAACATTACAACGGACTGATCCTCTAAGTGCATTCAGGCTGTGTCTGCTGGCTGGCAGTTATCATAGTTAGGATTCTGTCCTCCAGCAGACTGGGAGCCAGGCCCCTGGGAGCCAGGCCCCATGCTCCTGGTGATGACATTTTAAAGGAACAACTCCCGGGTCTTTGAGAACAACTTCTGAGTTCTAGGAGATACATACTCCCAGTCGTAAGTGCTTTGTAGTAAATGCTCTAGGAAATGAAGGTTGGGGTCCTTTTGTCAGAAAGGTTTTGTCTTTTGGTTTGGCCAGAAAAGAAGTAAATTCTCCAGGCAATGATGATCTGTCTTTCTCAGGCTGGCATTTTAATGCCAGAGGAGGGGCTGGGGTCATCCTGGGGACGTGGCCTTCTGCTGCTAGAAACCATATGAGGGTTCAGTCATCCCTTAGTGCAGAGATGTAGATGGAGTTTGCTGTATGCTGGGGTTCTGCAGTTCTCAAGGGTCTTGAACACTCCTTAATGATTTGTGTAGACTGAACAAACTTAAATAAATTCCATTTCCTCTGTGCAGAAAGGAAGGGGGTCAGTTAGGATGCCTTCTGCTTTACCTTACTGCCTAGACACAGCCAGGAAACAGGAGTAATATCTCCATTCATTATTTTCCTTCCTGAGGTCCACCTGGCTATTCTTATTATCAGGGACAACTGTATGTCCCTCCTCTTGAAGGTTAACCCCTTGATTTGTGAGAGACTTTATCTCCCTACTACAGATATTTTGATTTTTTGAGATGGTTCAAAATGGATCACTCTATTTTAAATGGTTAATATTTGCATATCTAGTGCAGGATTTGGGGCATTATTAAAAAGAGACAATTCAAATGTCTCTTACTCAGGGAATTGTAACCAACGAGGCAGCATTTCATGTCAGATACTTCCATCAAACTTTTCTTTTATACCATTTACCTCAGTTGTTATGTATGTATTTATATGATAACTTTAAAAAATAGGTCATGGAAACTCTGTCTTCTTCATCATTGAAAGGCCAGTAGCTACCACAGTAACTAGCAGCTGTTAGATATATTCCAGAATGGTCAACTTCATGACTAAATGAATGAATGGCCTTCCATTTACCTTGTCTTTTTATAACATTTTTAGCATAGAAAGGCTATTCAGTAGAAACATGGTGAATGATGGAGAAGGCAATGGCACCCCACTCCAGTGTTCTTGCCTGGAGAATCCCAGGGACAGGGGAGCCTGATGGGCTGCCGTCCATGGGGTCGCACAGAGTCGGACACGACTAAAGCGACTTAGCAGCAGCAGCAGCAGCATGGTGAGTGAATGTTTTCAGAATGTCATGGATCTCGAGTTGTGTTTTAGTGATTCTTCTTCTCTTTGTAGATTCCTTACTTATTCCTACCTCTTGGCCTTCAACGTGTGGCTTCTGCTTGCACCTGTTACCCTGTGCTATGACTGGCAGGTGGGCAGTATTCCTCTGGTAGAGACCATATGGGACATACGGAACGGAGCTACCATCCTTCTGGCAGTCGTGATGGCCTTACTGAGTCTTCATTGTCTAGCAGCCTTCAAGGTAATTTTCTTAACATTCAAATGAACACTGCATTGGAAGAGAGATGGTCTATACTCAGAAATGCTTTTTTCCCCCAAAAGAATGTGGGTCTAAATTGAATTTATCCTTCTGTCTAAAAAAAAAACTTTATATTTAAAAATTTTCCAGAAAGGTAATGTATATTTTGAAGACTTTAATGGGGTTAGGAGACCAAGGCTATCTTAATTATATACTTTATTGTTTCCACCAACTGTGTAGAAATTAGATCTGAAATTTAATGTTCACAAATGAGAAATTTTTTTTTCCTGCAGCAGTTGACTATTTTTTGATGCAATTGTTTTATTTCATGTAATGATAAGTGAGATATTGATAACAGAGTCATAAGTGCTTAAAATATGGTTAAGACTCTACTTACATTAATGAATGCCTGCCTGAGTTGGTTGGGGGATTCTCATTTCAAAAAATAATACTACAAAGCTTTATTAATGGTTTTGTTATTGGAAACTTGGGAAAATATTGGAATATGGAAAAATTATTAACTGTAACATTTAAAAATGATCAAAGGTGGCAAAGAACTTGAAAATATTTACTTATTAAAAATGGCTACAGCCTTAGGCAAGATGTTTCTTGTCTGAAGATGTTCCTATGCCCCCAGAGCAGATGTTAAAAATCCACAGGTTTACTGGCTGAAGGTGACTGATTTGTTTGGGAAAATAGCAGACCAGCTAAAAATTTAAGGGGGAGATTTTGGAGGCAAGAGAGTTATAGAAGGGCTGAGATGATACACTCTCCACACATTCATGGATGACTGAGAAAACAATTAGTGCACATAGGATGCCCTAGAAAGCACAGCAAAATTGAAAGCCTGGGGAGGCTTACTTATTTGCTGCAAATTTGAATGAATTATTTAACCCATATACAGGTTGGGTGGCAGAGGGTAGAACTTTCACTGGCTTGAGTTGTCTATGTTTGATCTCTGTTGAAATCATTGGCTGATCTCAAAGATATGCTGGCACAAAAGACATTCCCCCAGAGATTCAGGCAAAAGAAAGAAACCCAATGAGCAAAAATTTCAGCTGTCTACAGATTTTTCAATTTGTGTCCAGGCAAGTTTATCACATATTAAAACAAGAAACCATCAGATTTCAGAAGAGCAGAACAGAATAGAGTTCATGGACAGAGGAGCCTGGCAGGCTATAATCCATGGGGTTGCAAAGAGTCAGACACTACTAAGCGACTGAGCATACAGCAAAAACAGCATAGTGTATGGCATACTATATATGGTTTTTAATCAGATTACCGGACATGTAAAGAAATAGGATAGTATGACCCAAAGTCAGGAAAAAACAGTCAGTAGAAAATGGAATAGAATTCAGATTCCAAAGTGTAAGTACACTTATACAAGCTTAATTGATTTTTTTTTTGTATTTAGATAAATTTATTTAAATTTATCTCAAATTTATTTTTCCATGATATTCTAATATAATATATTAGAACAATTAGGGTTGAAATTCAATGTAAACCATAATATAAATTATTTGATTATATTAATTGAATTTTGACAGTTACTAAGGTAATTCAACAGAGAAGGCAATGGCACCCCACTCCAGTACTCTTGCCTGGAAAATCCCATGGATGGAGGAGCCTGGTGGGCTGCAGTCCATGGGGTGGCTAAGAGTCGGACACGACTGAGCGACTTCACTTTCACTTTTCATTTCCATGCATTGGAGAAGGAAATGGCAACCCACTCCAGTGTTCTTGCCTGGAGAGTCCCAAGGATGGGGGAGCCTGGTGGGCTGCCGTCTATGGGGTCGCACAGAGTCGGACGTGACTGAAGCGACTTAGCAGCAGCAGCAGCAGCAAGGTAATTCAATGGGGAAAGGATAGTCTTTTAAATAGAAGATACTGAAATAACAAATTAATCCTTACCTCATACTATACATTTAGAAAGTATTTTTAAGTGAATCATAAGTGTTAGTGTTAGTCACTCAGTCGTGCCCGACTCTTTATGACCCTGTGGACTGCAGCCCACCATGCTCCTCTGTCCATGAGATTTTCCAGACAAGAATACTGGAGTGGGTTGCCATTTCCTTAAGAGTTAAGCAGAACCAAAGATTCTAAAAGGAAATAGAAGAAGATCTTTGTGAATTTGGGTTCAACAAAGATTTTTATGATACATAAAGTGTAAATTATTTTTTAAGGGTTGGTAAATTAGACATCATTAGGGTTAAAAGCTTTGTTCCTCAAACGATAATGTTAATTAAATCAAATGGCAAGCTACAAATTGGGAGAAAATATTTGCTGGGATATTTAAAGAGTTGTGAAAATTCAATAATAAGAAAAACAGCTCATTTAAAATGTTCAAGAGATACAAATGGATACTTCACAAGAAAAGATATACAAAGGTTAATAAGCATGTGAAAAAATGCTTGCATCATTAGTCATTAGGGAAATTCAAATTAAAAACACAAAGGGAACTACTCTACATCCTCTAGAATAACTATAATTAAACAAATTCACAATACTAAGTGTTGGCCAAGAATGGGGAGCAACTGGAGGCCTCATATATTACTGGTAAAAATGGTTCAGTCACTTTGGGAATATTCAGCAGTTTATTATTAATAAAAAGTTAAACATAAAAACAGACAATTCTACTCAGTAAAATCAGTAAAAGGAGATGGAAACTTCTGTCTATACAAAAGTCTTACAGGTAAGTATTCATAGAAGCTTAATTTGTACTAACTGAAAAATAAAAATAATCTAGTGACTTTACCTTGTAAATGGATAAACTTAATGCAGTAAATTATTGAAAAAATTTAAAGGAACAGATAATGCACTGATGCATAAATCAACATAAATGAACCTCAAATACTAAGTGAAGGGAACCTGGCATATAAGATCGCATACTGTTTAATTCTATTCTTATGAAATGTCTGTCATTATAATTTTACCTTTCCTAGAGTTTTGTATGTCTAGAAAAGGCAGAATTATAATGACAAAAAACCTGGGTTTGGGGGTTGACCATAACTTTTGAAGGAACTTTTTGGGGTGTTGAATGCTTTATAAAATTTGACTGTTGTGGTTGTTGAACTTCATACATTTACCAAAACTCACCAGAATATACGTATAAAATGGGTGGATTCTATTGTATGTAAATTGTATCAATAAAGCTAAGTTAAAAAAATACTAAAATGTTGCAAATAGATTAAAGATTGAAATTAATACATAACTTAAAGTAAAATATAAAACATACTATGTGATCCTAAAAGTGTGATGAAAAAGTCTTTATTTTTTTATTTGAGGTGAAACTTGCATGACATATATAACCATTGTAAAGTATACAGTATTGTGGTACTTAGTATGTTTACAGTCTTGAATAGTTCACTGCTCTATTTCAGAGCTCTTTCATAACTTCATTAAAAACACCCATGCATATTAAGTAATAACTCCCAACTCTCCCTACCTCATCCCCTGGTAACCTCTAATCTGCTTTCTGTCTCTGTGGATTTGCATATTCTGGATGAAATAAATTATACAATAACTGCAAAAATATAATATGTAACCATTTATGTCTGACTTCTTTCACTTTGCATAGTATTTTTGAAATTCATGCATATCAATACTCTGTTCCTTTTATGGCTGAATAATATTGGATTTTGTATTATTTTGTTTAAAGCATGGTGGGCATAAAGAAGTATCTCCCAATAGTTTTGATTTGCATCTCTTTAATGATCAGTGATGAACATCTTTTCATTTGCTTATTGGCCATCTGTGTATCTTTTTTTGGAGAAATGTCTATTCAAGTCCTTCGGTCTTTTTTTTTTTTTAATTTGGTTGTATTTTTGATGTTGAGTTATAAGAATTCAGAATATTACATTCCCAACAGATAGATGATTTGGAAATATTTTCTCTCATTCTTTAGGTTTTCATTTCACATTGTTAATAATGTCCTTTAATGCACAAATTTTTTTTTAATTTAATGAAGTCTGATTGCTTTCTTTTGTTATTCATTACTTTTGGTGTTAAATCTAAAACTCACATTTGAGGTCATAAAGATTTCTGACTTTGTTCTCTTCTAAAAGTTTCATAAGTTTTAGCTCTGATATTTAGGTTATTAATCCATTTTGAGTTAATTTTTTATATGAGCACAAATTTCACCTTCGTGGTAAAGCCTACCATAACTACTCTGTTTAAAATGCAAACGTATACCCTCTACTCCACATCTTATCTCTCTTTCACTAAACTTTTCTTCACTATACTTCCAGTTTCTAAAAAGTTATATAACTTGGTGATTTTACCAATTAGAGTAGTAAGCCCCATGAGGACAGAAATTATTTTCTATTTTGTTTAATACCTTGTTTCTAACACTAAGAGCTGCTACCTCCATAATTTGTTATCTAAATTTTATTGTTATATAAATGAATAAAATCATAAAAAGTTAGCAACTCTATTTATATTTTGGTATGCAGAACCTTTTTTTTTTTTAAGGTGAACTATACCTAAAGCCTATAAAAAGACCATAGTCAATACCAGTATGAAGTGTTAGAGGGTCAATATAGGGTTTATTTATTTTTTATTTTTTTAATATAAATTTATTTATTTTAATTGGAGGTTAATTACTTTACAATATTGTATTCATTTGTTTTATTAGAGTCTGGCCTTTCCTTGTGGTTTGACATGCCTGCTATATTGGTATTGATCTGCAGGAGCAAATACAGTAGAGTGCTGGACCGGTATGTCAGGAAGGGTTTTTCTTGGCTTCCTCCCAACTCATTAAAGGGAGTGTTGCATCCCCACAGGCTGTCACCTTGGTCACGTTATGTTAAAGATGCACCTTCGTGATGGCAGTAGAGCCCTACACACACAGGCAAGCCTTGGCTGTCCCCAGAGTGTCTTTGATAACATGATAAATGAGTAGAAACTTCTCCATTGGAAGGCTATTAGTCCTTTTCTTTCATGGAATTTGTTTCAAAGTCACTTTCTTGCATCAGGAAAAACATTAGCAAAGCCGTCCAGCTGTGGTGATAGTAAGATTTATCTCTTCTGTGATGGCTTTCATCTTGAAAATTCTTTGCAAACATTAACTAAAGCCTCTGGCAATTCTTGGAGGCTACTTGCACTTTCTACATTTTCTTCTTTCAGAGCTTGGAGACAGAGGTTTGGCATCTAGCTTGTGTTTATGTGGCCTGGCCTCTCTGTTCTTGATCTACTTACACATTGGAAGGTCTTGAAAGTCAGATTGTCCTGCTAGTTAGTAACTTCTTGAAGTGGGGATAATCCTATTTATTCTATGTGATGATCAGTTACTAAGGACATGATCCTCAGGGCTTTGACTCATGACAATAAGCAGTAGAACCAAGATTTTATGAAAATAGAGCTACTGCTTATGGATATTCTTCTGTGCTAAAAAGGAACGGTGGATGAAATGTTTGTAGTAATATCAGCAGAATAAACCCAACTCTCTCCACCTAGAATATTTCCAAACAATGTGTTCACTATATTAATGTGTTGAAATTATTTTATAATCCCTGACTATTTCTTTAAATTTTGAGATAATAAGTCCATATGATACATTACTAGGGGAAAAATGCTTGGATAAACAAGCATAGACATTGAGTCCTGGGAATCATGGAAAATATTTCTTTTATCTTCCCCTTTGTTTGATTCTCAATCATACAAAATCCACCCTGGCTTATCCTCAGAGGAGAGTATGTTCTCTTTAGCCTCACTACATCTTCCTCTTTAATTTTCATAATGTTGATTGAATATCTACTTTTTTCCAGGGTTACAGCTGTAAACGGAATGAAGGTCTTGCCTACATGGAGCTTACACTTAACCACTTAAAATTTGTCGTTACGTGCCAGCCACCGGTAGGGGCTGTGAGGAGGTCAGGGTCGACCTCACAGATGTTATGACACTTGAGCAGGGACATAAAGGAAGTGAAGGAATGGGCCATTTGGCTGCTTGGGGGGGATTATTTCAAGTAGTAGGAAAGCAAGTGCCAAGGCCCTGAGGCAGGAAAGTACTGGAGAGTTTACAGAGCAGCAGGGAGGCCAACACAACTGTAGCAAAGTGGCCAAAGTCAAACCAAAGGAACAGATGTCAAGGAGATGAGAGTGTGTGTGTGTGTGTTTGTGGAAGGCAGGAAGCGCGGGCTGAAGTTAAAGGGCAGTCAGCATCCACAATGCATGTGTAAGACATACACAAATTTCTTTTGCTAATATTTGTTAACCAATTTTGGGGGGAGGGCATAACTTTGGGGCAATATATATGCTTACACTCTTTTTTCTCCTCCAGTTTACCAACATCACTTCTTTTATCTTATCTTGTCATCACCCAGGGCACTGGAGGAAGGGGACATAATCTACCCTGTTACAGTTGTATTTACACTTAATGAATTTTTCTGGAAAACATGTTGACATTACAAAACTACAAAGTACCACGTGTTAAGAAATAAAACAGCCATTATTTCCCAGTCCCCAGCCACAACCCGAGTCCCACTCTCTGCAGGCCTGCTTTGAATATTTGTCCTTGCACATTTTTGCACTTACTGAAAGCAAAAGCAAATTCTCTCTCATACAAGTAAGTTTAGTTGCACATCATTATAAATTGCAGGCCCTTTCAGGCCACTTCCACATCCAGTTGGAGTGTCCCTGTAGGTAAAGCAAACTCAGAGATCCTACGTTAGAATTTTTTTTGTTATTGGAGTATTGTTGTTTTACAGTGTTGTGTTTCTGCTGTGCAGCAAAGTGAATCAGTTATACATGTACATATATCCTCTCTGTTTTTAGATTTCCTTCCCACTTAGGTCACCGCAGAGCACTGAGTGGAGTTCCCGAGCAATGTAGTATGTTCTCATTCATTATCTATTTTAAACATAGTGTCAGTAGTGTATATATGTCAATCCCAATCTCCCAATTCATCCCACCTCCCCTTTCCCCCCTTGGTGTCCATGAGTTTATTCTCAACATCTGTGTTTCTATTTCTACTTTGCAAATTGGTTCATCTCAGATGTTTGAATTTTGACAAGCTTTTGTCCAGCGTTGACTGGGAGAACTAGGGCTCAGAATCTAAAGGTTTAAAAATTGTTTCTAATTTGTCCCATTTTTATGGCATAAGAAATTTAAGACCTCAGGAAGTTATTTATTATTTATCATAAAAGAGCTCACTTGTGTCTGAGAGTTTAAATATGAACTTCGTCTTATTCTGTGCCTTTCCATCTCCTCTTCCTGTTTACACATTTAATTCATGAGGAATGTATCTAAGCTCGTAGTACATAATGTAGAGATCAATCTAGAAATTCATTATTGGATTGAATTATTTTTAACAATGACTTTTAAAATGAACTAATTTGCTCTCACTCATTGTGATGAGGATAATCACTCTGTTGGAAGGTGTGCACAATAGAAATTAAGAGCACTTAAGACGTCAGGGCTGGTTATTCCATTCTCACCTGTGAACAGTGTATGTCTGGATACCAGGAGAACAACAGGCCGAAAATGTACTTGGTTTTTTCTTACAGATTGTGCATCAGACTATTGAATTGCAATAAATAGTGACATAGATCAGGAAAGTTTGGATTATTTGGATTGTTTAAAGCAGTTAATACCGTCGGTCCTGCTCTTTATGCTTGTCCTTTCCCACATCCTTTAATGTGACAGAGGAAACACCACTAAATTATATTTAAGAGTAATTTATGTTATTGATTCTCCATTACATTTTCAGAAAGAATCTTGAGATGTTAAGTTTTTAATGTCTTTTATAATACTGAGGATGCTTGTAAAAGTTAAAACCTGAGGGGAAAAAGAGAGATGTTAATGATAGCCAGCTTTCCTAATAATGACCTCAACAAAAAGGTGTGCTTTGAGAACACATATCAAGCAGGGAAGTCTCCTCCCTCAGGTATGAGGTTTTAAAGATTGGTTTTGTTTGGTTGTTTTGTTTTCATTTTCAGTAGGGGTCACAGCCTTGTCCCAGGTTTTCCATTCGTAGTCTTCCACATCATTCCCTTGAAACAAGCAAAATCATTGGCTGTATCTCTGGGCCCTGCAAAACCAGTCAGATTCTCAGGTTTGCCTGGCAATGAATGTGCAGCCTGCCCAGTGGAGGTTACCACCAGTGATGACTTGATGGAAATGGAGAAGTGGGGCTGCGTGGGGGCCCTTCTCTGGGAGACAGCTGTGGGGTTTCTGGGATCTCCCTTCATGCCTGTTTCCAACCTTGCTCTTGAATAACCTCCACGCTAGCAAAGTAATGCTCAAAATTCTCCAAGCCAGGCTTCAGTAGTATGTGAACCGTGAACTTCCAGATGTTCAAGCTGGGTTTAGTAAAGGCAGAGGAACCAGAGATCCAATTGCCAACATCCATTGGGTCATCAAAAATGCAACAGAGTTTCAGAAAAAACATCTACTTCTGCTTTATTGACTATTCCAAAGCCTTTGGCTGTGTGGATCACAGCAAACTGGAAAATTCTTAAAGAAATGGGACTACCAGACCACCTGACCTGCCTCCTGAGAAATCTATATGCAGGTCAAGAAGCAACAGTTAGAACCAGACGTGGAACAACAGACTGGTTCCGAATCATGAAAAGAGTACATCAAGGCTGTATATTTTCACTCTGCTTATTTAACTTATATGCAGAGTACATCATGAGGAATGCTGGGCTGGATGAAGCACAGCTGGAATCAAGATTGTCAGGAGAAATATCAGTAACCTCAGATATGTAGATGATACCACCCTTAAGGCAGAAAGTGAAGAAGAACTAAAGAGTCTCTTGATGAAAGTGAAAGAGGAGAGTGAAAATGTTGGCTTAAAACTCAATATTCAGAAAACAAAGATCATGGCATCCAGTCCCATCACTTCATGGCAAATAGATGGGGAAACAATGGAAACAGTGACAGACTTTATATTGGGGCTCCAAAATCACTGCAAATGGTGACTACAGCCATGAAATTAAGAGATGCTTGCTCCTTGGAAGAAAAGTTATGACCAACCTGGACAGCATATTAAAAAGCAGAGACACTACTTTGTCAACAAAGGTCCATCTAGTCAAGGCTATGGTTTTTCCAGTAGTTGTGTATGGATGTGAGAGTTTGACTATAAAGAAAGCTAAGCGCTGAAGAATTGGTGCTTTTGAACTGTGGTGTTGGAGAAGGCCCTTGAGAGTCCCTTGGATAGCTAGGAGATCCAACTGGCCCATCCTAAAGGAAATCAGTCCTGAATATTCTTTGGAAGGACTGATGCTGAAACTGAAACTCCCAATACTTTGGCCAACTGATGCGAAGAGCTGACTTATTGGAAAAGACCCTGATGCTGGGAAAGATTGAAGCCGAAAGGAGAAGGAGATGACAGAGAATGAGATGGTTGTTGGCAACACTGACTCAATGGACATGAGTTTGAGTAAGCTCTGGGAGTTGGTGATGGACAGGGAGGCCTGGCATGCTTCAGTCCTTGGGGTTGCAAAGAGTTGGACGTAACTGAGTGACTGAACTGATCTGAACTGAACTGATGCTAGTGTTACCACAGCCCCCATCAATATACTCAGTGAAAGAGCAAACAGGTGGACAAACAGAAAATCTCTCTTTTATTAACCACCCCCCCCACACACACACACATGTCCACAAGGAGGGAAGATTGGAAAGTGATTATTTTCTCATTGACATTCTTGCCTTATTCCCCAAAGTACTTGTAACAGGAGTAACTTATGAGAATAAATATAATACAGTATGGTAGAGCAAGAGGCAAACGTTTCTCTCCTTTTGGCGAAGAACTAGGTATAAATATTTGAGGCTTTGTCATATAGTCTGTCATAACTCTTCTACTCCACCTTTGTCACATACATTAGCTGACCCCTGGTGTACTACCATAGATTCACATGGTTGAACTAAAACAAGCTTTTAGATTTCTGGAAGTTAGAAAGCTAGTTTAGTTTAGTTTAGAAGCTAAACTTTTCATTTAGCTCAGCCAAACAGTACGTTAAGGTATTATTGTGTCACATAGATCATTGTGGAATAGCTCTTTTAAGTTCTAGAATAGCCATTATAAGGCCTGGTACAACAAGCAACATGTTTTAATATACCAAATGGTAAAATAAAATTGAACTTGAGGAATGAAGATTGCAGTTAATGGTAAATGGCTCTGTGCCAATGTTGATGGGTATTTTCCTTTTCTTCTGGCCTACATTTCTCTTTTCGGTTCCCATTCTCTGAAAGCTTCACATTCTCCATCCTTTTTCTGTTCTCAATTTATGAGAATCCTCCTCCTACTATTTTACAGGTCTGATCTTTGCAGCCCATTTACAACCCGTCCGGTTTTTCCTGCTCTGGGACCCCTGCAGGCACTCAGAGAAGAGGTCCTTTGGTGTCTCGCCATGGTCCATCTGTGTGTGACCACCAAGACTTCGGGAGAGCCATTGTCTGAGAGGTCTCTCTGTCTCAAATTTGGCCAGCCTAGTTGATCCAGCCTCTTCTTACTGCCCTCAGTTGACTTCTCCACTTGCCACTTTTTACCTGTAGTGATAACATCCTACTACTTGGGTTATAGTTTTCCAAGTCAGTTGTTCAGTCGCCCAGTCCTGTCTGACTCTGCGACCCCATGGACTGCAGCATGCCAGGCCTCCCTGTCCCTCACCCCACCTAGCGAAAGGTGTTCAAGTCAGTACCTGTAGTCAATTTTGGCCATGCTCTGAAGCTCAGATTTCAGCTTCTATCATTTTTCTGATGAAAGTTGGAAAATGAGGCACTTACCGCTTCCTCAGATGTGATTTTGAAAAGTAGAGAAGTTGAATTTTTACCTTATTTTAAAATGAAACACATTCAAAGATCCATTGCTACTGCCTCTTCCCACATGTTTTTACATCACTGCTTTGCCATATATGATACAAATTGTGACTTATGTTCAGTCATTGTAATTTCATCTGGTAGTCTAAGTTAAATTCGTAATACCATCTTCCAGTGGGAGCCAGTCTCCTTCATTCAGGTTGGAGGCAGCCCAGGTGTGGAGGAGTACTGCCCCAAGTTCCAGACCCAGAGTCCCAGGGCTGGGATGAGAGAAGGCTGCAGAGTAGAGTGATTAGTGCTGATCTGAGTCAGGCCGGGCTGTGCCCCTGCCCACTGTGAGCTCACCTTGTTTAACCCTGTTCTTACACCGTCCTGTCAAGTCATTGTGAAGCTGAACCAGGGCAAGCCATGCTGGACACTCAGCACAGTGACCGGCATGTGGGGAACACTGAGTACCTTGCAGCTGGTTTTTTATTCCTTGTCATCATCATCACCATTACCATCATCTAGAAATCATCACAGTTAAAAGTCAGGAGCACAATCAGGGCTTTTATTTCCATTTTGTAGAAATAACCAGACTTGAACAAAATGTAACCCAGTTGACTGCTTTTTTAAAATTATATATATTTCAACTTACAATTACACTTTAGATCATCAAAAATATTTATAATACGACTGCAGATTGATCCTGCCCTCCCACCTCCCCTTCTTCCCCCATCCTAGGTAACAGAGGTTAAATTCTTGGCCTGAGATCTAATAGTAGAAACATACTTGAAGATTTTTAATGATTAAGCATATTTTAGAATTTGGAAGTAGATATGTTCAAATATTGGAGAAGGCATTGGCACCCCACTCCAGTACTCTTACCTGGAAAATCCCATGGAAGGAGGAGCCTGGTAGGCTGCAGTCCTTGGGGTCGCTAAGAGTCGGACACAACTGAGCGACTTCACTTTCACTTTTCACTTTCATGCATTGGAGAAGGAAATGGCAACCCGCTCCAGTGTTCTTGCCTGGAGAATCCCAGGGACGGTGGAGCCTGATGGACTGCCGTCTGTGGGGTCGCACAGAGTCAGACACGACTGAAGTGACTTAGCAGCAGCGTGTTCAAATATAATAGAAAGGCAGAATCCTAACATAAAACTATTTAGTTAAAAATGAATGTTAATCAAGGGAAAGAAAATAGTGACAAATATCACTAAATTATTTACAAATGAACATTGGAGTCATCACCTAAACCTCCAAATTATAGAAATATTATAGATTTTAAAGATATTTGAAAGTTTACCAGAAGAGGCAAGATATAAGAAAAGAATCATTTTCTTTTATTGTTGTTTTTAAAACCTGTTACTGTCATTGCTAGATTTCTCCATTCTACTCAGTCCTGGGTATTGAAACAAAATAGCCAATGGAAATGCAACATTTTATTCAGTGGCTACCTGAAAATCAGAGATCCCTGTGCAAAGTCGTCCCAAGGCATTCTTTGTTGTCCATTACTAATGCCTCACCTGGGAAGTCATTTCTCTTTGTGATGTATCTGAACCTTGTGCAGATCTTTCTCATATAGGACACAGTTTGGTTGTAATGCTATGCTTGGCTTTTGATCTGGCCTGGCAGGAGTTTTTTTATATCATTAAATAATTTGTTTTAATCTTTGCCTTCACAGGGCAGTTACATTTTCACAAGTCACACTCTTTAATAAGAAAGTGACTTACTTACCCCTCTTATGTTTATACCTTAGTTGGAAACCTCACTGAAATTATTAATGAAAGAATCAGATAGTTGTGTAATGGGAAAAAGGAGTTTCAGACATCAGTAACAGTTTTATTTTTCTTGATTGTATGCTTTATGATTCTCAGCATGATTTTATAGTCTATATTATTATTTGCTTTTACTCAGAATAATTGTCACCCTTTAAGTGATAATCTTAGTTTTTAACACATCCTATTATTTCTTTTAACTTAATGATTCATACTGTCATAAAAGCAACTTATTACCACCTAGCCTTGCAATGCTTCTGATTGTTTTAAACACTTATGAAGGTCAAAAGATGTTTTTGTAACTCCTGGAGTCATTCTGTCCTTATTATTTCCGTTGAGAACATGACATTTCTATTTAAAGGAGCCCACCCTTTCCATACTGTTTGAAGAAAACCATGAAATATATAATTAGGATGACCCGAGATAAAAGCAGCTAAAGTAAGTTTCTCTAAACAGAAAACCCATTGAGAATAGCTTTTTGTATTAGAAGATAGAAAAGAGGCTGAAGTGACTGATAGCCAGATTCTGTAGGTGGTTTGCTCCAAGTTCTGTGCACAAGGAACTTATAAAGGGATGGCAAATGTGATAAATGCAACCTGGGGAGAATCATTCACCGCATTAAAAAATAAATAAATAAAACTAAAATGCCTTACTTTTGCATATGCTTTGCCTAAAGAGGCAGCATAGAGTATTAGAAGGAAAACAAGTTTGTCATATGAGCTTCTACGTGTCTATATTTACATTATTACAAGTTAAAATGTTGACAATAGGGTCTTAAAACTTTTTTTCTCACCTAAAATGTAATAAGAATAAGTGAAATAATATATAGGGTACCTGGGGTTGTTCAGCAGGGAAATTGCTGTATAAATGCATTTCCACATGGTATTCCAAACCAACATTCTGAAATTTAACTCCTGAACTTACTCTTTCATTGTTTCCCTGACAATTTTCCACCTCTGTACATTCTACTAGTTGCCAAAGCCAAAATTCTTGGGGTTTTCTTGTTGCTTCTCTGTCTCGCTCTCTAATATCACATTCAACCCATCAATAAATCTGGTCAACTCTTGTTTCAAAGTATATCCAGAATCTGACCATTTCTCACTGCCATCACCTGGTCCAAGCCATTCTCCCACCTAGATTGTTGCCATAACCTAACTCGTTGGCCCACGTCCACCCTAGTGCCAGTGGTCCATACCACTCTCAATACAGCAACTACCATGATTCATTAAAATGAAAATTAGATCATGCCCTTTTTGTACTTAAAATCTTTCAGTGGCTCCATATTTTTCTCAAAGTAAAAGTCGTAGTGGTCATATAGTGGCCTAAAGATTCTACATGCTCTTGTCCCGCCCCATTGTTTTTCTTGTGTCTTGAACTCATGTCTTCCTATGAAATAAATACTGTGGCTGACTTCATCTTTTGAAGTCTTTGCTTAATTGCCACCCTCTCAACAGGCGTACTCTATCCACCATGTTTAGAATTGCATCCCCCTCCTTGTCCACTCATCTTCTGTTTCAGATATCCCTCACCAGATTCTTATTTTTTTCCTCTCTGGAAAGGCAAGAGTTTTGTTTGTTTGGTTGGCTTTGCTAACTGATATATGCCAGAGAGCCTAGAATAGTGCCTGGAAAATACAGAGAAGATGGAAGTGATTGACTGCTAAATTCTTTAAGTGATTGCCTATAGGCACATTGCCCAAAGGGATTATAAAAGAAGGCAATAATATGTTTGTTAAATGAATGAGTAATCAGTGATAGTGTTATACCAAGAGACTCATTGCTGAGGATGGAAAAGTTATCAAGAATACCTTGAGGAAGAAAATTAATTAGAGGACGTATCCTGTGGTAGCCTTGATGTTCAGGCACTTCGTGTGTCTCATGGCAGAGGCCAGGAGTCTGAGCAGCGTGACTAGCTGCAATTAGCAGCTACCTATATATAGCTGTGTGTTGGAAATGGAAACTGGTCTTAAAAGCTGACAAGGTATTCAGAGACAAGCAGAATAAATTTGTAGGTGCAGGATGATGTGTTTACAAAAGAAAAGCCTAGAAGAAATGATAAGTTGAAGTATTCAGTATTTAATTTATTGATCATTCATTGGTTTCAAACAATATGCTGAGTATAGACAATAAAAATAGAAGAAAATCAGACAGTAAAGAATCTGCCTGTAGTGCAGGAGACCTGGGTTCAATCCCTGGGTCAGGAAGATCCCCTGGAGAATGGCAACCCTCCCCAGTATTCTTGCTTGGAGAATTCCATCGACAGAGGAACCTGATGTGGGCTACAGTCCATGGGGTGGCAAAGAGTCAGACACAACTGAGCAACTAACACTTTTTTCAGAATAAATTTGTAGGTGAAGCATGGTAGGGTTAGAGAGGAAAAGACCAGAAGGAATGATAAGTTAAAGTATTCAGTTTTTAATTTATTGATCATTCATTGGTTCCAAAAAATATGCTGAGTATGGAAAATAAAAATAGAGGAAAACTCTATTTTTACCTTGAAGAGCTGTTTTCTCCACTTTCAGTCCATTACCCCACCTCTGAGAGAATTATCCTTCTAAACACAGACGTGCTTCTCCACTGCCAAGAAACCTTCCTATTCTCAGGATTTATCCTGGCAGAAGCCAAGGCTATGCTGATAGATGACTCAATAAAGTTCTTTAGATGTGTAGTGATTTTTTTTTTACATGGAAAGTGACAGTCAAGTATTCTACATCTACAAAAGATAAATAACAGAAAATGTGTTTCACCTGTAGTGCGAAGGCTCTAGATGAGATGTAGGGAAGATTTCTGTTTGGCAGAAACTTGGTGTGATGATCTGGGGGACAGGTTACAGGTGGTACAGAATCTGCCTGCAATGCAGGAGATGCAAGCTCGATCCCTGGGTCAGGAAGATCCCCTGGAGAAGGAAATGGTAACCCACTCCAGTATTCTTGCCTGGGAAATCCCATGGTCAGAGGAGCCTGGCAGGCTACAGTACATGGGGTCGCAAAGCACACACACACACACATGCACACACAGAAACTCCTAATATGGAAACTTTTCTTTTTAACTTCATTCTGCTTGAGCAATTTTTACTTGCATTTCTCAAAATATGTTCTATCATCATACAGGTCATTAAGTAAGGTTACTCTAAGTAAAGATTCTGCATTTCAGAAACACTTGATTTAGAGAAGTTAAAACATATTTTTCTCTACTGAGGGACTCTATAAACCCCTTTGCCATGTTATAAGCAGCATTTTGAGTTTCTAAATGGGGTATATGTAGTAAGTGGCATTTCTTAAATTTATTTGAATTTGGAGTCTTTTTTAGGGCTTTCTTGCAGGATCAGTGCTCTGGTGGCATGTTTTGGGAAATATTGACTTGGAGATACCAGGGTGGGTGGCTAAGTGAATTTTGAGAGTCCTTTCTTGGGCAGTGTTGGAACACTTTCTTGCTGCCATATTTGTACTGTCAAAAAACAATAGCCACCACCACAGCATCAACAAAACCATTTTTGTATTACTTTCCCTTTAGCAATACCATCTGTGAAAGGATTCCTTTGAGACCCTTCCTTTTAGAGATATAGTTTCTAAAAGTTAACAGCAAGGGAGAAGTAAGGCCTTGGAACAGATTCCTGGAGACTTGGTTTTCATCAGATTGAGGTTGTAGTTAGATTTGAGGCAGTGGCTATCATTTCTAAGGGTCATGATGAGATGTGGACACTGCATGGCCATCCTTCAGATGCCACCATTTGGGGAAGTGAGTATCACATCAAGCAGACAGTTTCCCAAGGGAGACCAGAGTGACGTGGCATGTATCTCTGCACATGTGCTCCTTGTAACTGGAGCAGTTTTTTAAATGTATCTTTATTTGCTTCACTGTTGTTTTGTTTTTGTTTTTTTAGTTATTTAATTGAAGGATAATTGCTTAGCAATATTGCTAAGTTAGTTTCTGCCATACATCAACATGAATCTACCATAGGTATACATATACCCCCTCCCTCTTGAACCTCTCTTTCATCTCCCACCCCATCCCAACAGAGCAATGGATTTGAGCTCCTTGAGTCATACAGCAAATTCCCCCGGCTATCCAATTTTATATATGATAATGCATGTTTCCATGCTCCTCTCTCCATTCGTCCCACCCTCTTCTTCCCCTCCTGTGGGTACACGTTTGTGCTCTATGTCTGTGTCTTCATTGCTGCACTGCAGAAAGGTTTATCAGTACCATCTTCCTAGGTTCCATGTATATACGTGTTAAGTGTTAGTATGCAATATTTACTTTTCTCTTTCTCTTACTTCACTCTGTGCTGTTGTTTTAAAAAGAAGGTGCTTGACAGAAGACTGTATGCCTTACCGGAGTGGAAAGTGAACGGTTCTTCCTAAGAACAAAGCTCCTTTCATGGTAGGTTCTTGTAGAAAGACTGGAAGACAGAGAAAAGACTTCCTGGAGCTTCATGAAGAGCCATTGTGTGACTGTTTGATGATAAATGGTTGCACTTTTGCAGAACTTCATGTAAAACTTGTGTCCATCTTTGTGTCCTGTATGGCTCTGATTGCCAGAGGCCAGAGTATTTACATAAAGGCCTGGCAACTTTCGATGGCCAAATTGGCCTATTCACTTTGTGCCCTGTCCCCTGGCATTTGGTATTAAAAAGTGGTTAACTGGGAACAACATTATTAACATCGGCCTCCCTGGCATTAACATCGGCCTCCCTTGAACATTCTCTCCTTCCAGGGCACCACAGTTCCTTTTGATGTGGGTGACTTGGGCCAGCGAACTCTAGTTTTCTCCTGTTGCTCTGTCAGTGTCTTTACTTGGGGTTAAAACACTTTTACCCTTTGTTTTGCCATCTGAAAGATTTCTTCTTTTATCTTGTAAAAATTTACCAAGGAGAAACTGACTCTCAATCATTGATTAGGGGGTGGAATTCTTACTTTTATGTCAAGATTCATATAGGTCCTATGCTGCTTTTCTCTTATCCGCACTTTAGAGATTTATGCTGTTGTGGTTTAGTAGAAAGGAGGCCTTATTGAAGCAATGACAATGCTATGCTATGCTATGCTAAGTCACTTCAGTCGTGTCCGACTCTGTGTGACCCCATAGACGGCAGCCCACCAGGCTCCCCCATCCCTGGGATTCTCCAGGCAAGAACACTGGAGTGGGTTGCCATTTCCTTCTCCAATGCATGAAAGTGAAAAGTGAAAGTGAAGTCGCTCAGTCGTGTCCGACTCTTAATGACCCCATGGACTGCAGCCTACCAGGCTCCTCCGCCCATGGGATTTTCCAGGCAAGAGTACTGGAGTGGGGTGCCATTGGAATGTCTGAACTTAGAAAATTACAAGTACTTGATACTATATTAAAACCTCGGGCCTCTGTTTCCATCCTTTGTTGCATTCATTAATCCATTAAATTTGCTCTTTTAGGCTGTGGTAGATAGGCTGTTCAGATTCACAGTTCAAGGTAAGGGAAGAACATTATTTAATCATGTCAGTTACTTGTTAAAAAAAAAAAGAGAGAGAGCTTTAACTTCTGATAAAGCAAAGTGATCCATCACGCTTTTATTACTATATGTTTCAGAAGCAGGAAAGTGGGTCTTATCAAAGAGATCCAACATATTTTGAATATAGAAGATTCTTTGATTTTGGAGGAGTACATTGATGGATAGTAGGAATCATATCCATTATTAATAGCAGTTACTTCAGAAGCTCAATTGACAAGTTAAAATTCACTTTTTTTTTTAGCTATTGAGAGAAGCCAGTAACTTTATTACTTTCACATTTGTAACCTTGAAGTAAGCCAAACTAATTTGTTTGATAAAATGTGATGAATTATTATTGTCTTTAAGGAATGCTGCTCTAAAACTTTTGCATCTTTACTGTGTGGAACTGTGTGGGGTTTTTGTGGTTCCTTCTCCTTGTTCATTTTCGATTACAGAAGGGAGGGACTGTCCTCTGTGTGACAATCCAAAGTAGGAAGATGAATCATACCTCTGAGTGAGTGTGACTCACAGTGTGAAAAAAGTAATAATCGTGTCTGGTTCTTAACAGAAAATAAGTCTATAGCATCCTGCTTTGAAAAGTTTTGGCAGAGGGACATCTTAGAAATGCTTAAACAGTAGTCATAGGTAGAAGACTACTTCTGCCAGGCATGTATATTGCCATAGGAACAAAGTTATTTATAAAATGCATCTAATTTATCCTTTGCCTCCGTTTCCTTGTCATCAAAACTGAATTCACGCATGACCTCACTGGCAAGGTTAAGTCCACCCTGGTTCTTAACTGAATTCTTACAGAGGGAAAAAAAATGGCTAATTGTTTCTGCCTCCCTCCTACCTAAGGTCACTTACTGTTACTGTTCTCCACAGAGAATTCAGTAGCATTACCTGAGACATTTTTGTTTCACTAGCCAGAGCTGGATGCAGGGAGCATGATGGAAGACCCGGACCCCTAAGTGGTGGCCTTTTCCCCTTCCTACCCTGGACAAGCTCCAGGCACAAAAGTGAGCTTCTGCTGACAGTTTTCTCTTCTTGGACCCACAGGGCCCCTGTGCAGTACACCACTCACCCTCCTCTGGACAGGGCCTCCCCTGAAGCCAGAGGTGTCTGCTAGGCATTCTTGGTGCCTCCTCCCAGCTCCTCCTATCTTCTGAGTCCACCCAGATAGCTTTAGTCTCAACACATATGAACATATACCTCTTAGAGCAACACTGCTCTTTTGATTTTCCAAATCTACCCTCCTGAGCAAATATCTGATATGAATATCACAGGTGTTACAAGAGTAAGTGGTTATCAGACAAAGAGAAATACCGCATGATACCACTTTGTGTGGAATCTAAAAATTCAACAAACTAGTGTTTACCAATGAGGAGAAGGAGAAGGGAGGGGCAACATTGGGATAGGGAGTTAGAAGGTACAAACTATTATGTATAAAATAAGCTACAAGGCTATATTGTACAACACAGGGAATATAGTCAATATGTTGTAACTATAAATGGAGTATAAACTGTAAAAATTATGAATCACTATATTACACACCTGTAACTTTTGTAATGGGCTTCCCAGGTGTCTCAGCAGTACGAGCTTGATCCCTGGGTTGGGAAGATCCCATAGGGAAAGGAATGGCGACCCACTCCAATATTCTTGACTGGAGAATTCCATGGACAGAGGAGCCTCTTGGGCTACAGTCCATGCGGTTGCAAAGGCAGACAACTTAGTGACAGCACACGTTCATTGGCATGAGCTTGTATAATATTGAGCAACATTTATATTTCAGTTAAAATATTATATAATATTGACCAACAATTATATCTCAGTTAAAAATAAATTTTAAAAAATTTAAAGGTTAAAAAGTGCAAAAAGTAAGCGGTTATGACAGTATTACATTCTTGCAAGATTTATACATAAAATAGTTCATAGATTTGAACTCAAGCCAAACAACACAGCCCCATCAATCAGCAGAAAATTGGATTAAAGATTAACTGAGCATGGTCTTGCTCACCACAGCAAGACCCAGTTTTCCCTGAAGCCAGTCCCTCCCTTCAGGAAGCTTTCACAAGCCTCTTAGCCTCATCCATCAGAGGGCAGACAGAATGAAAACTGCAATCACAGAAAACTAACCAAACTGATCACATGGATCACAGCCTTGTCTGACTCAATGAAACTGTGAGCCATGCCTTGCAAGGTCACCCAAGACGGATGGCTCATGGTGGAGAATTCTGACAAGAACTCCACTGGAGTTCCACTGGAGAAGTGGAATGGCAAACCATGTCAGCATTCTTGCCTTGAGAACCCCATGAACATTATGAAAAGGCAAAAAGATATGACACGGAAAGATGAACTCTCCATGTTGCTAGGTGCCCATTATGCTACTGGAGAAGACTGGAGAAATAGCTTCAGAAGGAAATGAAGAGACAGAGCCAAAGCGAAAATGATGCCCAGTTGTGGATTTGTCTGGTGGTGAAGGTAAAGTCCAATACTGTAAAGAACAATATTGCATAGGAACCTGGAATGTTAAGTCCATGAATCAAGGTAAATTGGAAGTGGTCAAACAGGAGATTGCAAGAGTGAACATTGACATTTTAGGAATCAGTGAACTAACATGGACCAGAATGGGTGAATTTAATTCAGATGACCATTATATCTACTACTGTGGGCAAGAATCCCTTAGAAGAAATGGGGTAGTCCTCATAGTCAACAAAAGATTCTGAAATGCAGTACTTGGGTGCAATCTCAAAGAACAACAGAATGATCTCAGTTTGTTTCCAAGGCCAACCATTCAACATCACAATAATCCAAGTCTGCGCCCCAACCGGTAATGCTGAAGAAGCTTAAGTTGAATGGTTCTACAAAGACCTACAAGACCTTCTAGAACTAACACCCAAAAGAGATGTACTTTTCATCATAGGGGACTGGAATGCAAAAGTAGGAAGTCAAGAGATACCTGGTGTTAACAGGCGAGTTTGGCCTTGGAGTACAAAATGAAGCAGGGCAAAGGCCAACAGAGTTTTCTCAAGAGAATGCATTGGTCATAGCAAACATCCTCCTCCAACAACACAAGAGATGACTCTACACATGGACAACACCATATGGTCAATATCAAAACCAGATTGATTATATTCTTTGCAGCCGAAGATGGAGAAGCTCTATAGAGTCAACAGAAACAAGACCTGGAGCTGACTGTGGCTCAGATCATGAACTCCTTATTGCAAAATTCAGACTTCAGTTGAAGAAAATAGGGAAAACCACTGGGTCTTCCTAGGTGGCGCTAGCTGTAAGGAACCCACCTGCCAATGCAGGAGACCCAAAAGACGGGGGTTTGATCCCTAGGTTGGAAGATCCCCTGGAGAAGAACACAGCAACCCATTCCAATATGCTTGCCTGGAGAATTCCATGGACTGAGGAGCCTGGTGGGCTACAGCCCACAGGGTAGCAAAAGAATCAGACATCATGGAAGCGACTTAGCCATGCCCACAGGAAAAACCACTAGGCCATTCAAGTATGACCTAAATCAAATCCCTTTTGATTATACAGTGGAAATGACAAATAGATTCAAGGAATTAGATCTGATAGACAGAGTGCCTGAAGAACTGTGGACAGAAGTTCTTGATATTGTACAGGAGGCAGTGATCAAGATGATCCCCAAGAAGAATGAATGCAAAAAGGCAAAATGGTTGTCT
This sequence comes from Bubalus bubalis, assembly GCF_019923935.1. Taxonomy (NCBI): domain Eukaryota; kingdom Metazoa; phylum Chordata; class Mammalia; order Artiodactyla; family Bovidae; genus Bubalus; species Bubalus bubalis. The sequence goes on along the minus strand of NC_059160.1, from coordinate 39,899,139 downwards.
GAGGAGGCCTTACAAATAACTGAGAAAAGAAGAGAAACAAAAGGCAAAGGAGAAAAGGAAAGATATACCCATCTGAATGTAGAGTTCCAAAGAACAGCAAGGAGAGACAAGAAAGCCTTCCTAAGTGATCAGTGCAAAGAAACAGAGGAAAACAATAGAGTGGGAAAGACTAGAGATCTCTTCAAGAAAATCAGAGATAACAAGGGAACATTTCATGCAAAGATGAGTACAATAAAGGACAGAAATAGTATGGACCTAACAGAAACAGAAGATATTAAGAAAAGCTGGCAAGAATACACATTTAGTGTATTTAGAATATAGAAGAACTATTCAAAAAAGATATTCTTAATGACCCAAATAACCACAATGGTGTGATCACTCACCTAGAGTCAGATATCCTGGATTGCGAAGGCAAGTGGGTCTTAGGGAGAATCACTGCAAACAAAGCTAGTGGAGGTGATGGAATTCCAGCTGAGCTATTTCAAATCCTAAAAGATGATACTGTGAAAGTGCTGCATTCATAGGCTAGCAAATTTGGAAAGCCTACAGTGGCCACAGGACTGAAGTAGGTCCGTTTTCATTTCAATCCCAAAGAAGGGCGATGCCAAAGAATGTTCAAATTACCTCACAATTTTATTCATTTCACATGCTAACAAAGTAATACTCAAAATCCTTCAAGCTAAGCTTCAATAATATGTGAACTGAGAACTTCCAGATGTTCAAGCTGGATTTAGAAATGTCAGATAAACCAGAAATCAAATTTCCAACATCCACTGAATCATAGAAAAAGTAAGAAAATTTCAGAAAAACATCTACTTCTGCTTCATCGACTACGCTAAAACTTTTGACTGCATGGATCACAACAAACTGGAAGATTCTTAGAGAGATGGGGATACCAAATCACCTTACCTGCCTCCTGAAGAACCTGTATGCAGATCAAGAAGCAACAGTTGGAACCGGACATGGAACAACACACTGGTTCCAAATTGGAAAAGGAGTATGTCAAGGCTGTATATTATCACCCTGTTTATTTAACTGATATATGGAATACATCATGTGAAATGCCAGGCAAGATGAAGCACAAGCTGGAATCAAGATTGCCAGGAGAAATATCAATAACCTCAGATATGCAAATGACACCACCCTAAAGAACCGCTTGGTGAAGGTGAAAGAGGAGAGTGAAAAACCTGGGTTAAAACTCAGCATTCATAAAGCATTTACAGGGATCATGGCATCCAATTCCATCACTTCATGGCAAATAGATGGGGAAACAATGAAAATAGTGACTGATGTTATTTTCTTGGGCTCCAAAATCACTGTGGACGGTGACTGCAGCTATGAAATTAAAGGACGCTTGCTCTTTGGAAGAAAAGCTATGATAAACCTAGGCAGCATGTTAAAAAGCAGAGACATCACTTTGCTAACAAAGGTCTGTAGTCGAAATCATAGTCAAAGTTATGGTTTTTCCAGTAGACATATACAGATTTGAGAGTCGGGCCATAAAAAAGACTGATGCTGGTAAAGATTGAAGGCAGGAGGAGAAAGGGATGACAGAGAACAACATGGTTGGATGGCATCACCTATTCAGTGGATATGAGTTTGAGCAAACTCCGGGAGATGGCGAAGAACAGGGAGGCCTGGCATTCTGCAGTCCATGGGGTCACAAATAGGTGGACATGAACAAATAGGTGAACATTGAGTGACTGAACAACATCAAGTTCATAGATAAACAGGTGAATATTTAAAAAGGAGTTCAGAGCAACAAGCTACAGAGCATGTATAGATTTAACATTTAAAAGGTCTTTTCCACTCAGCTTATTCACTGTTTCTCTCTGGTCGCTAGAATATGAATGCACTCTTATTTTCCTTAATAAGAAGGGTAATCTCATTGTAGTATTTGATTTCTTATGTCAGAAATAATCCTTATTCTTTTCTCAAGCCTTCTTAAATATAATTTTGACTTACAGTTCAGTAACTAAAGAGCAGTCAAATGGCATCTTCCCCTATTGTGGCTGTGGACACAGATATGTCCAGAGGCAGGTTGTAGGGGTGAATAGGTGGGCCACCTGAAAGTGTTTATTGAAATGAAATCCTTGACAAGGAATACACATTTCGTGCCACACAGCCTGCTTCATCCCTGCAAACTGGAAATTTGTGTCTGTGTTTATGTGGCAACGGGGCTCAGTGATGCCCTTTGTCACAGACCTCAGTGGTGAGATTTCTGGATCAGCCTAGCAATACCTTGCTAGGTAACCTCCAAATTGCTAGGTCTTGTCTTCTCTGTGTGTTTCCACTACAAACCTAGGAAGAAGAAAAGGGTTGAAATCTCCCCCATGCACACTCCCTTGACCTTGTCTTTGGATCCCAAAGCCCAAGGGATTGTGGGGAAAGAACAGGCTTTGGGCTGAATCAAACCTCAGTTTGAACCCCTTGATTTTCACTAATTGGATCAGTGTAGATGTGTCTTTAAGCCCTCTGAGCTTCAATTTCCTCATCTATATAACTGGGGATAATTACCTATCTTGTAATATTATCACAAAACATCAATGGGACAGGCTAAGTCAAATGTCTGGCATATGGTATTGCTTAAGAGCCTCTTGTTTTTCCTTTACCCTCTACCATTTGCGGCTTACGAGCTGGCTTTTATTTGCCCTTCTGCATGAGCCTTTCCCATAGCACCTGTATAATAATCTATATGTTAAACACAATCTGAGAAGAGATCTTGTCTTGCTCCTACCTTTCATCTCTCTGGTCTTCCTCACAATTTTTTTTTAAAAAAATACACAGCTTTATAGTAAGTACTTTTCCATTTTTGTTCAAAACCACAGAGATGAAGAACGTTCATTCTTTTCTTCTCCCATGTCTCCATGAATTCCTATGATATTTTCATTTGAATCAGGAAAAAAAATTTCTTGAACAATATTTTTCTAACTTACTTAATTCCCTTAACTCCTTACTAGTGCTTGTTTATGAAAATGAATGGTGTTTTCGTGCACTAGACTGGTATTTTCCAATCATGCTTCAAAAGATGTTTGCTTTTATTTGCCTTTGAACATTTAAAACACACTTACAGAGAATGTAAGGCACATTTCCAAATAAAGTTTGAATTAGTTTATTCTCACTTGAGTAAAATAATCTGAGTGCTTCAGTCTTCCACCTGATTTGACTCTGAAACAACGTAATTGTGTGCTCTTGTGAGATAAGCAGTTTCAATCCCAGGAACTAGTGTTTGCAGGAAGATTCAGATGATTGATTAAAAGCAAATCAAACAAAAACTCTGCCAAAAAAAGAAAAAAATGAAGTCCTTAACCAAAGACCAGAAATCAGAAGTGTTGGTTTAGGAATGCTCTGATTTTAATCTCCCTTCAACTCTCCGTTCATCAGTGCAACTGGCAGAGCTCCTCAGTGAAGAAACCTTGGCATGGGACAAGCAGTGTTTAAATTGGCTCAGAGAAGACAGTGTACAAATCTGCTTTTGTCTCCAAGGAGATATAATTTCTTCATTCATTTCCCCTTTTAAAATTTTTTTCCCTGAGCATTTATGAGTAAATTTTAGAGCACATGAAAATGAGGAAGTGATATCACCAGCTCGAGCCAAGTGTAGAATGTGTGTTGGCAGCTATGTTATTGAGATCCTGAATCAGAGCTATTTTTTCCCCAGCTTGGCTTATTCTGTTGATTTCAGACCAGTGAAGGAAAAAATTGCAAGTGGTACCTTTCCATACTTATGTGTGAGATGTGAATTGTGTCCATGTCATGGGCAGACTGTCCTTCAGCCTCTTGAGCATGTCACTGTGGTCTAACTTAGGGTCCCTGTTAACTGTAAAATCACCAAGGAGTTTAGCAGCTGAACTAAAGCTCTGAGAATAAGCTTTCAAATTTTCTTATTTTCTTTGTCTTTAAGACTGTCCCAAGATTCCTCTCAATTCCTCCATTACTGATATGTTGATCAGGTTCTAGATCTTGTTTGAATCATTAAGAAGTGGACTGTTGCATTTGAGATAACAATAGCAGTAAAAATTCAAAACTTTCTCTTCTCCCACTATTGAGAGATTGGTCTAAATATCATTTGCCAGATAAAGCTCTCTCAGATTGGCATTTGTCTTCACTGTTTTTATACAACATTAGAATTTTTCTATAATCTCAATGGCCTCAAAAAATGGTGGTTCACTCAAGGGCTAAAACATGCTGGAAGCACAATAATGCAAGGATGGGACCAAGTCAGGAGTGATCTGGAGCTGGCTCCAGTTGTCTCATGAAAGCCAGAGTTCTGACTACTTTTCTGCATCCACAGCTCTGCTACCATCTCTGTGCTCTTTCTCTGTGATCTATTAGTCAGAGCCCTGGCAGGAGACGCAGTGCGCAGCCAATGGAGTGATCGAAGGGTTTATGAAGAGACCTTTGCAGACCTTTGCAGTGCCTTGGGCAAAGTGGGGCTAACATGCCAAGGGACGCATACCAGATGGCCTGAAACGTCAAAGGAAGGAACTGTCACCAACACTAAGTGAGAGCTCTGACCTTGGAGAGGATCCCTAGACAGGAGCTATGCCTGGAGTTAGGCAAACTGAGGCACTATCAGACAGATGTGGAGAAGTTGTTGTTGTTCAGTTGCTAAGTCGTGTCTGACTCTGTGACCCCATGGACAGCAGCATGCCAAGCTTCCCTGTCCTTCACTGTCTCCCAAAGTTTGAAACTTGTGTCCATTGAGTCAGTGATGCCATCCAACCATCTCACCCTCTGTCGCCCACTTTTCCTTGCCCTCGGTCTTCCCCAGCATCAGGGTCTTTTCCAATGTGTCAGTTCTTCACATCAGGTGACCAAAGTATTGGAGTTTCAGCTTCAGCATCAGGTCTTTTGATAAATAGTCAGTGTTGATTTCCTTTAGGATTGACTGGTTTGATTTCCATGCCATCCAAGGGACTCTCAAGAGACAAAATGTGGTCCCCTGGAAAAGCGAATGGCAAGCCACTTCAGCATTCTTGCCTTGAGAACCCCATGAACAGTATGAAAAGGTGGAGGAAGGAGGGCCTGTCCAATTCCAAGGAAAATATAGACAGGAGTGAAGATCAAGTAGACAAGAGAGCAGCCCATGGGGAGGAACGAGGTTCAAGATACATTCATACAGAGCTCAGACAGAATCCCATTGCCCCAAACAATCAAGTTCTTTCTGCCCTTCCACCTCTGACTTGCCCCTTCCCATGCTGGTCCTGAGTTAGTCTTCTGAGGCCAGCTCTCCATCCATTTCATGCAGTCTGTATTATCATCATTTGAAAGCATCGAAGGACATCTGTAGATTCAAAGCTCATGATGTTTTAAATAAGCCTGAGCCTCTGATTTGCTCAAGTGGAGACTCACCGATGCATTTCCTCTGGACAGCAATATAAGGAGTTGAGTTTTCAAAAAATTATTAAAATATACACAAGCATCACAGGCAGAGCCCAGGTTTCCTCTTGTAGGAAGGAGACCTGGAGTCCTGTGCAGCTGTGAGGAAAATTTTTCACAGAAATAATGTGATGCATTTTTGCTGATTTGCAGTTGCAGTTATTTGTGAAGGACCCAAAGGTGTCAGCATTTGAGTTTATAACAGGGATAATAATACTCATCTCCACAGAACTGTTGTGAAGATTAAAGAGAATTTTTTAAACTGGCATTAATGTATTCCCTGCTACTGGGTGGAAATTTGAGAGTCACTTAGCAAGAGAATGAGTGCAGCTCACTGCCCAGGGCCGATGAGGATTCAAAACAAGAGATGAGGCAATAAAGTACAGTCAGATAAAGCAATGGAGATTTCAATTGATTAAATAACTTGTCTTCCTCAATTAAAAAGAATTTTCATAATAATATAATAGTGATTATTGAGTATTTTAATACACTGAAATATTCACAAAATTAAAATTGAATTTCAGTCATGTGAAAGATGTCATTTTTCCTGAGCCTTTCAAGAGCAGGTAGTAGTTAGTAGCAATGAATGGAATGAGAGAGGCATGGAAGGGTATGCATACATCCTGATTAAAAGTACCGGATTAAAAATGCTGTTGGTCAACTCTGGCAGACAATCATAAGACAGTTTGGATATTGAAAGACTGAGGACTTCTCAACCCAAATTAACATTGCAAATACTGTGTTTCAGAGGGTGGCAAAAAGTGCAAGGTTTCCATAGTAAGAAGTCTCTAAATTGAACCCCAGAGATGTATATGCAGCTTCTGTCACTAATCTTTCTTATTGCAACAGTTTGGTGAATGCCAACTATGTGCAGGTATCTGGATAAATTTAAGTAGGATATGACTCCCATCAGGAAAGGCATAGTCTAATGGAGGAAGTAGACCCAAGAACAGATGAGAAAAGAGGGCCTCGTATATAGCCCTGCCAGTTGTCAGCTTGGAGATACCTTACTCCCCGGGCTGAAGAGGGAGATTTATGGTCATCAGCGTCCCTGAAAACTGATAAATTAGATGCAGACAGCTAGAGCCTAGGACTGCCAAATGCATCCTTAGTGAAATATAACTGTGCTCTTTGTAGAACTGTGAGAACATGCTGAATGCACTGTTTTATTTATCTGTAACCTATTTAGAGCTGAAGGAAAATATGATAATAGGAATGATGGTGATAATTACTATAATGAGGCCTGTTCTCTGCTGCTCTGGGAGGGAGCAGACTATGGTGGAGGTTGTCTGGGTTAAGTGAAAGAGAAGTTGTCTTCTCATGACCACTCATGCACACAATGCTGGCCACGTGCATGTGCATCTATCTGTGTGTGTGTGTGTGTGTGTGTGTGTGTGTGTGTGTGCGCGCGCGCGCGCGCGCCTGTGTATGTTTCCTCATCTGCGATGTGTTCTTTGAAAAGGAAACTGAGAGTAGGAAGGGGATGGGATAAGCCAGAAGCCACTAGGCTAGGCTCAGATTTTGGAGCTGGGGCTTCTCTGAGGTAATCTATGTTTCTGAGGAGATCACTGCTTTTCCATTAGTGACTCCCACAGATACATGGCTGTGCAATGGTGGCCGAGTGATTCTCTGGGCACCCTGACAGGTGTGTTAAGAGAATTTCATCTCTTTGCAGCTCAGGGAAATGCTTTTTCTGTCTCCTCTCGAGCCAGAAGAAAATCAAGCCTAACACCCACCACAGTGAATCTATCACACATTTTTCCTACAGATACAGTAGGTATCGGTAAACTTTCTTTTGTTTAACTGATCAGAGAAGTAAATTAATTTGTTGGAAGTTGCACAGTTAATCAGACAAGTAACATGTATTTTTATTGGCTATATTACTAGCTGTTTTAATTCTTGCCTTTTCACTCCCTAGTGTATTTGGAATAAATTTCCAGTTGCCTCTTTCCTAGAAATGAATGCACTTCGTGTACTTTGGAAAATGACACACATCTTATTTTTCCCCCACTCATATTTTGTTTGCATTTCATCTGAACCTATTAGGTTGAGATAAGCCATAAATTATTTAGCCAACTCTGTCACATCTGTGATCCACAAGATACAAAATTGGATTCCCTTCCAGTCTTTCTCATTCTAGGAAGTTCAGCCACATCCATGACATATTTTTCCCTAATTTTACAACATTCTGATTGCCTGATCAACCTGCAGTTTATGTCAATATTTAGTATATTCTTGAATATGTTCTATCTCTCTTGACTGAATGGGGAGGAGAGAAGATTATCATCAGTTTGATTTGAGAATCAAGAACTTTTTTCACGAGTATTATTTCTCTTGAGATAAACAATGGAACTTCACTGAGTTTGGGCACTGTGCCACTGTCTTAAGTTGAATGTTTTGAAAATTAAGAAAGCACCACATAAGACAGCCCTTCTGGTAGCACATTCTGTGGAGTGGTGGCCTCTAAACTCATAACTCCAATGACATTGACTTTAACTGATCAAGAAATCTTTGTGCTGATCCAACCAACCCCACTGAGCCGTGAACTACACTTATGTCATTTTATAGTTGAGGCAAGGAAGGGCTAATTACTTGCCTGCTCAAGGTGACTAATGATGGCAGGGCCCCAACTTAGATCTGGACATCAGCTTTGGGACACTGACTTGCTTTCCCTTCTATGTGTGTGGGACCCTTAACTTGTTCCTTGTTGCCTGTAGGTAAAAATCAGCTCCACTCAGGGAATAACAAACCCTTATAATTCATCACCTGCTAACATGTTCAGAGTTATTCCCTGCTTTGTACTTTCTGTATCTTCTGCCTGGAATGCACCTCACTGTGACCACTTCCTTCCTCTCCTAACACCACCACATTTACCTTGTGAGCATTCACTCCTCAGTCTTCAAACCCAGATTGTCCCCTCCACCAGGAAGCCCTCTCCATCCTCTCCCTGTCTCATGCCCAGTTTCCTCTCTCACCTGGAACATTTATTCATTTATTGATTTATTCAACAAATGTTTCTAAACACTTACTAAGTGACAGGCACTGAGCTGAGCGGAAACCACACAACTCTGAATACAGCTCACCAGCTCCTGTCCTCATAGAGCTTAGAGTCTGGTGGAGACATTAGAAAAATATGGTGAGCACACAGAAAAATATGTAATTACAACTGGGATGAGAGCCAGGAAGGAAAGAAAGTTGGTGCCTGGAGCCTGCAGTCCCCAGCTCAGCATCACCACTGCCTGCAGCAGTGGCACTCAGACTACCCACTGCAGGGGCTCCAGAACTGAGGGAGGAGATGGCGAAGGGGGCGTCTGCATGCCCGGGGTGCCCGCCTCCTCTCCATCTAGTGGCTCCCAGAGCCTCGGGCTTCTGCTGAGTAAAGGACATAAGCATGTGCCACCACAGTGAGGAAGGCCTTTGGTCAGGCCGCAAGGGGTGATACTGGGGGTATGAAGGCAATGTCTTTTTCAGAGCTATGAGGGATGCTCACCAATAACTGCAATGACTGAGGAGGCATCTCATAGGGTAAAACACAATCCAGGGACGTGGATATATCATGACCTGGTCAAGATTCCATCAGTCCCTCCCCTTGTCTTCATTCTTAGGATTAATTAATAGGGGATTTTACATTCTCTTTACAAATCTCTTTAGGAAGACACACTAATACTTTTGTAAAAGTATTTCAGTTTTTGAATAGTCCAAAAACAGAAAAGAGAGAGAAAGAGAACATCACTAATAGACTCAGAGTTCATAAGGAACACTTGGGCAAGACACTCATTCTCTGGGGTTTATTTTCAACTTTGTCAAGAAACACTTGCCTTTGTCAACGTAAAAAAATAGTCACAACCTAAAAGTTGAGAGTTACGTTTTAATTGGTGAGAAATTTTAGGACTTTAAGCACAGGAGATAGTGTCTTATGTAACCCTGAGAGAATTGCTCTGTTGAAGCAGGGGGAGTGGGTGGGGGTAGGAGGGGAGCGGAAAGGGAAGTGAGGGGAAGTTGGTTATATAGAAGTTTGCAATAAAGGACAAGTAGTCTGAACATCAAAAGTATTTTATGAATTAAAGAAAACCAGATAGCCCAAGTTAAGGAATTTAGCGCTTTTCTATCCAAGGGAAGAGTCTGGGCTCATTGAAATCATTCCTTTCATATGCATCTCAGCTATCTGAGTCCAGTATTCTGTGTTTTTCACATCCTGAGTTCCTCAGTGCTCACTGTAGGGAGTGGCTGCAGCCTCATGGCTGCCAGATTGCACAGGTATTTTCTTCCTTCCTGAGTGACCTTAGGGTCAGGGATTCACATTTGGAGGGCCAGAATCACTGATATCAATATGAAGGAAATATTCCATTTCTCACCTTCATATTATAGGATTCTTAGGGTGTTTGTTCCTATATAAACCTTAAGTTCTTGCACTGAAATATACTTTGTAAACTGAAAGAATAATATAAATTACAAAGAGAGTTTTCAGCTTTTATATATAATGAACTTGCCACTTCTTACCTGTGTTTTTCCTTTAATTTAAATGCAGCATAGAATATATAACATTGCATCCATTTGAGTTGAAAGCTTGTTATGCAAATTTTTTTTCTTCTTTTTCTTTCATCTTTTAATTCTAAAGAGTATGGTTACTTTAGGTAAATTTTAAAAATGAGGTAATGACTTACAGAGCCATTAATTGTTCAAGGGAAATAGTCCAAATCACATTTGCAATTTTATTATTCAATGTATTTTAATAAAGTCCAAGTATCATATGTCTCAAGATGCTTAAAATCTTTTACTTTGTCTACTTAAAATATTAGTAGTTTGTGTTAGGGAGTCTTATTTATGTTTTTAAAATTTTTTGTTTAGTGTTTTGCAAATATTTAAAGTATTAGGCTATTTTAAATGTTTATAAGAAAAAGTTTAAAACAGTAATATGGAAAGTTCTATTTGGTTTTCCTCTTCAATTATTTTTAAAAGAAAATACCATCCAATACATCTAGATTTGTTTTAAATGGATTTTCCTTCAAATGTGTCTATTTGGAAATACACACTACCTTTTACAGTGCCCATTACAACATATTATTTGGTAATAAATAAAAAACTTTTGTTAGTTGTGACAAAAATCTTTACAAATTTTTTATATACAATATAAGAGAAAGGTATTCTATCAGTTTAATGAATTATTGTAATGAATTTTTACTCCAAAAAATTTCATGGAATCAAGCAAGTAAATGCTTACTGTCTTACTTTGAAAGATGCTAAAAACACCTCAGCTCAAGTGATCTCCCTCTCTGGTGCCCCTTATTTCGCCATTTGCATTTCATTTCCTTCATGCTAAGATTTGCCTCCTCTGGTGGGCTTTGTGTGGGTGTTTTTCTTAGTTTATTCATTTGTTTTTAATGTGTTCTATTTTGAGAGGACAATAATTCTCCATGATGCCTTAGTGAGCTTTATCCTACCCAGCTGCTGTGCTCCCTGGAATGAGTTGCCTGGGGGCACAAGGACTCTGAAAGAAACCAGACCAGGTAGTGTTGCTGTAGAGCCAGCCCAGAACAAGGAGTAATGGTCACTGATTATGTTATGCAAATAGCAGATGTGCTGGATGGCAAATATGTGTCAGGCAAACATGCGAATATTTCCATGAGCCAGAGGTTTTAGCCTGAAGGCTTTCTCTGATGAATCAGTACACTGATCAAAAGGTCCACATTGGTCTAGTTTATTCATTCCTTGAATAAGAACTTGATGGTTAAATGCTGGAATTAAACCCAGATTAATTTGTCCTCCACTGTTGTGTGTTTCAGAGACTGGAGCACAGGGAAGTTTTGGTGGGCTTGTTGTTCCTGGTTTTCCCGTTCATCCCAGCCAGCAACCTCTTCTTCAGGGTGGGTTTCGTGGTGGCCGAGAGAGTCCTATACATGCCTAGGTAATTACTGTTTCTGGTTTCCTCTTTACGAGACCAACATTGATGGCTCTAGAGAGACTGTTGTTTGCATGTATCACAGTTAGATCCTTCTGGAGCTCAGGTGTTTATTACCTCAGCTTTAAAAACAGCCACAGAGGAAGCTGGATAATATTGACTGGAGTATATTCAGGATTTTAGCAGCAATCATTTTACCGTAACTTCTTTGTTCAAGTATCTGTGCTTATTAAACATAATGAGTTACTTTCTAGAAATATTTGTTAATTTGCATAAAATTATTGACTGTGTTAAGTAGCATGATTTTAATTGACTTCTATCTTCTTTTTCTCTCTTTATTTGTTCTTGAATTTAAAAATAGGAACAATCTCAAAGAAACTTGTCCTTGAGAAAAACATTGGTTAAAAGTTATAAAGGGCATTCAGACATGTATGATTACATAATGGCACTTAGCTTTGAATATTTGAACTGTGTGACGCTTGTCTGTTCTCTTATCTTATTGAAATGTCAGCATTCCAAGGCCATGTTTCTTTTCAGAAGCCTGAAAATGTCCCTGAAATGGTTCTGCCATTTATCTATTGTGTGACCTTAAGCAGAATATGATGTTTTTACACTCATTTCTTTTTTAAACTTTAGAAAGTTATTTCTTTATTTTTATTTTGGCTGTGCTGGGTCTTCACTGCCACACATGGGCTTTATTGCCACATGGCACGTAGGATCTTAGTTTCTTGCTGCTACTGCTGTTGCCAAGTTGCTTCAGTCGTGTCCAACTCTGTGAGACCCCCATAGACGGCAGCCCACCAGTCTCCCCCGCCCTGGGATTCTCCAGGCAAGAACACTGGAGTGGGTTGCCATTTCCTTCTCCAATGCATGAAAGTGAAAAGTGAAAGTGAAGTCGCTCAGTTGTGTCCAACTCTTAGCGACCCCATGGACTGAAGCCTACCAGGCTCCTCCATCCATGGGATTTTCCAGGCAAGAGTGCTGGAGTGGGGTGCCATTGCCTTCTCTGGGGAATTAGTTTCCTGACTAAGTATCAAACCCACATCCCCTGCATTGAAAGATGCATTCTTAACCACTGGACCACCAGGGAAGTCCACAAACTGAATTTTTTTTTAACTTGCAGAGCTTTATTTATTTATTTACTTTTGGCCACATCATGCAGCTTGTGAGATCATAGTTCCTCAACCAGAGATTGAACCTGACCCTTAGCAGGGAAAGTACAGAGTCCTAATCACTGGGCTGCCAGAAAATACCCTCTCATTTTTAAAATAGAGATTTTAATAAGCTTTCTAAAATTAAGTGATTTTATGGATTATAAGTAAGAATGAACTTTTCTAAAAGGCAACAAAACAAATACAATAAACCAAAATATTATCAGGAAATTATTCATTCATATTGAGTTAGAAATTTGTTAACTTTAAATTTAATTTAAATAAAATTAATTTAAGTAATAAGAAGATTTAATTTCATTTATGGATATTGACTGAGAATTTTTAAATGCATATAATTAGAAATGAGTTTCATAACCTTGGACGCTCCTCAAACTAAGTACCTCACAGCTTTCCTAAGGCTTTACAGTCTCTTGTTTTGACTTGGTTAACGAAAAGGTGGCCTTTAATTTTCTTTATGTGTCTACAGCACAATTTGGGAAGGAAATTATTCCTTGCTAAGAAAACTACTTGATAAGACAAAAATACAGCACAATTTCTTTGCATTCTGTGTTGCCTTAAGACAACAAGCTTGTGAGGCTGTGTCAGTACTAAGGAATATAGTGGGCAAAGGCAGACTTCAGTGTGTGTTCTACGCGTGTTTTTGCTTAGAGCAGCTGAGAGTGGCTTCAGTCAGGTTTTGTCTGCAGTACTCCTGATTCCAAGTAGAATCTGTATTCATTCTTCACTTAACAGATATTCTCAGAGCACCTGTCCCAGGCATATGCTCTACTAGATTTGAGGCTACAAAAATTAATGAATCTCTGGTTTTTTTTTTTTTTTTTCCACCAAAGATTTTAACTGCTGATTAAAAACAAAATGGCACCTTTCAATCTAAAAACTTGATGGGTTGGATATTTTTTAAAATAATATCACAGTCTAATTGTATCAGAACTTTTGTTGAATCTTTATTGTATGTCAGCCACAACACTAAGGGTGTTATATTTATTTTCTCAGTTAATTCATGCTGTATGTGGTGGTTCGAAACATGTTCCTGCAGTCATAGTGTGACATGAGTGTGACATCCCTAGGTCTGTTTCCTCATCTATGTAAAATGAAGTTAATGGCACTGAAGTCAGTGAGATATTATAAACATTAAGTGAGATGGTCATATAAAAATCTATAAAATGCTTTGTATTGTACATGACTAGTAAATATCAAGTGTTACTATTGTTGATGTCAGCTTTCTGAGGTAGCTGATACCATTATACCCATTTTACAAAAATAATGCCTGGGCTCTAAGTTAAGTAACTTGTCCAAGTGATATAGCTAGTAAGTGGCAAAATGGTAGATTATGGATCCTTGTCTACTGACCCGTCTGTCACCTTCCAGCTTACATTGCTTCTCTGATAGTAACCTCAGTATTCTGCTCAGTTGAAAAAGATGAAGAAAATCTGAGCATAGTTAAGTATTCAGCTCAACTCCATTTGGAATCAGCACTTGATACTTTAGGAGTCCTGAGATCTGAATCCTCAGCCATCGAGGTTCTGAGTACATGGCAGTGAACTTTTCTAATCCAAATACAAGAGAAAATTTTTTGAGGAAATGAAAGGCTGGAATTTTAAACAAGAGGTTAAATTTAATTCTTCTGGAAGAGAAACTTAGGTAAACATTATGAAAGGAAAAGTGAAAGTTAGTTGCTCAGTCGTGTCCAACTCTTTGCAATCCCAAGAACTGTAGCCCACCAGGCTTCTCTGTCCATGGAATTCTGCAGGCAAGAATACTGAAGTGGGTTGCCAATTCCTCCTCCAGCGGCTCTTCCTGACCCAGGGATTGAGCCTCGGTCTCCTGTATTGCAGGCAGATTCTTTACCATTTGAGCCACCGGGGAAGCCCATAATATTGTCATCAACCATGTGTAAGCTATCTTATTTAAAGTCAGGGGTTTCTGTCACCCCAGCAGGTGTGTCCTCCACCCACAGAATCATCCAGCTCTGGCCCTCCCTGTGCCACCATGTCATAGCTAGGCCTTTCTCTGACTCCATTCCTTTTCTCCAAAATAGTCAAAGTTGTACCACTGCCCTTTTCCCACTAGGAATATGCTGATTGGGATTAAAAGTTTGAAATAGAAAGAAAACATCAATATTACCAAGAGCACGTGCCTGCCTCTCAGAACCTATTTGAATTTTGCTGCATTTGGCAAACTTGATGCAAAGTCATCCAAAAATCAGTTTCAGGAAACTGATCTTTATTAAAAGATGGCTGTCCTTTCCTCTCCAAGTTTCTGCATCTATGCATTGTAGTGCTGATGCCAAGTCATCATTTTCTGAGGGTTTGTCTTTACTGCACAGCATCTCCTGTATTCAGATCCATATTATCAGTGTGTCCAGCCAGGACTCTTTCCCTTCCAAAGATATAGTCTCAGCAGATGCCAAGGCCGTGTGACAGGGAGGTGGTCCTGGAGCTGATGAAGGGGGCAGGTGACCAGGCCAGATACACAGCTCTGAACACACACCTGAGAGTTTACTTCTGATTCTGAGAGCCCGGGGTCAGAGGAAGCTGAGGAGTTTTTGAGAGAGACATTGTACCTCTCATGAACCCCAGCTTTCCTTCATGGTCGCTGTTGTAATGAGTACCACAAGTGAGCCATATTAATTATGGCACTGGATTTCCTTTTATCTAAAGTTGTACAACTGAGTCAGAAATCATCAAAGTTTTTGTGGTAAAACTTCTGTACTATGACTTAAGAGACTTAAATAACTTCATTGGAACTGGTTACCCATGTTGACAGTTTTCATGAAAATGGGGACTTTCTCCTAAAAAGATTTTACCCAGCAGAGACCAGCTGCCCCATCTCAGTGGATGGTGGTAGACAGTTGGGTAAGGAGCTGCTGGAATCTTCTTCAGGGCTGCAAAGAATGTTACAGACACTGCAAGTGTCCCTTGGAAGGTGCCAGAGCACCAGGTGAAGCCAGTGCATTTAATAAACCTGCACGCTGGCTTCCACAATGCTGGAGCATGTGTCCAAGCTTTTTAAACACACAGGAATCCTCTCTGCATGGCTCTCCTCCCATTATTGAGCTCAACAAGAAAAGAGCCATTTCCCACTGTATTCATACCCAACTGCTTTGAGGAAAATATGCACCATGTATTCTGGCCTTCTTGGAGATACAGATCATCATCTTTAATACAGAAAACCATCAATGCAGAAAATCTGTGTTATCTCCAAAACTTTAGCAAACAAAAGGAAGATGAAATTAAAAGTTCAATTGATAGGTAAACTTCCTGCTCACTGAATGTTCAAGTTAAGGATCCCATTCCGAGTTTTAAGATCCCATCCATGAACACTACAGAGGTCATGTTCACCCTCACTGAATCCGGGGTGGATTCCTGCAGCCCCAGGGGGCTGGTTTGGCCATTTTACAAGAAAAACCCAGAATGAGTCATATCCACAGTTCTCTTTCATCCTCTGCCTTTCTGCCTAACAATGAACAAGTCACTTAAATCTTTTGGCTTCTGTTCTCCCTCCGTCCTAACCTAGCGAAGACCCAAAATCTCACCTGCCTCTCACTTGCACTTTGAACTCTGTGGATAAAAGGAACAGAAATTGGCTATCTATTTAGCACACTGTTGTATGGCTTTAGGGTCAACGTTTTACCACCAAAAGCAATTGGAATAATCTTTTCTTCTGGTGATAAATGCCAGTTTTATGGATATCTTTTTTGAACAGGCAGGGGAGTTCAGGGCTTAAATCATTCTTTCACAGAAGTTTTGATCTCTTGTTCTTATCTCAAGAGTAGCATATAATTTAATGGCTACTTTTTGTATTTCATAAAAACCACTTTATAATGCTTCAAAGGACTAAAATTTCTTAGAATTGATGAAGCAGACATAGTTATTGAGAGCTCTCAAATAAAATCATAGGATATGATCAGAGATCCATTCAAATGCCAGATTAAGGATGATTTATTTACTTTAGTGTCAAAGAGCAAATTCCTGAACTATTTTAAGAAAACATCTATGAGGGGAGAGGGAAGGACAGACAGGGGTAAGTGAAGGCAGAAACAAGAATGTAGACAGAACTGATCAAGAAAAACTGGGACGATGGAAGGAGAAGTTAAATAGATAACATGTGTTTGAGGGGAAAAGAGATACTATTTGAGTTGTATAGTTCTTCAGCTAATGGACACATCAGACATGGAAAATGGAAAAAAGGTGACTCATTTCCATTTTCAGTTCTGACAAATACCTTCAAATCATACCTACTAATTCTTAAATGGAATTTGTAATCTTACACAGGTTATTTATTTCTCAGGATGCAAAATGAGACATGTTACCTCTAAAGGAACACTAGTCCTGTTCTCTGACACTGGGACCCCTACTGATACGCCCTCTATGCATATGTTCCTTCAGAGTTGCTGAAAGGGAGTGATGATTGAGAGTGAATCAAAATTTTGCCAAATACTCAAATCAACAGAAAAATAATTTGCTATCAATAAAATCTTACGTTAGCACATTCAGTGGAAGGAAGACTGACCTGGGAATCAACACGCTGCCTGGCCATCCTGGGGATTACTTTCCTGTCTGTAAAATCTGTGTGTTGGCCTTGCCCAGTGGTCCCCAAATGTTGCTTATATCTTCATGCCACAGTTGTCCTTGTCTGTGGCCACACTGGGGATTGAGAGTTAATTAATTTCTTCATTAATTTCTCCATTAATTTCTTCTCCCCAACTCAGCTCCTCCTTTTTGGACATTTTGCAGTTTAGGAAATCTAAAGTCCAGTTATCAGGATGCCACATGGTCCCATTCAGCTCCAAAGTTCCACTCTTTGTGACTTGGAATAACCTTGGGTAAAGCATGAATTTTTCCTCTTAAGGTTTGAAACACATGTTTGTCCTATACTGGAATGGGACCACTTGTGTCTGCTTAGTTTCAGCATGATGCCCAAGTAGGGAAAGGGAGACATATCCCCTGAGGGTGGGACGGGAAGAGGAGGAAGTCCACCTGCCATATGGATAGGCCCTCTGCAGGGTCCAGCAGAGGGCACTGGGAGTTGGTCCGGGCAGCCCTGGTGTGGGGCCTCCTCATGAAGTAATGGGGTGTCCTTGCTTAGCAGCAATAAGGAGTACCTGCCAGGAGGAAATAGGACCCTAATCACTGGAGTGGGACAAGGGGCGATGGCAGATGCTCCCGTTCAAGTGGTGATAGTGCAGGCAGCTTATCAAGAGAAGTTGCAGCTGTGAGAACAGGTCCGATGTGTGCATATCCATATCAAGTCATGAGAAGAGACTCAGGAATTGGGCTGAAGCCTAATATCTAAACCCAGGCTCAAAGCACAGGTCAGATTGCTCACAAGGTGACTGGTACTGAGTCCAACATGTTGAGTCCCTCTGCTGCCCTACATTGGGGTTTCAAAAGTCAATTAACGCTGGTCTTCAGAATACCACAGGGTAGGGATGGGAAGATTTGACTCCAGTGTGTTTGTTTCTCTGCTCTTGCTGTGCCAGCATGGACTGTTCCATCCAGCCCCTTGAGACCTCAACTAAGAAGAGAGATGAGATCTAGAAGCTGGATCTTGTCTTGTGAAGGCTACTCTCCAGAGCAGGGCCCAAGTAGGGAGGGTCCTGGGCTGCACCAGACTAGTTGTCAGTCACCAAGTCATCATGGGAGTGAGTGGGCTAGGTGACTGTCATAACCAGAAAGGAAGCAGCAGGACTTTGCAAAGGAATTCAAACAACTGTGTTATAAACCTAGAGACTGTAGATCACATAGAACAGAGCAGTAGTGAGAAGTGAGTGAGCTGAGAGGAGGTCAGTGTGCTCATGGGCTGAGGATCAGCTAGTCAGTTCTGTTGTGTTCAATTAATTGTCCTCGGCTATTGGCACAAAGGGAGGATAAACTTGAACAGTTATTTGCTAGGCTGGAATCAAAGCCTTAATATTATAGAACCTTGTTACTTTGTTAGTTATAAAAGATAAATGTTTATTTCTGAGTTTTAAATGGAGAGCAGTAAATGTCTTGGAAACCATGATTTGAAAGTAAAATTTGGAGAGTAGAATCTGAATTCAGATGAGACTGAATGGAATAATACATGTGCAAAATGTTGTAAGCTATGCTAGGTAACTGCAAGCCATTATTTCAGTCTGTCCTGTACAAATGAGAAGACTGGGGGAACCAAAGTGGAAGGAAATCAATGCAACGTAGTACAGGCCTCTCCTTCCCCAGGCTTTTCTTCCTCTTCCTTTGCTCTACAAAACTCTTTGTCTCTTTTCTAATCTCATGTGCTCAAAAGTAAACAACCCTAAAAAGAAAAAAAACAATATGTTGAATCTAGACAAATGGTACAGATGAATCCATTTCCAGGGCAGGAATAGAAACTCAGATGTAGAAAACACACAGGTGGGCACAGAGAGAGAAAGGGAGGGTGGGATGAATTGGGAGATTGAGATTCACGTATATAGATTACCACGTGTAAGATAGCTGGTGGGGAGCTGCTGTAGAGCACAGGGAGCACTACTCAGCGCTCTGTGACAACCTAGATGGGTGCAATGGCTGGGGATGGGGGTGACAGGAGGGAGGTCCGAGACGGAGGGGATATAATGCCTATTCTTAGCTAATTCGCTTCATAGTACAGCAGAAACTAGCACAACAGTGGAAAGTAGCTATACTCCACTGAGCTGACAGACACCGAGAACAGATTGGTGGTTGCCGGAGACGGGGTGTGAGGGGTGGGCAAAATAGGTGAAGGTGGCCAAAAGGCACGAACTTCCAGTTAGAAGTTAAAGAAGCCCTGGGCATGTAATGTGTTGTTAATAATACTGTGTTGTATAACTGAAAATTGCTGAGAAAATAGATCTTAAAAGTTCTTATCACAAAAAAAATGTGTAAATATGTAAGCAGATGGATGTTAATTAGACTTATTGTGGTGATCATTTTACAATATATAGAAATATCAGATCATGATGCTGTATACCTGACACTAGTACATCACTCGTATCTCAAATTTTTAAAAAAGTGAGCAACCCTAGCTTAGCAGGCTAGCGTTCTGAAACATAATACTGAAGGAGGTTATGGAATGTGCCTCTGGGAGTGGAAGGGAGACTAGCAAGTAGGTGTCACACACCCAGCGTCCTGCACGGTTTGCTTGGAGGATATTAGTGGGCTTAAGTATGGCTATTTCAACCTCCCCTCCATTAAGACTCCCTCGTCTTTATTAGTGAATCTCTTTCTTTCTTTGGTGCCTGGATTCTGTGCTGGGAAATACATCTCAAACCAGGGACTTCTTCTATACATTTTAGTTATTTTAAAATATCCTCCCCACTCATTTAGAAACCCCAGTTGTCAGAGGTGGGACCATCATTTTGTACATCTGTGTTTTCTCATAATACCCAGAAAAATACATGCTTCATTAGCGAGTATTGTGTGAAATTAAAGAACATTGGATGCTCAGAGGTAGGGTCTACCTGCCAATGCAGGAGATGGAGATTCCATCCCTTGGTTGAGAAGATCCCATGGAGGAGAAAATGGCAATCACGCTAGTATTCTTGCCTGGGAAATCCTATGGTCAGAGGAGCCTGGTGTGTTACAGACCACAGGGTCACAAAGAGTCGGGCTTGACTGAGCGACTCAGCATGCATACACTGACACGTGACTCAGCCTGTGCAGTCAGGTCCATGTTAGTATGGGGAAGAAACAAGGGTATAGCTCCAGCTAGTGAGTTGTCAGAGAAGCATCCCACTCCAGTACTCTTGCCTGGAAAGTCCTATAGACGGAGGGGCCTGGTGGGCTGCCGTATATGGGGTCAAACACGACTGAGTGACTTCACTTTCACTTTTCACTTTCATGCATTGGAGAAGGAAATGGCAACCCACCCCAGTGTTCTTGCCTGGAGAATCTCAGGGACGGGGGAGCCTGGTGGGCTGCTGTCTATGGGGTCGCACAGAGTCGGACACGACTGAAGCGATTTAGCAGCAGCAGCAGCAGTGAGTTGTCTGTCCATTATGCTTTTGCTTCAAAAGTGAAGATGCTCGACTCTAGAATTTGGTAGTCTGTGGAAGAATTAGTGGCTGAATTCAGGTCCTAATGCTGAGTATGCTGTAGGAGGGTTGAGAAGGACGTCTTAGATGTAGATTCAGTTACTTTCGAGGTGTTTGGCTTTGACCAAAAGGCCTGTCAGCTCAGATGGAAAATTTGGATGTGGTCACTTGAACCAGCTGAGATGGAAATAAGCCAGGTGAAGGCGCCTGCAAAGGAAAACATGACACCCTGAGTATGGACAGTTCCCCTGGTGATAGTCATCTTTGGGTTCCACTTTGAACTGATGCATTTTTAAGTTCACTTTTGTTTCCATGTTAGCTTTGTTGTCAAAACTTGGCCTCTCTTCACTGGTGCTGAACAGAAACACAGAGACAGAGTTTTGGGTGAAGTAGAAAAGAGCACCTTTTATTGCTTTGCCAGGCAAAGGGGACCACAGTAGGCTAATGCCCTCAAGGCTGTGTGAACCACCCTGGAAAGGGTAGTGAGGAGTTTAACAGTGTTTAAGGAGCAGAGCGTGATCAGCTCGTGGACAATTCTTGAATTGTCTCTCATTCAAGCATCATCAATCTTCTGGTTTCAACCAGTGTAGGGTCTGTGTTCTGGTGGTCAGCAGTTTTCATCTGAAGGGGGTCTGCTTCCAGTAAAAACAACTTGTGTTTCAGACCTTTATCTATATATTTTAGGGAACTGGGAGTTGGGTGATTCTGCTGTGTGGCAGAATCATGGTCTAAATTTTTACCAGTTCCCTAGCCCAAGACCTCTTCTTTGTTTCTATATCTTCCTATGTCCCAGTCATTAACTCGAGTCAACATTATACTTCAAAAGACAAGGACACAGGGGCTTGTACACAGTTTTAGTTTCTGATGCCTTCAACCACAGTGTTCAATCACACTTAGGAAGCAGCTCCTGTTATCTGCCCAGTACTTAGCCTGAAAAAAGGAATAAAACAATACTCTATCCTTAAAAACCACCCGAACTTCCAGTTAATACTTTATGTCTTATCAGAGTTGAATACCAAAGCTTCCTCATTATGCATTAATTTACCAAAAAGTTTATACTTTTCTTTTCCTTCACTTTCACATAGATAGACACAGTATAGAAAGGTTTGACATGGGTCTAAGGGAAGATTTGCTTAGTGCTTTTTTATGTTTGAAGTCTATGGATGTTCATTATTGTAAATACATGGCCACATGTATTTCACATAGGACCAGTGTACCTTATTTTCTGCAGTATTTTGTTCTATAAAAATGATATGTGAATCGTACCTTTCAGAAGCAAACAATGTTGTATAAAGTATTTTGAAGTTTTAAAGGTGTTCTTGTTGAATGCTCTTGAAAGATTTATAACTGGCCTGAAAATTAGACAGTTTGGGTCAGTCTGGACTTTGATAAATTATGTTTCTTGAGGTGTATTTACAGATCTACAACATATTTTATTGATGTAGTTCAGTTCAGTTCAGTCGCTCAGTCGTGTCCAACTCTGTGCGATCCCATGGAACACAGCATGACGGGCCTCCCTATCTATCACCAACTCCCATAGTTTACCCAAACTCATGTCCATTGAGTCGATGATGCCATCCAACCATCTCATCCTCTGTCATACCCTTCTCCTCCCGCCTTCAATCTTTCCCAGCATCAGGGTCTTTTCAAATGAGTCAGGTCTTCACATCGGGTGGCCAAATATTGGAATTTCAGCTTCAACATCAGCCCTTCCAATGAACACTTAGGACTAATCTCCTTTAGGATGGACTGGTTGGATCTTCTCGCAGTCCAAGGGATAAAGTCAGCCACTGTTTCCACTGTTTCCTATCTATTTGCCAGGAAGTGATGGGACCAGATGCCATGATCTTTGTTTTCTGAATCTTTAGCTTTAAACCACCTTTTCACTCTCCTCTTTCACTTTCATCAAGAGGCTCTTTAGTTCGTCTTCACTTTCTGCCATAAGGGTGGTGTCATCTGCATATCTGAGGTTATTGATATTTCTCCTGGCAATCTTGATTCCAGCTTGTGCTTCAACCAGCACAGCATTTCTCATGATGTACTCTGCATATAAGTTAAATAAGCAGGGTGACAATATACAGCCTTGACATACTCCTTTCCCGATTTGGAACCAGTTTGTTGTTACATGTCTGGTTCTAACTGTTGCTTCCTGACTTGCATACAGACTTTTCAAGAGGCAGGTCAGGTGGTCTGGTATTCTCATCTCTTTCAGATTTTTCCACAGTTTGTTTGGATCCACACAGTCAAAGGCTTTGGCATAGTTAATAAAGCAGAAATAGATATTTTTCTGGAATTCTCTTGCTTTTTCAATGATCCAGCCGATGTTGGCAATTTGATCTCTGGTTCCTCTGCCTTTTCTAAAACCAGCTTGAACATCAGGAAGTTCACGGTTCACATATTGCTGAAGCCTGGCTTGGAGAATTTTGAGCATTACTTTACTAGTGTGTGAGATGAGTGCAATTGTGTGGTAGTTTGAGCATTCTTTGGCATTGCCTTTCTTTGGGATTGGAATGAAAACTGCCCTTTTCCAGCCCTGTGGCCACTGCTGAGTTTTCCAAATTTGCTGACATACTGAGTTCAGCACTTTCACAGCATCATCTTTCAGGATTTGAAATAGCTCAACTGGAATGCCATCACTTCCACTAGCTTTATATTGATGTTTCCTAAGGCCCACTTGACTTCACATTCCAGAATGTCTGGCTCTAGGTGAGTGATCACACCATCATGATTATCTGGGTTGTGAAAATCTTTTTTGTACAGTTCTTCTGTATATTCTTGCCACCTCTTCTTAATATCTTCTGCTTCTGTTAGGTCCATACCATTTCTGTCCTTTATTGATCCCATCTTTGCATGAAATGTTCCCTTGTTATCTCTAATTTTCTTGAAGAGATCTCTAGTCTTTCCCATTCTATTATTTTCCTCTATTTCTTTGCACTGATCACTGAGGAAGGCTTTCTTATCTCTCCTTGCTATTAACCCTAATTGATGTAATAGTGTACTAAATACACACATGAACAGATAGACATTGTCCTTGAGAACACTGATACCTGTATTCAGTTCAGAGAACACATCCATGTGTTATTTCATTTACTCCATGCAACAGCCTTTCAAGGTAATTGTAGTACAAACAACTTCGCTTCATGGATCAAAGGCTTGTCATGGCAAAGGGGGATGCGTAACTCAGCAGAGCTATGAGCCATGCTGTGCAGGACCACCCAAGACCAATGGATCATAGTGCAGAGTTCTTACAAAACGTGGTCCACTGCAGAAGGAAATGGCAATCCACTCCAATATTCGTGCCATGAGAACCCAATGAAAAGGGAAAAAGATGTGACACTGAAGATGAGACTCTCCCCCCAGGTCAGAAGGTGTCCAATATGCTACTGGGGAAAAGCAGAGGGGAATTATTAATACCTCCAGAAAGAATGAAGCAGCTGGGCCAAAGCAGAAACATCACTCAATTGTGGATGTGTTTGTCAAGAAAACTGAAGATATCAAGAGAACATTTCATGCAAGGATGGGCACGATAAAGGACAGAAACAGTAAGGACCTAAGAAGCAGAGAGATTAAGAAGAGGTGGCAAGAATACACAGAATTATATAGGAAAGATCTTAATGACCCAGATAACCACAATGGTGTGGTCACTCACCTAGAGCCGGACATTCTGTAGTGTGAAGTCAAGTGGGCCTTAGGAGACATTACTATGAACAAAGCCAGTGGAGGTGACAGAATAAACATTAAGAAGCTTCTCTTATTAATTAAGAACATTAATAAGCCTAGACTAGCACCCCTGGGATGCAGAGCTAAGGAAATACACAAGTCTAGTCTTTCTCTAGACTATGAATAAACTTTCACATCCAGATACATTCCATCTTTGGGGATATTTCCCCATCCATCAAGTGTTTGAGATAATAAATGAAATGGCAATAAATTGGGACACTGATGAGTCTGGGTTCATGGAACTGCCAGCTTCTGGGTTCAATCTGAGCTGAGGAGCCACCATTGACTCCTGTTGTTTCCTTTGCTAGAGCATCAAACACTTGTTTTGGGTCCAAGGTTCCAGGGCTTTATTGTTTAACCATTTGGGGTCAGCATTCATGAGACCGGAATAAGATCTTAAGGTCAGATAAATTTCCAGATGGGGATTCAACAGATCAATGTGAAGTTAATCAGGGATGTGTTTCACTTAAACAGTCTAAAGTTGGGAATTTTTTAGAGTAATAAAATAGAAAGAATGTGTCTGTCTTATATCATTAATGCTACTTATAGGTACACTCAGTGGGTAATTTGAGCTTGTTAAGTTAAAAGGTAGAATTTCAGTTCTACCTTAACAGCTGAAAGATTCTCTTTGCTGACTATAATTAAACAAAAAGTGAAACTAAAGCAAATTTCATTAAATGCTTGGCCCAGTCATAGAAAATTGTCATCTCTCCAGGTTGATGTAAATGGGAAGGGAAAATGTTGTTACTTTTATCACTTAAGAACTTCTTCCCCTTAAGGTTCCTGAAAGTACATTTGTACTATTTGCAGGATGATTAACTGCTCACAAAGTTCTCAAACAACGGGTGTAAACATTTTTTTATTCTAATTTGAAAGGAAAGACATTGTTGATTCAGATTGCCTATTCAGCTCTCTTTGGATTTGCATCTTTTAAGGGAGAGATGTAAATTTCTTTAGTTACTACAAGTGCTGCATGCTGAGCAGCTTGTCAATAAAATCCATTCAAAATTGGAGATACCTGTGGCCTGTGAATGAGAGAGCATTTCTATGTTTTCTTCTCTGGGACAGCCGTGGTGCTTCTCAAGCGTGCTTTGAAAATGCCTCTCTACTGAGCTGAGCCATTCCACAGCCAGTTGGGTTCTTGGTTCTCCAGGTTATGATGTTGTTAGCTGTCAATGGTTTGCACTGACTCTTTTGGACTCTCTGTGGCCATCTCTAGTCAGAGTCCACATTTTCCTTCAACAGATTAGCCAGACCAAAATGGAGTCTGGCTTCATTTCCCTGGAGGCCAAAAAAGTATGTAGTTTCTCATTTGCTTGATTT
The DNA here is from genome assembly GCF_019923935.1 of Bubalus bubalis. Classification (NCBI taxonomy): domain Eukaryota; kingdom Metazoa; phylum Chordata; class Mammalia; order Artiodactyla; family Bovidae; genus Bubalus; species Bubalus bubalis. The sequence continues at coordinate 39,873,632 of NC_059160.1, read as the reverse complement.
TTCCAGTTTCAAAATGAGGGCTTTTGCTGCCCCAGCAATGAAGAGAGCATTCGTACCCCCTGCAGCTGAGAGCTGCAGTAAAGCAGATGTTGAAAGATGAAATGTCATAATAGAGAAGCATCTTAATCTCTGATATTGTGTTCAAGTTCTTAAGAATGTGATATCCTCTGAGAAATTTGCAAACCTAAATGGAGATTATTTTATATGGCTTAACATTTCTTTAAACCATATGTCAGCACAAGGACTTCTGAAAAGAAAATGACTGTGTTACTTGATCCCAAGGCCTGTGCTGAGTGGAAGGAGCGCTGTTCCCCTTCGTGTTGGCCGTAGCAAGGCTCAACGACAGGCCTGTGAGTAGAATCTGGCCCACCGCCTGTTTTTATAAATACATTTTGTTGGAACACAGCCATGCTCATTCGTTTACATAAGTGTCAATGGCTGCTTTCCTGCTACAAAGATAGAGTTGAGTAGGAAGGACAGAGGCCATATGGCCTGAAATATTTACTCTCTGGCCCCTTACAGAAAAAGTGTGCCAACTCCTGTATTACAGCAGAATGTTAGGGCCATGGGACTTCTGATCTGACTCTCTTCCTAGCTTTTGGAGCTGTGGACAAGTTATTTAAATTCTCTAAGACTCTTGAGAGTCCCTTGGACAGCAAAGAGATCAAACTGGTCAATCCTAAAAGAAATCAACCCTAAATTTTCATTGGAAGGACTGATGTTGAAGCTGAAGCTCCAATACTTTGGCCACCTGATGTGAAGAGCTGACTCATTGAGAAAGACCCTGATGCTAGGAAAGATTGAGGGCAGGAGGAGAAGGGGACAACAGAGGACGAGATGGTTGGATGGCATCATCAACTCATTGGACATAAGTTTTAGCAAACTCTGGAAGATAGTGAAGGACAGGCAAGCCTGGTGTGCTGCAGTCCATGGAGTTGCAAAGAGTCAGACACAACTTAGCAACTGAACAACAACAAAATCTCTAGTTTCTTCATTTATGAAGTTGAAGATACTGAAGATTAAGTTTTTTAATTAGATAATATATTTAAAGCCAGTACTACCCTTGTTCCAAGCCCTACAGATATTGTGGACAGGTCCACATAAAGCTCTTAGCACAGCACCTGACGTGTATTGAACTGAACTGAACTGACGTGTAGGAAACACTCAACAAGTGTGCAAACGTATAAAATAGTTCATTTGGCTGCTGTTATCTTAGTCATCCTTGTATTCTGCCACGTTCCTCTGGAGTTGTTGGGATCCTAGTGTTTCACTTCCCCACTGCTCTGCCAGATGGCAGCTCTGTTTCCTACAAGGAAACTGTTAACGACCATTGAGATTTCGTGAATGGAGTGCTTGGGAAGGAAGTAGGCGAAGCTGTGTGATAAGGTGTGAGGAACACAGGCATCCACCAGTCAAGGCAGAACCCCAATGTCAGGACAGCAGATGGAGTGTGGACTCTGGAATCCAGAATTCCTGGTGTTTTGTGCATGAGCCGCATGACCAAATTCAGCAAATATCTTTGTCTCTCTTCTTCGGTATCAGAAATTCAGCGCTGCTAATAGTGAACCCCAGGGATGTGAGGATGAGCTGACTTCCTGCCAAGAATGTGCTCGGCATATCAGATGTGCTCAATAAACATTGGTCCTCCGTGGTGCTGCTTTATGAAGGCAGGGGGAGAAGACAGCTGGTCTTGGGGACATGGGTGCCTTCAGAGTGCACCTCCTGCATTTCAGTACCTGGTCCACATGTCACCTTTTCAGTTAGGCCTTCCCTAACCATTCCTATGAACAGCTCATCTTCCCCGCCTCAGCCTGGTCTCCGCCTTTTCTTTCCTACTTGATTCTTCTCTGCTTAATGTATTGTATTCTGTGTGATCTATCCTGTGTTTTCGGAGAAGGCTATGGCACCCCACTCCAGTACTCTTGCCTGGGAAAATCCCATGGACGGAGGAGCCTGGTAGGCTGTAGTCCACGGGGTTGCGAAGAGTCGGACACGACTGAGTGACTTCACTTTCACTTTTCACTTTCATGCATTGGAGGAGGAAATGGCAACCCACTCCAGTGTTCTTGCCTGGAGAATCCCAGGGACGGGGGAGCCTGGTGGGTTGCTGTCTATGGGGTCCCACAGAGTTGGACATGACTGAAGCGACTTAGCAGCAGCAGCAGCAGCGCTCTGTGTTTTACTTGCCTGTTGGCTGTTTTTTCCTTCCATATGAGTTCTAGGAGGAGAGGAATGATTGTATTTTCCGCTAATATGTTCTTGGTGCCTGTAACAGTGAGACGTATATATTCTGTGTTTTACCTATACTGTATTTTTAGTGCCCAGCATACTGCCTGTCATATACTAGTAAGAGAACAAATAAATAGTTGAGCAAAGTAAATGAGATGTATTGATTTAAGGTTTCTTATAGTATTAGTGTCTGACTCATATAGGATTTCTTTATACAAGCTCCCTTCGTTGTTAAAATATTCTGTAATAATTTATATTGTCATCTTAGGAAAAAAATGACTGAAATGTACAAGCTAAATGTTTGTGTTTTTCTGAGGCCAGTCAGGAGGCAGGAAGCCTCTCTGTGGGTGCATAGATGATGGGAAGGAACATGTTCCATCCACCAGGCTAAAGCTTTCAGAAATGTGACCGCAATGTGCCAGAGTTCTACTCCAGGATTCTTCTTGTCTCTTGGGAAAGCCAGGCTACAGTCAGCATGAGAATCAGATCAATGAAGCTTGTCCATGATGAGCTCCAAGCTGCCAGGCTCTAGAGTTGGCCTGTGAGAGGATTTTCCTTCCCACAGGAAGGAAAGTCGTAAGGACTTTTGCCAGAGTGGGGACTTACTAGGTGGCATGTTTCTGGAGACCAAACTCAATGCTCCTTGGTGACCAGAATCCCTTTCAAGATCTGATAGTCCTCCAGGGACTGTCTCTCTCAAGCCTCAGGGCCCAAATTTGAAACATGGTGCCAGAAGGTTTATACAATGTTAGGAGCACGAGGGACATTGGTTTAGAGGGTCCAGTCAAGACCCAAGAGCATACAGGATGGGCTTTTCTGGATATGTGAGCTGATGAAATCTAGGAGCAGGAGCCTACAAGATGAACCTGTGCTTCTCCACACTTGGACAGAGAACTAGCAAATGTGCTAGGGGAGCCCACTGGAGCATTGATGTGGAAATGTATCTGACAGGGAGGTTGTGTCTGTTTTTCTATCATAGCACAGGCTCTGTTTGAAAGTTAGTTGCATGGGATGGAATGCTCAGAGGCCTCCGTCACAGTCTCAGACTCACCTGCTTCTCCACTTTCTTTTCCAGCATGGGCTACTGCATTCTTTTCGTGCACGGACTGAGCAAGCTGTGTGCGTGGCTCCATCGTTGGGGAGCCACCGCCCTGAGTGTGTCCACAGTGCTGCTACTGCTGCTTTTCTCCTGGAAAACCGTGAAACAGAATGAAATTTGGCTATCGAGAGAGTCCCTATTCAGGTATGACTAGAGGGATAAAAGTGAATCTCTTCCCATTATTTCTTTGCTTATGTATTTGTTTCCAAACGAATCAGGTGACATCTAGTGATATTTACTACTCCAGAAGTGTTTTTCAGTGAAGTTATAAATGGAAGATGTCCTTTTATTTTGGGTTTTAACTTCAGTTTTTTTAAATAGTGTATTAAGTTTTATGGGAGCTCATTCTAAGTAAATTGATGAAAATAAGGATCACGGGAAGCTTTGGGGGGTCTGTGAATTGAGATGGAAAGTCTTAATGATAAGCTGGGCTGTAAAATCAGCTATAAACAAAATGAAGCAATAAGTCTAATTCCATTGTTCAGCTGAGTGAATGGGAAAGGTGAGTACACAGCAAGAAGGAAGAGAAATGCAGTACATTTTCTTTAAAATGTTTCAGGACATTAAGTCGTGATCTGTGATCCAGTTGCTTTATTTTGAACATTAATTGTGAACAGGAAACGGTTTCTCATCTCCTGGTAGGTTTTTATATGGTGTAGAAGCTGTTTCAGAATATAGTGAAGTGTTAGTCACTTAGTCGTGTTTGCCTCTTTTCAACCATTGACTGTTGCCATTGACTGTAGCCTGCCAGGCTCCTCTGTTCAAGAGATTCTCCAGGCAAGTATAATGGAGTGGGTAGCCACTCCCTTTTCCAGGGGATCTTCCCAACCCAGGGACTGAAGCCAGGTCTCCTGCAATGCAGGCAGATTCTTTACCATCTGAGCCACCAATATAACAATGTCCTAAATGTCTAAAGTATAAACATCCTTTGGGTCACTCATCATGCTGTGTTTCTGCACTTGATTTGTCTCATTGATACCACAGCCCAGGCAACCTTCACCTGGGCTCCTGGCTCAGCTACACCTGACCTCCCATGAGTATTTCCCAGTCTCTAGGAGTTCCTAGTTTTTGCCTGCTTCCTGCTTCTGTCCTCACTTGTGGCCCAGTTGGCCAGTTCAGTCAATGTGGTTTTATTTCGTTCCCTGATCACCTGGTACCCTACACTTATTCTTTGGAGGCAAACGACTGAAAGTGTGTAGCAGGCTGGTTGTTCGAATAGTCTGTCTTGAGGGGACCTGAATACTTGCAAAGGAATGAATGGAGGGTAAATGAATGAATGAAGTGTCGGGATTACTTTTTAAAATGAGAAAATATAGGAAGAACATAGGGGAGCACACAGAATTGGGGAGCAAGTGAGGAAGCTGGTGTGTAGCAGACTGGTTGTCTGAATAGTCTGTCTTGAGGGGATGTGAAAACTTGCAGAGGAATGAATGGAGCGACTTAGCAGCAGGAGCAACAAACTTACTCCAGTTTTCTCTCTTCACATCACAGTTCCAGGAAGATAAAGTCTTCTAACTGAGCCTGAACTTAGGTCACGTGCTTGCCCTTTGTCCCTCATCAGGGCACTGAGATGACAGAACTGGTCAAAGACTCTCCTCTAACTTCCATGGGGGTGAGGGGAGGGAAGCTGGCTTCCTCTGAGATAACACAGCAAAAGCAAATTCTCCACAGGAAGTCCACTTAAAACAATATATCTGATTTTGCTACTTGGCAATTTAACTTTTTTAATAGAAAAAAATGTAATTTGGCATGCATGTCTTTATTTATTATTACATGTCATTTATTGTCATTGTCATTATCATTATCACCATCATTATTTCCATGGGTACTGTAGGGACCTGTTGCTCTGTTTTTTTGTTTTTTTTTTCCTTTTCTATGAATTGTTTTTCATTTTTAGGCTGCAGAGCCTGTTCTGTTCCTGTCATACCCCTGACTTCAGTGCAGTGCTTACAGATGACAGTGAACTCGTTCCCTCTTACTGCCCAGTGCTGAGGTCATTCTGTAAACACAAGGGCATGGAAGTTCAGGAATATAACTTCCTCCTGGTTTCTGTTGACTTAATTCATTTTTTCTTTCACTTTCAGTAGTCAGTGATTTTATGAAAAATGTTTAAATGGTTCTGCCCTATGTTAAACCTTCTTGAGTACAGGTACTAAGAGTGATTGCATTTTATAATGATGTTTACTGCTTAATCAGAGCAACTCTGGGGATGGATTCTGGCAGACAGTGGTTTATCTCAAGGATAACAAGTTAGTGTTCAATCCCTATACAACTGATGCCAGCAATTTTAAAAAGGGAAAACAAAAGAGCAAAACGCTCATTGACCTTGCATGCAGAGGCTTCTGGTTTTTTAGATGGGAGCATGTAGGAAGTGAGCAGTTGATTACTAAAACACTCCACATATGTACATAAAAAAACTTTGTGTCTGAGAGTCCTTTGCTGATCGAATGGAGTTTTGTGTAATATGCAAATCAAAGCTATCAATAGGTTTTAGAAAACTTTACCTATTATAATTTATTTATATTCTGAGAAAACTTTTAAGAATTTGAGACTTTAAGTTTTTTCTTTTTCCTTCAAGACCAGATGTTTGTATATATTCATCTTTCCTGAGCAATGTTCAAATTAGTTGAACATTTACCAGGAATCTTTGAGTCATGATAGGATTAGTAGTTGGTGTGGAGTCTGGAATTAGGCTTTTTGGCTTTGCTCCAAGTTCCACTGTTTAATAGCTATGTGATCCTGGGTGAGTTACTCAACCACTTCATGCCTTAGTTTCTTTATTTTAAAATTTAGGAATTTGGAATTAACATATATACACTTCTTTATGTGAAACAGATAGCCAACAAGGATCTACTGTATAGCATAGGGAACTATTCAGTATATTTATTCAATATCTTGTGTTAAACCATAATTTTATATATACGTGTGTGTGTGTGTGTGTATATATATATATATATATATATATATGGTTTCGCTAATGGCTTAGCAGGTAAAGAATCTGAAGCCTGCAATGCAGGAGACACAGGAGATGCAGGTTTGATCCTTGGGTTGGGAATATCCTCTGGAGAAGGAAATGGCCTGAATCATTTTGTTGTACACCTGAAACTAACACAACATTGTAAATCACCTAAATTTCATTAAAAAATTTTTTTAATAATTTTTTTAAAATTTAGAATAATGACAGTGTCTATTTTCTGTTAGGGGCTTCCCAGGTGGCACTAGTGGTAAAGAACCCGTCTACCAATGCAGGAGACATAAGAGAGGTGGGTGGTTTGATCCCTAGGGAAGATCTCTAAGACAATCCCTCCAGAGAAGATCCCCTGGAGGAGGGCATGGCAACCCATACCAGTATTCCTGCCTGGAGAAACCCATGGACAGAGGAGCCTGGTGGGCTACAATCCATAGGGTCACAAAGAGTCAGACACGACTGAAGTGACTTAGTACACACGTGCATCTTCTGGTGTATTTATAAGAATAAAAGAGTGTGTTAAAAGATGCCCAGGGCAGTATGATAAACACTATGTAAGGTTATTGCTCTGCATTGTGTTCTAGGACATGAGCGAGAAGTGGGTTGTGGGAGAGACTAGAGGAGCCCGAAGTCTGGATGGGAGTCAGACACATGAACACATTTTAATATAATGTAGCAGGTGGTAGGATCTTCCCTGGTGGCTCACTGGTAAGAATCCGCCTGCCAGTGCAGGAGATATGGGTTCAATCCCTGGGTCAGGAAGATTCCCTGGAGAAGGAAATGGCAGCCCACTCCAGTATTCCTGCCTGGGCAATCTCATGGACAGAGGAGCCTGGTGGGCTACAGTCCATGGGGTCGCAAACAACTGGACACAACTTAGCAGCTAAACAACAACAAAGCAGGTGGTAGACAAGAGGAAGGGCAGGACACTGTATAAGTGTAGGCAGGTGACTGTAATCAACCCAAGCCTTCAAGGACTGTTCTCTTGTGGGCCTGAGCTCGGTATGGTAGGATGAGGAAAACCTCAAGTAGCTGTAATGGTCAAAACCAAGAGCTGGCCCACTGAGTAAGAAAAAGTTCTAGATAAGCTGATGTCCTTACAGAGGTCCTGATTCTGTTTTCTCCTCTCTTCCAAACTGTAAACTCATTGACCATCCCAGGTCATATGGTTTCGAGACCTCTCTAACTATATGGAGTGGTTTTGCTTGGCAATACTATGAGCAATCTTACAGAATATCTTAGGACAGACCTTTGTGTTAGAGAAAATCCAAATTTCAGTCAAGTTCCAGTGTTTCCAGCTAAGGCCTCCTCCCACAAAAAAGATGGCACTGAATGATGTATTTTTAGGAGATACCAATGCAAAGCTGTCTCACATCTTTGTACATCGATTCTTGAAAACCTCTCACACAAAAGCATAAGAATCCAATCCTTGTGCCTCACCAAGGGCTCAGAGAGAGAGTAGTTTGTCCAAGTCAGATAGCTGTGAAAGGAGGAGCCAGGATTTGAACCCAAATCTAATGTAAAAGCCAAAGAATGTATATACTTCACCACACCTATATTTTGCTTTATGTTGTCTGACTTAATCTAAGCCCAATGTAAACAGAGACAGACAGACAGAGAGAGAGACAGATGGAGACAAAGTGAGAGATATTTGTAATCATAGTTGCAAGGTACATTTTCTTTAATCTCTTAGAACAGGAAATTATTCTGCTATCTAATCTGAGGAGATAGCAACTGCATACGTTCAGCTGAACTGAGTGATACCCCAGACTCTTATGTGTGTTTGAAGGAAATTGTACCAAAATAACGCAATTTGATTAAATATTTTCTTCCTATCCCCCAAATCTTCAAAATGCCTAGAATGACAAAGATAGCATATTTTGTTTTGCATCCAGTTTGGGTTCTCTCTGAATCCCATTCATGAACTGTTTAAATGATCCATGGACCACCCTTAAGAATTTATGGCCTAGATCTTCCTCCCTTTCTGTAGAAAACACATTTCTTTTTCTTCCTCTGGAATTGCTGAGCCAGAAAGATAAGCAGATCTCTCAGGGCAGAGAACAGAAACCAGAGATTGGCAGATTCCTTTGTAAAAGCCGGACTATAAATATTTGAGGCTTTGTGGGCCCTCTCGTCTCTTTTGCAGCTACGCTGCTGTTACCTCGGGAAAGAGGCCGAAGACATTTTTGTAAAAGGGTAAACCCATGGATGTGTCTGTGGCCCATCAGGCTGTAGTTTGTTTATCAATGATATAAACATAGTCACAGTGACATTCTAATGTACCTAGTATCTTGTGGTACCTTTTAGGTTTATCCAATATTGACCAACTTCAGGAATGATTCTGACCTTATATTGGCCTTGGTTGAAATCTCTGCTCAACTATTTACTCAGTCTGTAACCTTAGAAAATGGTCTTCATCTCTCTGAGCTTCAATTTCCTCAACTACAATATGGGAGGTACAGTATACTACCCATCTGATGGGTTGTTGAAGGGAGGAAAGGAGATAGCCCTTGGAAGTGGATGCTTAGCTCAGCGCTTGATTTAAAATGAGCCTGCGTAAGCACTGGCCATCCTGAGTGTGGTGTTGGAAACCTTAGGTTAAATAGGGTCACAATCGAGGAGAACCACAAATTCTTCCTTTCCTTTCCTGTTAACCTCTGGCCGAACACTACTTGTTTTTAAAAAGTGTTTGCTTTCTAATCAGGAATTTGGAGATGGTTTTCCTGACTTATTGTTCCAGTAATATCAACAAAACAAACGTTCTACAAACTTGGAGAGATACCTGAGAGAAGTGTCTTGATATCTCTGGTATTTTTCAAGTCTTCTGCAAATGAGAGGTGTGAGGCAGAAATGTAAAGTGCATGAATACAGACCCTGCATTCAGAGGGAGGCTTTTATTCATAATCCTTGTTGTAGTTATTAATAGGGCTTCCCTGGTGACTCAGTGATAAAGAATTCGCTTGCCAATGCAAGAAACGCAGGAGATGTGGGTTCAATCCCTGGAGAAGGAAATGGCAATCTGCTCCAGTATTCTTACCTGGGAAATCCCATGGAGAGAGAAGCCTGGCAGGCTACAGTCCATGGGATCGCAAAGAGTCAGACACGACTTAGCAACTAAACAGTAGCAGCAACAGCAGTCATTAATAGGGTTTGAGATCCAGCACCATAACTCATGAATCCTACATTTCCTTGTGGAGTAAGTATGTGTAAGGCTGCACATTCTATTAAGACAGTTGGGACGACTAAATGACAACGTCCGAGTCACAAGCTGAGGAGGCTGGCCCGGGAAGGAGGGGCAGACTGGCCACTCAGTGACACGGAAAGTTTTGCCTTTGGCTAGTTTATCTTTCTTTTTTCATAAACTGTTCGTTGTAAAATGAGAGACTGGAAAAACAAAGCAGGAAAAGATTACGTAGAGAATGTAAAGGTCAAAAACAACATTGGGAAATAGCAATGGGAAAAGCAGCAGAGTCACAGGATTGCAGTTCCTCCACCCACACCCGCTCGCCTGCTACGAGTGTTACTACTTCCTGCTGCCATCCCCGAACAATGCCCTCATCTTCACAAGGATGTGCTTTCACAGACTGAACTTGGGTGAAACATAATAGAGCGCCTATGCTAATTGCATAGAAGGAAGGATCAATTCCAATAAATATTACAGTTATATCTATGCTGAAATCAAAGTTATCTTTAAAATTTCCCTGTACCATGCACTGTGTAGTTTTGGAGAGAAAAATCAGACATTTTCCTGTATAAAAATTAAATTTTTAAGAAGCCATCACTATCACTCTGACTTTGGTCCTGCCCTGTGACTAAATATACTTTGGGTAATGTCCATTTGAAATGTTACATTAAAATTCTAGTTTTGTTTGTTAGCTAGTGAGCTGTACTGTGGGGGTGATTGAAGAGATTGATGGTTTCACTGGAGCACCCAAATGGTAGCATTTGTAAATCTTTTGTTTTGGGTTAGTCATTTTCCAGTGAGAGGATTCCTCCAGTCTCCTCCCTGAGAGTCCAATCCTGGCTGCCAGTGTGGAGAGCTTTGCATGGATACCACAGGGTTAGGAGGATCCACTGTTCAGAATGCATATTGTCTCTTAACCTACTTTGGAGGTACATCTCTACTGGCCCTCAGCTGTACCTGTTGTTTCTGAATGCAGGAGCTCTCTGATTCAGTTCTTTAGGGAGTAACATGAGTGCGTGCTAAGTCGCTTCAGTGTCCGACTCTTTGCAACCCCATGAACTGTAGCCCACCAGACTCCTCTGTTCATGGGATTCTCCAGGCAAGAATACTGGAGGGGGTTGCCATGCCCTTCTCCAGGGGTCTTCCCGACTCAGGGATTGAACCCAAGTATCTTACATCTCCTACATTGGCAAGCAGGTTCTTTACCACTAGTGCCACCTGGGAAGCCCTCTAGAGACTAAACTTCCTGCCTTTTGCTGGGAAGGGAAAGAATAGTGAAATAAGTCACCGGGATGTGCAGGGCCAAGAAGAGGTAGCTAGGGCCATGCATTTGACCTCACCTCAGCAGCTCCACATAAGGTGGAGTCTGCTGCTTTCCCAGGATGTTGCCCTTGGGTTGGTCTCTAGCTTCACACACTCCCGGTACATTCTGTCCTCTGAAGAGTTCCTCAAGGAGCCAGCCAGTGGATTTTAAATGGGACAGTCTTTGCTGGTCCTAAGGGGCTGTTAATTTTTTTTTCTTTCATTTATGTTTGCCTTTGCACATTTTTCTTTATTTTAAAATTAAAAACAATTTTTATTGGCTTATAACATTAAATAGGGGCTATTTCAACAAAAGCTCAACAAAGGTCACAATACCCTGACATATTTCCCTAACAGCTTTAACACTTGTATGGAATTTCCCTAGTGTTCTTACCTAGAAGAGGTACTGCACTTGAAATACAATTGCCCAGAAATTAGGTTGTCATCATGTCTCCTTCCTCTCACCCTTAGCCTGTTCCCCTCCCACATTTAACCTACATAAGTTCTGGAGTTTTCTTCCCAGATAGCTCCCAAACCCATCTACCTTTGTCACTTCCCTGCCACCTCCTTGTCACCTCCTTGCAGGTGAGGGAACAGAGAGAGACTCTAGAAGCAAATTCCTTGGGTCAGAATCCCATTCTTGGTACTTACTACCAGGCTGATCTTGTGCAAGGTGAATTTGTGGTGCAGTTACAAGTGACTTGTATCACCTTCAAAACTTCAGTGTTACCTTCTGGGGCTCCCCAGGTATTTTGTTTTGCCAGTCTGAGCAGACTAATACACTCATGACTTAAGAAATTTTTAACTTTTCTGAGCCAAACCTCCTTTCCTTACCTCCAGCTTGTAGAATATTTATTAATAATTACACCTGCCTTTAAATAAAATTAGCCCTGGCTTAGTACATGAGAAATGTGTATTTCCAACAAACCTTAGTAGGGAAGCTAGTCTACAGTCATCCTTCTTGTAATGATTTATTTTTATAGACAATCTCGATTTTTTTAAAAAAGAGGAAGGCTATAAGTGAAAGAAGGAAGGAAAAAGGAAAAAGCTGAGTCAACCTGAGCATGCATGGTTCTCCCCCCGAAGAATCATCTCTCACTACTTCCTGCTCCTCTGCTTCACGTGCAGTTAGTGTATTTTGCTTGTGCATAACTGTGCACAACCTTCACTGTTTTCCACAGAAGCATGTTTAGTAACTCATAAGGTCCACAAGTTTTGGAAGAGGCTTTGGTGGATGCAATGAACATTTCAAATACAGGTTCGTAAATCTGTGATTAAAACATGAAAGAAACTGGCAACATTCCTAAGCAGTACTCTTTGTTACTCATTTTTTTTTAATGTATTAACTTTTAGGTCTGGAGTTCAAACTCTGCCCCACAATGCCAAGGTTCACTACAACTATGCCAATTTCCTGAAGGACCAGGGTCGGAACAGGGAAGCCATCTACCACTACAGAACGGCCCTCAAGTAAGCTGCAGCTGGTGTCTGTGCTTTTCAGGCCCTTGTTTATTTCACTCACCCCTCCCAGTATATAGAGACCTTGTTTCTCTTGATAGTGACCATCTCCTTGGAGGTGGTATAGATCTTGGACTCCAAATTTTTTGGCTCTTTGTTCAAGTCTGTTATAAGTCTACTTTGCTTCTAACTTTCGGTGTTTTCTTATAAAAATTTCCATTGCTACACATTATGTAATGAAGTGACACAGTTAAATACATATATACAGACCTATAGGAATTGGTTATAAAAAATATTCTCGTAAATTCATAGGATATTTACTCCAATGAATTCTTCCCAGTCTAGGCTTCCCATTATCTAAAAGGATTTATATAAAAACTTTTGAGAATAGAAGTAAAATACTCTGATCATTGTGTTAAATTTTAAAAAAAGTGAGAATTCATTTAATTACAATGTTGGGAATATGTTAACAAGGTATGTATATACATCAGTTCAGTCGCTCAGTCGTACATACGTGTATATATAGTATATTTTTTAATGTTTTAACATCTTAAACATGAGCAGCCCTGACACTCTCTTTGTACTTATCTACTGGAAGAGAATATACCATGCATGGCTTTAGAGATGATTTTACTGCGTGTTCTGTTCAGTCATGTCTGACTCTTTGCAACCCCATGGACTGTAGCCCACCAGGCTCCCCTGTCCATGGGATTTTCCAGGCAAGAATGCTGGAGTGGATTGCCATTTCCTCCTGCAGGATATTGTCCCAACCCAGGGATCGAAATTGTGTCTCTTGCATCTCTGTGTTGGCAGGCAGATTCTTTACCACTGCACCACCTGGGAAGCCCCAGAGATGATTTTAGATTCAAATTTAAGTTCTGCATTATCAGCAGCCATCTGTATTGCTTTTAGTTACCCCAACTGCAACTCTGATTTTCAAGATGGCCTTTCCCCTCCCCCCAAAAAAAGAAGGTCTGCCCTACAAAATCTCAGATAATAAACGTGTTTAACCTGGAAGGAGTGAAGACCTGATGACTAAACACAGCCTCAGAATCTCCCCATGTGAGCTCACAGACGTGTTCCCAAGAGGTTTTCATGCCTCTGCAGTGTGTCCCACGTTTGGTTGACTCTTCTGTTGCTGTTCCACTTTGGGACACGCTCCAAAATATGTGTACCAAACGAAGCACACATTTCACTGAAGCACCCTTCTTGGATTGTCTCAAGGTTTAGTTTAAAATTGTCATTCTTAAAGTAACTGACCTAATTTTTTTAAGTTATCCTTTTGAATAGTGTTCTACATAAGTATATTTGGTCATCAAGCAAAATCTTTTAGACTTTAGGACTTGTTATTTAATATCCAATATGGGAAAAATTTTAAACGATTCACATCAAGTTCTCTTTCCCAAAGAGTTCAATAAATATGAGCCCCAGAGGAATAATTGCAACAAAGCTCATTATTGTGAGAAAGAAGTTTTTATTAGGAAATAGAAAGCATTTTGAAAGATTTAATAAGGAATTATATTTTTTTCACTGCAAGCCAGTTTATCCAAATGTTTACACTGCTTATCTCTGGTTAGTGAGATTATGGTTTAATTTCTTTCTTTATTCTTTCCTTTGTGTTCCAGAAGTTTCACAATGAACACGCATTATTTTTGAATTGAGGAAGTGTCATTTTTTTAAAAAGGCGTGTTCTTTCAATGGACATTCAAGCCAATAAATTCTGTTTATCTTCAATAATTAATTAGTGTGTCATGATTTCAGGTGGCATTCTTAAAGGGAAGAGAAGAGTAGTAAGTTTGCCTGAAAAATATTGGTGGAAGGGAAATGTACCCGTATCTTTTTAAGTTTCTTTCATTCTAACACACTATTTTCTGTCAAGTTCAAACAAAAAAATAAAGCAGATCCTAAGGCACAGCTTGGGGCAAAAGTATAAATTAAGCAAAATTCTCCTGTAGCTGATTTTACAGAATCGCAGTAGCTGGTTGGGACTTCTGCCTGTTTCCTATGAAACAATAAAGATAAATGTTTGCTTCAACAACTGTGCTTCAGGAAGAAATATGTCCTTTGAGAAATGCGGTAAAAATAATTAAAGCTAAAAATATACTGCATAGTAATTAGTGAAGTAATTCATCCTCTCCCCACCAGGCTCAAAATACTTTTGATTTAAATTATTATTATTTTTTTGTGGATACCTCTGTGTGACTTTTCAGTGGATGTGGGTTTTTTTTTTTAAAGTAAATTGTCACTCTTTATGTTAAAAAAAGGAAGATACTACGACTATTCATCATTTTGGTGATTATTTATCCCCGGTGACTGGAAGACTGTCCTTCCTTTAATATAACTCTTTGTGGAGGCTGCAGACTCTGGGGTTCTGCTCTATCCCAACTGTTACATGCTACTGTACCTTTGTTGTCTCTCATTTTTCCTTATTTGCACACAGCAAGAAAGAGAATAATGAGGGAAATGCAGGATTAAATGTGGTGTTATCTGAAGTCAGTCCCCAAAGTTATTCATTCCTGTTGTAATAACTGTATAAATTCCAAAGACAATGGTGAAGTTAGTCATAAAGTTTGTATCTGTATTTATATCTTTTTGGCTGGCTTATAGTTCTCAAAATAACACTATATTAAATTGGTAATTATATATGGCATGAATACTGTGCTTCTTTTAAACTTTATTCTGTTTTTTAAACAATGTAGAAGTACCATTAACTTCATTTTGGTGTACCTCTTTTATGACATTTCTGTATTGCAAGGGAGGTCGCCCTTGGATAAAGCTGCAGCTGAGGTCATAGATCCAGGTTAAGACTCAGATCATCAAAGGAAATTGTCAGAACCATTTCCTTAAATCCTCCACAAAGACAGGTTTACGTTTTCCTTTGCTGTTGGGGTGGCTGTCGTGTTTATTGGGGTGTTATAAAGGTTGGGATTCTGTACACTGGAAAATCAGAATACTGGTGGTGAAGCTGCCATTTTCCTTCAAAAGTTTTTGACCATTGAGTTACTCTGGAGAAGGTTCCTACCATTTCACCTCATATGATGGGAGTAGAAAGTCCAAAGACCACACAACCATTAAGCTCTTCCTGTGCAAAACCTCTCATGAAATGATTCATTTGGTAAGCCCAAAAGGAGCAAGTGTGGCACTTCCCAAATACAGTGCAGTTAATACTGTATGTATAGTTGGCCAGTGGCTTCTTGATTAGTTTAAAAAGTCAGTTTAAAGTGAAGAATCATAAAATAAATAATGCACACTAAAATGTTTTATTGTACCCTAAAATTTCACAGGTACCCCCATTTACCAATTCTTTTAATGTCATACCAAGTCTTTTTCTTTGAGTAAGAGTCTGCTGATTAGAATTGGCAAAAAACACATACATAATCCATTTCTGTGGTGATGAGTTTTGATACTTTAAAGTGGACTAAAAATGTAAAGACTGAGACTTCTGATTTTTCTTTTCCAGTCTTCTACAATTAATCTTATATTGAATTCAACAGCAATTTTTGAGCAACTTCCCTTCTTTGAGTTTTTTTTTTTAGTTTTCATAGAAATTACAACTCTCTTTTTCACATTTATATTTTATCAGTTTGCAAGATATTTCATTATATCATGAAATTGCAATAAACTGGAATAAATTTGTTAATAAACACAACTGACTCAAGCAGCATAACTTACAGGAACAAAAGGGCCCAGACTTATAGAGAGGGTTTATTAAATTGTATGTATCCCCCAAAATGCTTTACATAGAACATCTGGAAATCTGATGACACATTTACATGTCTGTTTTAAAAGAGTCTTCATTAGAAGTCTCATGGAAATTATTTTTCATCTTAAGTATAGATTCCCTACAAAAATCAATTACTGATTGGCTAATATGGGCTAGTCATTAAGAACCCTGAAGCTGGCAATGAGAATAGAGTTCACCTTTATTTGAGTGGATGAAAAAAGTCTCTCTGATGTCAGCAGGAATCACTCCATGTTCCTCTGAACATTTGTTCACTTAGATGTCCTCTTCCTTCCAGCCCCTGACAGTAAGCCCCCGCCACACCCAGACTGGCTGATGCATTCCAGGTAGTTGGATATCAGCCACATATAAAAAGGCTGTAATCCTCAGCCACCCAGATAACTATTTTCTTTTCACAGTTATGGTTTCACATGAAATTCACAGACATAGTCTAAGAAGTCACCCTCCCATAAGTTATATTGAGTCGTAGATGCATTACTCAGAGGTCCCTGACCTGAGGGATCTCTCAAGTGTCTTTGGGTCACCTTGGCCCCTTAGACAGGACTTGTCCACTCCTAATATATCTATTGTTGATCTTCTAAATAGAAAATCTGAAGAGGAGGGAAGCTGTTAATGGGGGGCAGGGTTTGAAGTCCCTAACCAGGCATAATTAAAAGGAAAGGAATGTGCTTTTAAAACTCTTGTACAAAAGAAATATTCAACTGATATATAATTGGCTAACACATGGGAAAGGAGAAGCTAAAATTTTTCTGACTGGGATTTTTTTTAATGCATAAAATAGAGACTTGTAATAAGAACAGTTCCCACTGCTATCATTCTTTGTATTCCCTCATATGTAGATAACCAGAAGTCTGCAGAGAGACTCCATGAGATTGTAATAAGTGTATGTGGAAAAAAGGAAATCATAAGACAGTGATTATTGAAGAAAGCCACATCATTAGACTGTAAAGAAGTCTATGTCTAATTAACCTACTGTTCATTGATGTCCTGAGTCTATTAATAATATTATTATAATTCCTTTGAAAAGTGTTGTCTATAAAACTGGTAGAGTTTGAACATTTTTTAAAAATCAGGATTTAATTATTACTTAAAAGCCCTTCTTTACCCAGGCTATTTTTGAATGAGCATTTAAAATAACTCGCATGACTACAGGTGGCATTAACTACCAGCTGCCATGTATTTCTGGAAAGAATAAAAATTGCGATACCATTTGTTAACCTAGTTTAACAAGTGGAGATGGATTCTTCTGCTGGTGTGTCATTTTCATTTATAAAAGTCTGAAGATGCTTTCCAGTAGGACAATTGAAATTATTTTTGTTCCTTTTTGTTGAAATTATATTCTTACCATGTGTATTTTGTGTTAATTAAGTTTAACAATTTTATTCATTAAATCCAAGACATTATACATTTCATTTAGAAAGCCAGAATTTTAGTCATATTGTGATCATACTTATGGACTACATTTCAGCATGAATGTTATATAATTTATATTAAAAAACATTTGCTCTCTTCTTTTCTGCCTTAAACCACCATGTCACTTCAAAACCTCACTGTAGTTCCCCAGGAAACAGAATCCAAGGCAGAGATTAACAAACAGGAAGATCATTAATGCTGGCCAAAGAAACAAGATGGGCAGAGGGAGAAGCTGAGATGCAGTGTACTCCCAGGGGATCAGAGGAGCCCTTAGGGTGCTCGGGAGCTGGGCATCCTCAGAGTTGTCATGAAAGGAATGGAACATTTATACCCCCTTATCAACCAATCACTGGTGCTAGGCAATTCAGTTCAGTTCAGTTCAGTTCAGTCGCTCAGTCGTGTCCGACTCTTTGCGACCCAGTGTATTGCAGCACGCCAGGCCTCCCTGTCCATCACCAACTCTCGGAGTCCATCAAGTCAGTGATGCAAGCACCAAAGAACTGATGCTTTTGAACTGTGGTGTTGGAGAAGACTCTTGAGAGTCCCTTGGACTGCAAGGAGATCCAACAAGTCCATCCTAAAGGAAATCAGTCCTGAATATTCATTGGAAGGACTGATGCTGCAGCTGAAACTCCAATACTTTGGCCACCTGATGTGAAGAACTGACTCATTTGAAAAGACTCTGATGCTGGGAAAGATTGAAGGCGGTGGGAGCAGGGGGATTGGGTGGGGGAGAAGGGGACGACAGAGGATGAGATGGTTGGATGGCATCACCGACTTAATGGACATGAGTTTGGGTAGGCTCTGGGAGTTGGTGATTGACAGGGAGGCCTGGCATGCTGTAGTCCATGGGATCACAGAGTCAGACACAACTGAGTGACTGAACTGAACTGAACTGAACAGAATATCGTTTAGATTTTCTGTTAAAATGAGAATAGTGGTGTTATCTACTTAATAGTGTTAGTGTTAGTCGCTCAGTCATGTCCTACTCTTTGCGACCCCATGGACTGCAGCCTGCCAGGCTCCTCTGTCCTTGGGATTCTCCAGGCTAGAATACTGGAATGGGTTGCCAGTTACTTCTCCAACCTACCTCATAGGGCTGGAATATTAGAAGATAATTCACAAACAAGGTGTAAATCAATGTCTAAATACCTGGCCATGCTAAACTCAGTAAATGTTATTAAAACATCCTAAATCAGACCCCTTCTCTCTGCCTCCACTACCCATCTTCTCTCACCTGGATTGCTTCAGTGTTCTCTGGTCTCCACATTTTCACTTCTCCCTTCTGCCCTCCTGCCATCTGTTCTCAACCCAGCAGCCCAGGGGAGTTCATTAGCAGTCCTGTGCTCAGAACATTCTGCTTGCTTCCATCAAGAATCAAGGGCCCTGTAGTGGTCTCCATGTCATGCACTGTTTGACCTCTGCCACTCAGACCTCACCTCCTATTGCACCTATCACCATCAGCTCCAGGAATGCTGGACAGCAGTTGCCACATTCCTATATCAGTTGGAGGAAAAAAAAAAATGCATAACCTAAAAGTAGAGCATTATGTTTTATTTGGCAGATGGCCCAGGACACAGCATCTCAGATAACTCTGAGAGACTACTCTGAAGAAGCAAATGGGGGTTGAGGATATATAACAGTTTTTGCAACAAAGACCAGGTAGTTAGAGCAACAAAAGATTACTGTTTATTAAAGAAAATCAGATATCTTAAGGAACTTAGTGTTTTTTAATGTAAGGGAAGATGCAAGAGTCTGGGTGCACTGAAAACCATTCCTTTGATGTGCACCTCAGCTATCTGGGGCCAGTATCATGTGCTGTCTCATCCTGAGTCTCCCCAGGGTGCACCATCAGAGGTGGCTGCAGCTGCTGGCTGCAGGATGGTGGGCATCTGGTTTCTATCCTGAGGCCCCCAGGGCTCACCGTCTGGGCAGCTGTAATGTGATTATGTGATGGCTGCAACTTTGTTTGTTTGCTGATGCGGCGGTCAGTATTTTTTCATTCACATCTATTACAGGGACTCTGCATTTGTCCTTCCTTCTTCCCAAGACACTTTCCCCCTTCTGTAAATGGCTGCCTCCCTCCCTTCAGGGTGCCTTAGGTAATCTCATCTTGTCCATGAGTCTATCCTTGGTCTCCCAGCCAACCCCAGCATACCCTATTCTTCTGCTTCACTTTGTTTTTCTCCAGTGCAGGTTTCAAGCTCTAATACACTTATACACTTTTAACACCGCTAGCTATTGTCACCCTGCTTATTTAACTTATATGCAGAATACATCATGAGAAACGCTGGGCTGGAAGAAGTACAGGCTGGAATAAAGACTGCTGGGAGAAATATCAATAACCTCAGATATGCAGATGACACCACCGTTATGGCAGAAAGAGAAGAAGAACTAAAGAGCCTCTTGATGAAAGTGAAAGAGGAGAGTGAAAAAGTTGGCTTAAAGCTCAACATTCAGAAAACTAAGATCATGGCATCTGGTCCCATCACTTCATGGGAAATAGATGGGGAAACAGTGGAAACAGTGTCAGACTTTATTTTTCTGGGCTCCAAAATCACTGCAGATGGTGATTGCAGCCATGAAATTAAAAGATGCTTACTCCTTGGAAGGAAAGTTATGACCAACCTAGACAGCATATTGAAAAGCAGAGACATTACTTTGTCAACAAAGGTCTGTCTAGTCAAGGCTATGGTTTTTCCTGTGGTCATGTATGGATGTGAGAGTTGGACTATAAAGAAAGCTGAGGGCCGAAGAATGGATGATTTTGAACTGTGGTGTTGGAGAAGGCTCTTGAGAGTCCCTTGGACTGCAAGGAGATCCAACCAGTCCATCCTAAAGGAGATCAGTTCTGAATATTCATTGGAAGGACTGATGTTGAAGCTGAAACTCCAATACTTTGGCCACCTGATGCGAAGAGCTGACTCATTTGAAAAGACCCTGATGCTGGGAAAGATTAAGGGCAGGAGGAAAAGGGGATGACAGAGGATGAGATGATTGGATGGCATCACCATATCAATGGACATGGGCTTTGGTGAACTCTGGGAGTTGGTGATGGACAGGGAGGCCTGGTGTGCTGCAGTTCATGGGGTTGCGAAGAGTCGACACGACTGAGCGACTGAACTGAACTGAGCTGCTGACCATTATATGCCAGTGTGTGTGTGTGTGTGTGTGTGTGTGTGCACAGTCACTCAGTCATGTCTGACTCTTTGCAACCTCATGAACTATAGCCCACCAGGCTCCTCTGTCCATGGAATTTTCAAGCAAGAATACTGAAGTGGGTTGCCACTTTCTTCTCCAGAGGATCTTCCCAACCCAGGGATTGAATCCTCGTCTCTTGTGTCTCTTGCATTGGCAGGCAGATTCTCTACCATTAGCACCACTTGGGACACCCCATTATATGCCAGTAGTGACCCCCAATTCCTGAGGTGAATCTTCAGGATATACACGCCTTTCCCTCCCCACTCCTCATGACCTCCTAGGCTGGCACTATTAACTGTAAACATGGACACACTCCTCCTGCCCACCACTGTCTTTTTTTTTTTTTTTTTTTTTCTTTGCCTGTCAGTCTAACAGCCAGAGTGCTACACATGCTGCAAAGTGTTATTACAAGAAGGATTCTACGAGCTCACTGATCTGTCATATAGGACTTTGAACCTCCTTATAACCTTGGGTGTAACTCTTAAAATTGTGCGTGTCTGGAATCCCATTTGATGTTGAGCATGTCAGAAATGTTTGGAGGAAATTACCCTGGTGCCTGTGGGCATCATTTATTTCAGATGATGAAAGATTGACAGGCTCTGTTGGAGTGAGTGCTTGACAAGGAACCGTCCTACATTCTTAAAATGGAGTGGGCCAAGTGTCCTTCACATCTGAAAACCCATGATGTGGGAGAAACAGATGGAAACGAGAAGACTTGAGTATTCATTGGGTTAGTGGTGAAAAAAAATGGATGTTATTTTGACTGATGGAAGCAAGTCAGATACCTTTGACAGCAGTGAGAAGAATGATTTTTTGGAGGATGAGAAATACACATGAAAGAAGAGTGGCAGTTTCAGCCTGGCGTGGGTTCATTAGGGCTGTGGAGGGAGACAAGCACAGCCCCCCAGAGGTTCTGCAGCCAACCCCAGAGCATCAGATGAGTGGAATGTACCAGCGATGATGATAGGCATCTTATACCCACCATCCTTTTTGGTCACACAGGTTAATATGTTATGGACCTTATTGTTACAGAGAGAGCAACTAAAGCACAGGTATGAGTTCAAAATCACCCAGCAAGAAAGTTCCCCAAGGCTTCTGACTCCCAAGTGCAGTTATTTTTCCACTCCACCAAAATAATTTCCTATTCTTCTGCCACAGAAAACCAAAGTTCACCATGGTCACCCCAAGCCCTTGAGAAAAGTTAAATTGCATTGACCACTTTCTGTTTAAAAGAGCAGAAAAGTCTTTAAATCAATGCATTTCCCAGCCTCCAGAGGAAAATTCCTGGGAATCAGGAAAATTCAGTCACTTAAAATGAGTCATTTCCTAAGGGCATGGTTTTACTCTAAATTGTCTGGAAAAGTCAGATGGGCGGAGTCCTGCTGAATCCTGATTGGAGGTCATCCATTGTGAGAGGTCAGATCATTTAGTTGGCTCCTCTCTGAAGAGTGTGTCCTGTTTCCCTAAATTGCATTTGAGGTTTTTATTTCCCCAAGGCTATCTAATGAATGGGAAGAAGTACAGAATCAAAAGGAAGTGGCAAGACTTACTTTTGGGTGTCAATGGTGACTTCACACAATTAAAGAAGCAGACTGGTAGATGATCAATGTCATTCTGGCACAATTTAATGACCTGATGATTCATATTTTACAGCATGAAGGAACCAGGCACTTGAGAAATGCCAGGAACTAATGTGACTAAAAATATGCTGCTGCTGTGGACTCCTGAAATAAAGCTTACTTTGGGTACTTTTTAGTTCAGTGAACTTTAGGTCTCATGATTGAATTTTTTCCTAGTCATGTTTTTCTTTCGGGTCCTTTTTTTTTTTTCCCCTTCAACCGGAAATAGAAAATAAACATCTGACCTTAGCATACTTAACCTCAAATAAATTAATGTGTGGAATGAAAATCAGACAAATCAGGGTGTGTATATTCCAAAAGGAAACTGCAAACTGGAGCACATGATACAGTCTTGTTTGAACAATGAAATGCCTTAGAAGTTTTTCAAACAGTAAAAAAGGAACATCATTCTTAACTTTTGAAAACTAAACTAGAATCGTATACATTTTATCTTCATGGACCTTTAGTTGAGATTGAAGCTTGAGACCAGTAGATCTGTGAGCATGTATCTGTGCCTTATATCACTCAGTAAACCACAATGTTAGTCGTTCAGTCATATCCAACTCTTTGTGACCCCATGGACTGGAGCCACACCAGGCTTCTCTGTCCATGGACTTTTCCAGGCAAGAATACTGGAGTGGATTGCCATTCCCTTCTCCAGAGGATCTTCCTGACCCAGGGTCTCCTGCATTGCAGGCAGATTCTTTACCATCTGAGCCACCAGCGAAGCACCACTGCCTTACATACTTACTTAATATTGTTGGTTCCAAATAACTTCCCATAACACTGTGCTTTGCAGAGATAACATGAGTATTTTGTATGGCAGAAGACAAGTTTTCCCAGGGAAGGAGAACCTCAGCCACGTTTCCTGAGTATTGACTTTATTTTGCTTCTGTCACTGAGTAGTTCCTATAAGATCATAGCTGAATGAATTGGCCCAAGGATACAAGGGGAAATTCTTCTAAGTGGAAGCTCTAATTGGTAGCAGTATATTTCTTTAATGAAGGTTAAATGACTCATGGATTGTTTGGGAAAATAAGTAGATTTACTGGAATTATCTGACTTTCAACACAACACAACTGCTTCTGAGATATTTCTTTTTTGAAGAAAGCAATTTATTTTTTCTTTAATTTCCCCACCCTCCCTTTCTACAACTGTAAAACAGTACAATAATTCTACTTGAAGAATTAGAATTAAGTTAGATAGTGTATGAGAAAGCTCTCTAAAAAGTAAAGTATCATTAATACATGCTCAGTGTCTGGGGCCCATTTTCTTCTGTTCCTGCTTTCTGTTTGCCACTTAGGCAGCTGCTACCTCAGTGGTTCCTGTTAACATGTTGATGTTCATTCTTCAGAGATAAGGTGATTGGGAATGAAAGGGAATAATAATAGTGTCCTTAACTACCTGCTTTATTAATTCTGCTTAAGGAAAGGCTACCAGATAAAAAGTAAGAAGCACTTCAATGCTCAAATGGATGTGTGCTTATCAGGAATTTAAATCAGCCAATATTTGAAACAATATTCTCTTCAGCTCGTAGAATTGTATTTCTATATCTAGATTTCTTTTTTTAAAGAGAAAGAATACACTTCTTTATACTAGTGGCTATTCACACTGGTTTTTTACAAATGTGTTTGAAAAGAAAATCACCACTCTCCTCCAGTTCAGTGGAGCTTTTGTAGAGATTGTTTAGCTGGGGAAGGGAATAATCACTACCAGAACTTTGGTAAAACATACCTGAGTCGTCCAAGTCAAGGCACACTTCATTTATTCTGACAATTGATGGGGCTATATAGACAGCTCTTAAATTATTCATCTTTCCAGTAGAAAATTCCCCTTCTGGAGACCTCAGGATTGAATTAGACCTGAGTTCATTTAAACACAAGTTAATTTAAAAAGTAAACACACAAAATAAGTTTTGTCCTTGCTTAGCTCTTCTGTAAACAAGAGCAGAATATATGTTTTAAGAAAATGTCTACATCTATATAAACATCAAAATTAAAAGTGACCTTTTTTTCTTGGCCCTCTTGAAGAATTATTTTTATGAAATTCAGCTTTGTTTCATAAATAATGCAATGCTTGCTCGTGATTAGGCAAGCCTAACCAGCTCAGAGAAGGAGGCTATTGCTAGCAGACCCTTACTACTACCAGGAATAAACAATATCACACATTTTCGAGGTGGAGCAATGTAAATGGTAACAGAGTCAATGTGCCAAGTCGTTTTAGTCTTGTCAGACTCTTTGCGACCCTATGGACTGTAACCCACCAGGATTCTCTGTCTTTGGGATTCTTCAGGCAAGAATACTGGAATGGTTACCATTTCCTTCTCCAAGGGATCTTCCTGACCCAAGGATCAAACCCAAGTCTCCTGTGGCTCCTGCATTAGATTCAGTAAATCACTGTAAATGCCAGCAATTCCCTTCCTGGACAGGTTAGGATTTTGTTAAAGCAGAGCTGTTTTGCTGCCTGTGGCTGACCACGAAGCCCTATCCTAAGCTTCTTGGAGCACAAAACATGCTGAAGACTTTTTTCCCCTCATGGTATTTATATTTCTTTCTTTTTTACTTTCCTTCTCACTGATTGTTTCTGTTTTAGAGAGTTCAGTGTAGGCTTATGTTCTGTTTCTGGTTTGAAAAAAGAGAGAGAGAGAGAGAGAAACATTTTTGTAGTCAGTAATCTTTGAAAGTGCACGCTGTTGCTTTAAATGGCAGTGAGACAGTGATAAAGTCATAAAAAGTGGACTGAGAACCAGCAGGAGAGGCTGTTGTGTGACAGGGAACCCATGTAGAAGCTCTTAATGAATTTAGACTGTCCTTTCCCATATTTAGGCTTCCCTGGTGGCTCAGAAGTAAAGAATCCACCTGCCAATGCAGGAGATGCAGGAGACTCCAGTTCTATCCCTGGGTTGGGAATATCCCTTGGAAAAGGGAATGGCAACCTGTTCCAGTATTCTTGCCTGGGAAATCCCATGGACAGAGGAGCCTGGTGCACTCCAGACCATGGGGTCGCAAAAGAGTCAGACATGACTGAGCAACTGAACAACTTCCTAAATTTAGTGTTTTCATCTCAGACATTTATTTTGAGGCCTCCAAAACCTAAAGAAATAAGAAAAAGAGCAAGTTTTAAGAAGTGACTTCTTCTGAGAAGGCAGAGGTTCCTAGGACCTTCTGTTGCTGTTTGTTATCAGAGAAACAATTAGAACTGTTTTCATCATGTTCACTGGACCCGTCCCCACCTTAAATCTTTAGGTCAGAGAGCTTTGCTTAGCATCCAAAAAAAATTTTTTTTCCCATTGGAAGAATTTAAGTCCTGGCTCTGATGTGCTCTCCATGACCATTCCCAAAATAATTTTTAGACATAGCTTCCCAGGAGGCTGTTCAGGGCATGGAATGAGTGGTCAAGCATTAGAGCATCTTCTCTTGGCTCTGATGTCCTATAGAGGCACTTCAGAGACCTCCAAGGGCTTGCATCTCCATGGAGACCCCCTAGGAACTGTGAGGCTGGGAGTTAGGGGATTGGTACCAGGTGCCTGCAGATTGTCTTTGCTAATTAAAGGTAACCAAACAGTGTGTATGTGTTTTTTCTCTTCCCAACTTCCTCTCATAATATATGTCTCCCAGCAGCCTCCAAAGTCGTTGCGAAAAATTAGGGGTTTCAAGCCTTGGGAGGATGTAACATTCATCTAAATTGATTCTATCCTTTGTCAGTCAAGAGGAGCACTACCCAGTGTGTCTTCCTGAAAGTACTGAGGGATGCTTATAGCTGAGCTATAAGAAAGTAGGGAAGGGAAAATTACATGTCAAATAAACTCTGGATTATGCCAAGGTTTTTTTTTTTTTTTTTAAAGCTATACAGCTTGTCTTCCTTGGCCTTTTAATAGGAACCCCTCGGTCCCCAGATTATATTGATCTTCTTAGAAGGTATAGAACAGGCTGGGAGAGGGGAAGCATGACTTTTGATCATCAGGAGACTTGACAGGTACAGATCCTGTTTTTATTACTTGGGCTTTACCTTGACTTTCCTACATTAAAAGCCAGCTCCACAGGCTTATACAAAGTCCTCTGGGTGACAGAGACAGGGCAACCTCTTTGAAGGCTAAATATGCCCCCTCTGAGCACAGCAGAAACAATTCAGCAGTGGCTGAAGAAGCAGTGCTGATTTGCCTTCCTTATAGTTTTGAGCTAAGGGAGTAAATTGATTCTCTTCCTTTCTTAATCACCATAAATTTGGTTTGCTGATGTACATGCAGTCCTTCTTTACATTTGCTTTTGAATATTGGGATTGCTATTTTCACTTCATTGTGCATTTTTAAATTTTTAAATATTTGTCAGGATTTTCATTCCCAGACTCTATCAGGGCAGGTGGTGCCAAATTACAGTAGGGGGGAAAATGAGATAAAATGGTAAAAGAGTCAAGACAGAGAGCCATTTGAAGGAGGAATATTATTTTTGTGGGGAGATGTTTGTATCACCTTCTCAATAATGGTGGTGTCACTGATGCTTCAAATATTCAAAGATCCCTCAGCCGAGGAATTGCCAACATCTTGTGTTAATAGTGGGCATTATCCAGGCAGCTGGTCAGCAGTCCCCTAGACCAGAAACTCAACACCTGAAGCAATGAGGATTTTCTATCAAAGGAAGTTGAAAGTAACTGTAGGCTCCAAGCAAAGTATCTTACCCGGGTTGATTGGCATATTATTTATTTTTGCACTCTTTGGGGCTAATTTACTTATACCACTGAATGTCAAATATGTGCTTTCCTGCCGTCTTTACATGCCAGTAGCTGCACAAACAGTTGGTCGTTAAGATTTGACATAGAGGGACTGCCCTGGTGGTTCAGTGGTTAAGAATCCACACACCAGTGAAGGGACACAGGTTCAATCCCTGGTCCAGGAAGATTCCACATGCTATGGGACAACTAAGCCCAGGCACCACAACTACTGAGCCCTGTGCTCTAGAGCTTATGCTCCTTACCAAGAGAAGGCACCTCCATGAGAAGCCTGTACACAGCAACTGGAGAGTAGCCCCTGCTCGCTGCAACTGGAGAAAGCTGTGCACAACAACAAAGACTCAGCGTAGTCATAAAGAAATAAAAAAAGATTTCACATAGGCATACTGTGAAATAAAGGAAGAATTCAGTGTTTCATTTTGGTTCTGGCATACCTGAGGTGGGGAGGGGTGAAGAACAAGTAAATCATGACCAATGTAGAAGCCTTTGAACAATCATGGCTTAAGATTTCTAATTTTTCAGGTTGTATCCACGCCACGCAAGTGCCCTGAACAACCTTGGAACCCTGACTAGAGACACGACAGAGGCAAAGATGTACTATCAGAGGGCTCTCCAGCTAAACCCGCAGCATAATCGGGCTCTTTTCAATCTCGGGAATCTCCTTAAGTAAGTAGAACAGGTACCTTTGATCAGAAGACCTTGTAATTTTAAGAAATCCTTTCCTCTTCGGCATTCATTTGGTTATGCAGTTGTCTCCTCTTCCTAGGGCAGAATAGGTTTTTCAAGCTTTGGGAAGATGTAATATTCATCTGAATTAATTCTGTCCCTTATCAGTCAAAAGGGTATTTCCCAATGTCTCTCTGGAAGTATTAGTTCTGGGAGATGTTCCTAGATTGCCTGTAGAGGGGTATGAATACAGAATGGTTGCATGGTCAAATAAACTCAGGAAATGCTGAGCTAAGCAAAGATAGTTCCTTTATTGCAAGCATCTTTAACATGCTAAATGCTCTGTGAATATTCAAGAAGGGAATACGGAATATAGCACTTTACTTAGTGATTTTTAACAGGCGTTACTCAGGTGTTTCATGAATATACCTTAGGGAAAGTGCTGGTCTAGGATAAGCAGTGTGCTCTAAAGGTGCAGGCAAAAGGCATAACCACAGTTGGAGTCCAATTTGTGCTATAGATAAGAAGCAAAGTGGGGCTTCCTTGGTGACTCAGTGGTAAAGAATCTGCCTGCCAATGCAGGAGACACAGGTTCAGTCCCTGGGTTGGGAAGATCCCCTGGAGAAGGAATGGCAACCCACTCCAGTATTCTTACGTGGAAATCCCATGGACAGAGGAGCGTGGCATGCTGCAGTCCATGAGACTGCAAAGAGTCAGACAGACTAAGCAACTGATCATGCAAGAAGCAAAGTGAGCCTAGCTTGGAATTAGTAATGGTAACTCTTGCTCTCGGAAGACCTTCCAGGTGTAATCACTGGTGTTCACTTTTCACTCACTGCCCTGGAAATGGTTAATAGTGCAGTTGGTCTCCCTGAAGGCAAAGAAGTACTTTTGTATCTTGTATTTTTGTTAATGTAAAGTCTAGGCATGTTGATGGTGTTGACAATGGTAGTTAAGGCAGTAGTCATAGTGGAAATGGTGGTGGCGGAGGCATTTAACTTTTACATATAAAAAAACAGGTTTAAAATACCAGAAATGGAAACAAAGGCTAAAAAATGATTAGAGTCAGTGTTGGTGATGCATTATCTGTGCTTCTTAGGTTACTGACAATCCATACACTTCCTGAATTGGTTTCTACATCTCTAAACTTCTGGAGAGCACACTTGGTACTTTCAGGGCCCTTGGTTTGCTGTCTTATTTAATCTTTTCCTTATCAAGATTGGCTTAGTTGCCTTAGTACCTCAGTGGATGCATCTTCTTCACTTTTCTTTTTACTCCTTGAGTTTTCCATATGCACAGAGATACTAGTTCTTTTCCTTAGTGTGCTCATTTGTTAAGTCATGTTTTTATTTAATCCCATTTGAACAGAAGCATTGTGTAAAGAATAGGTGGCATCCCAAGTCTGAAGTTTTGTTTAAGAATGGCTTCATCCATGTACTGGGATAGTAAATCAAGAGAGTACTACAGAAAAATTAATAAATACAAGGAAACTACGTATAAAATGAAAAAATAAAAGTTTAAGTCAGCAAAAACTAAATGAGCTTAATTTTAAAAATTAGATAGTTTAGGTAATTCCCTGGTGGTCCAGTGGTTAGGATTCCACGCCTCCACTGCAGGAGGCATGGCTTGATCCCTGGTTGGGGAACTAAGGTTCTGCAGGCTATGTGGTCCAAAAAAAAATTAGAAAGCTTGTTAACATTCTGTATAAATTGAAAGTGATGAGAAACAACTAAGAATGAAGAAGTACACACTGACAGAAAAGCCTTTTAGTACCAGTATGTTCTCTTTAATAAATAACATGAAATCAAAAGATGTGGGGAAAATGTGTCAGTTATGTAGGTAGCTATTTACAGGTCAATAGGATGCTTTTATTTTACTCTTCCATTTTTATGAGTTCTTATTTATTTATGTGAAGTTTTAAGGACTCATTTATAAACATCATTGTTGCATCTATATATGTCCAATTTAGAGTCCTAATAGTTAAAGGGTAGATAAATCCTGTTCATGTCTTTTGGAATACTTGCATTTCAAAAATAGTACTGATTTAAAAAATACTGCAGATGAGTTTCTTTCTTTCTTTCTTTCTTTTTTTTTTTTTAACAAAGAAGCCAACTTTATCAGCCTGAATACAAACTAATAGTTCTTGTTGGAATGATCTCCTGCAGTTTTGATTATCACACTGTGCTGAATGTGGCTCTACTTGAAAATGATGGCATAGATGCTTTTAAATTTCATCTTACCCAGACCTGAACAAGACCTGCATACTGCAACCTTCCTTTTTCAATTGGCATAGTATTGCCCCTATTATCTTGAGTTAGCCTATGTGAGTTAAGAGCACAAGGAAATATTTTTTGGAGCATAGCAATGGCTACTTTTCACAGTAGGAGGGACTCCTAGATATTCAACATAAGATTTTTCTGTATTTTTCAGTAAAATCAACTCAGTGATTATCCAAATCAATAATGCTTCACACCTGTATAAGAATTTGAGTGCTTTTTAAAAAAAAATAAAGCCTTCCCAATGATTTTTTAAAATACATTGGGAAGAATAGGAACCAAGGTCCTGATAGGTTAACCGTCAGGTACAAAATCACCCTTGTTTACCTTCTGCTCTTTGTATTAACTGGAGATCACAGTGGCTCCATCTGTGTAGATGAGTCTTAGAATCAACTAGAATCAAATCATGATAGTAGCTAATACTTATGTAATATTTTCCAGTTTACAGACAAGTAGGTTTTATATCCACTATTTAATTTAATCTTTAAAACTATTGTGAGAAGCATTGTCATCCTCATCCCCATTTTCATTATGGACCAAAAAAAAACAAGGTTTGAAGACTTCATGTGACAGTGGCCCAGGCTGTAGCTGATCCAGGATTGAGTGCATGCCCTGTCTTATTCACGTTCCATTATCCATGCTGCCCAAATAGCTCTCCAATCCAAATATTACTTAATGTTTAGTTATTGAATGATATGTGATTGATTACCTTTGGGGAGGAAGGAGGACCTTCCTGTTTTTCATCAGGAAACTGTAAAATTTGTTTCCATTATGTCCTTTAGTAGCAGAGAAAGGTGACCCAGAAAATAGCAGAACTAACCCATATTTAGATTTGGAGTTTTACTTCTGCTTTCCTTAATGTATTTCTGCTGTTAAGTAGCAATAGGTCAAAGGCATAAGTTCAGTTCAATTCATTCACTCAGTCATGTCTGACTCTTTTTGACCCCATGAACCGCAGCATGCCAGGCCTCCTTGTCCATCACCAACTCCCGGAGTCCACCCAAACCCATGTCCATTGAGTCGGTGATGCCATCTAACCATCTCATCCTCTGTTATCCCCTTCTCCTCCTGCCTTCAATCTTTCCCAACATCAGGGTCTTTTCAAATGAGTCAGCTCTTCATATCAGGTGGCCAAAATATTAGAGTTTCAGCTTCAACATCAGTCCTTCCAATGAACACCCAGGACTGATTTCCTTTAGGATGGACTGCTTGGGTCTCCTTGCAGTCCAAGGGACTCTCAAGAGTTTTCTCCAACACCACAGTTCAAAAGCATCAATTCTTCGGCACTCAGCTTTCTTTATAGTCCAACTCTCACATCCATACATGACTATTGAAAAAACCATAGCCTTGACTAGATGGACCTTTGTTGACAGAGTAATATGTCTGCTTTTTAATATGCTGTCTAGGTTGGTCATAACTTTCCTTCCAAGGAGTAAGCATCTTTTAATTTCATGGCTGCAGTCACCATCTGCAGTTATTTTGGAGCCCCAAAAAATAAAGTCAGCCACTGTTTCCCCATCTATTTTCCATGAAGTGATGGGACCAGATGCCATGATCTTAGTTTCCTGAAGGTTGAGCTTTAAGCCAACTTTTTCACTCTCCTCTTTCACTTTCATCAAGAGGCTCAAGAAGATAAGAATATTTTAAATGTTTTTATTTGATGCATTTTACTATTTAAGACTCATGACTTATCTATTTCTCATTAGGCAGATAACTTTTAAAAATTGTGTCCTCTTCTATAACCTGGAACTCATGCTCATTATAAGAACCCAAGTGGTCTCCTTAGATGTGAGTGGTTTAGACTCCATCACGCCTAAGTGGAAAGCAAAATCGCTTTTCCTGTTTTATAAGTGAGAATACTGAGACTTGGAGAAGATAATTTAGGTGCCAAGGTCCCTTAGTGAAGAAACAGAATTTGTGGGAATTAAACCTCAAACTTCCTGACCAAGTACCCTTGCTCTTAATCACTATACTCTACTGCCTCCTAGCGGCTCATCTCAAAACTGGGATACAGCCCAGACCAGCCCTGCCCAATGGAAATATGAGAGCCAGAATATATAATTTAAATTTTTCAGGTAGCTGTATTTTAAAACATAAAAAAGGTGAACTTCATAATATATTTTAAACCTAAAAATATCTAAAATATTATCTTTTTAATGTGTGCGTATGTGTGTGTGTGTGTGTGTGTGTGTGTTAGGCACTCAGCCGTGTTTGACTCTTGCAACCCATGAATTGTAGCCTGCCAGGCTCCTCTGCCCATGGAATTCTCCAGGTAAGAATACTGGAGTGAATAGCCATCCTGTGCTCCAGAGGATATTTCTGACCCAGGGATTGAACCCCGGTATCCATGTAATTAATAATATTAAAATTGATTAAGTTAAACATGTGAAAATATAAATAAGATAATGTACATTCTTTTTTATAATTAATCTTTGAAATCCAGTGTATTTTTTACACATACAGCATACCTGAGACTAGTCATATTTCAAGTGTTCAATAGCCACTTGTGGTTAGTGGTTGATACATTGAACAGCACAGACCTTTATAAATGACCTTGACTTTGAGAGAAATGAATCTTTGTCCAAGCCAGGAGGTCTAACTAAGATGTGATTCTGTCAGAGCATCCCAGAAACCTTAGAGCACTGAGGACCAGTTTCATCTGAATTCTTGGAGTTATATGACAGACAGTTTTAGACCTATTCACAGCAATGCATGTCACTGACTCTTATCTAAATATATTTGACCTCTTTTATGGCCATTTCCCTGGACTTGGAAGCTTATCTGTTATGATTCTGTGCAGCACATTTATGGTGTGACTGACTGATAAGGAGCAGTTTTCCATGCCAGCATGCTTAATTTACATTAATTATTGTTGGCTTTGCTTGGAACCTAAAAGGTAAAAGAAACTAGGCAACATTAACATACAGTTTTTATGGATGTAAAGAGCAGAAGTCCCTGATGGCACAAGAGAACATAATAGAATTCTTTAATTCAGGGCATGGGGAAACACTTCTTTGACTGCTTGGGTAAAATAGTTATCTGGTGTTTGTTAGTAGAACAGAATATTTTCATATTAAAGAATCACATTGTCCCTTTGCCAAAATTGCCTTTCATTCACATAATAGGATATGGATGTTATAAAGGTGTTACAATAAATCTTATAATCAAAAGTCAGAAGAAAATGAAATATAGTATCCAAAATTGAGCTATATAGATGAATTTGATAACAGTATACATTTGATTTTCTTTAGTCTGATCAATAGAATTGAATTTCTAAAGAATAAAAGAATGTGGAAAGAATTAACCATTGGCTTTGATATAAATGTAAATATTTGGGATACATTTCCTTATAGCTTTGGCACTAGGCACACTACCTTTTATTTCATAAAAAGGATATTTACACACTCAAGATAGTAGTTCTTCCCTTTCCTGCTTCTTACCTGAAACCCCAGAGAATCCAAAATGCCAGCCCACTGGATAAACAAAAGCATTTTGAGGTCCTTCTCACCATATTAGGATGTCAACTTTGGGTGGGCGCCTTCTTCATCCTCCTCTTGGAGTGAATCCTCCTCCCCACTAGCACCCCATGGTGACCTATTAACATCCAGATTACTTCCAACCTTATCTGTAATTTTAACCGCATTGCGATTTTTCCTCCCTCATCTTTATGCAGCTCACACCTGTCTCTCTCTACATGTCCTTCTCCAGCTCCTTTGAAGCCCAGTCCATCAGCTCATTGACACCATCTTCATCCTTATCAAGGCCATGTCACCGTCTTGTACATTTTCTCATCATCCTTAGGGATTTGAGCACCAGGTCAATGACTTTGCCTTGCTATCCAAACTGTGCTGCCTACTTTAGTGAATTCAGTTTTACCCATCACACAGTTCCTCTGCTGCATTCCCTCCAGGTCCTGACACTTCTGCTCTATCTTCCCCATTCACCGATGTGACCATTCCATGGCTTTCTAATTACAAACATCTTTGCATCCTCTAGTGTCTGAATTCTGAAATGTTCCTCTTTGACCTCATTACCTCTTCCCCGACCTTCTCTTCCTCTCTTGGTCACTCCTTCTGACCTTTGGAAGGTGTCATGGGATAACAACTTGCCACCTCCAAGCTCTTCTCTTTGTTCATGTGTGTCTTTTAAGACCTTGAGATTGAGGTACCTTCCTTCCAGGACAAGTGTCATTCCCGTCTTTGTCTTTCATTCCAGGATGTCTCTGCTCTTTACCATTGTTAGAATCTCTATTCTCTCTGAATTGTATGTTTATAATTTATACACCCATTTCAGAGAAGGCCAGATGGAAGGATGTGAGCTCACTCTTTCTTACAATAACACCAAAATCACAACTGACTGCTGAATAATAATTAACCAAAAAAAGCCCTGGAACCTAGCAAGAAAGATACCCTACATCCAAAGACAAAGAAGAAGCCATAACGAGTTAGTAGGAGAGGCACAATCACTATCAAGTCAAATCTCATACCCACCAGGTGGGCAACCCACAAACTGAAAAACAATTATACCACAGAAGTTCTTCCACAAGAGAACTGCTTCACAGTTCTTCCACAGGAGTGAAAATTCTAAGCCACAATCAGGCTTCCCAGCCTGGGCATCCAGCAACTGGAGTAAGAGCCCCTAGAGAATCTGGCTTTTAAGACCAGCAGGGTTTGACTGCAAAACTTCCAGGGGACTTGAGGAAACAGAGACTCCACTCTTGGAGGGTGCACACAAAGTCTCATGTACACCAGTACCCAGTGGAAAACAGCAGTGACCCTATAAGAGACTGGGCCAGATCTACATCACAGTATTGAAAGGTTTCCAGTAGAGATGGGGAGTGGCTGTGGCTCACTGCAGGAACAAAGACTAGCAGCAGTAGTCCTGGGGAGTATTCATTCATTGCCATGAGCCCACCCAGAGGCTGCCATTAGCCCCACCCAACAGCCTAGACGTTCCAGTGCTGGGACGCCTCAGGCCAGACAACCAATAGGACAGGAACACAGCCCCATCAATCAGCAGACACGCAGCTTGAAGTCTTCCTGAGCACAGCCCTTCTACCAGATGGACAAGATCTTTACTATCATTGACAAGACCCAGGTCCACCTACCACTGGGCAGGAACCAGTCCCTTCCATCAGGAAGCCTGCACAAGTCTCTTAGATAACTTCAAGAGGATAGACAGCGGAAGCAAAAAGAACTATAATCCTGAAGCCAGCAGGATGGAAACTGCAACCATAAAAATTTAGACAAAATGAGATGGCAGAGGAACATGCCCCAGACAAAGGAAAAAGATGAAACCCCAGAAAAACAACTAAGTGAAGTAGAGATAGACAACCTACCAGAAATAAGATAAGTAATAATAATTCAGAATAATGATAGTGAAGATAATCCAGAATCTTAGAAAAAGAATGGAAGCAAGGATCAAGAGGATACAAGAAATGTTTAACAAAGACCTAGAAGAACTAAAGAACAACAGAGGTGACTAATAAAATAACTGAAATGAAAAATAAACTAAAAGGAATCAATAGTAGAAGAACTAAGACAGAATGCATAAGTGACCTAGAGACAAAATAGTGGAAATCACTGCCATGGAACAGAATAGAGGAAAAAAAAATGAAAAGAAATGGAGACAGTCCAAGAGACCTCTGAGACAACATTAAACATACCAATATTTGCATTATAGGGGCCCCAGAAGGAGAAGAGAGATAGAAAAGGGACCTGAGGAAATACCTGACAAGACAATAGCTAAAAAAATTCCCTAATAAGGGAAAGGAAATAGACACCCAAGTCCAGGAAGTGCAGAGAATCCCAGACAGGATAAACCCAAGGAGGAATATACCAAGACACATAGCAATCAAACTGACAAAAATTAAAGACAAAGAAAAAAATATTAAAAGCAACAAGGGAAAAGCGACAAATACCATACAAGGGAACTTCCATAAGGATATCAACTAATTTCTCAGCATAAATTCTGCAGGCCAAAAGGGAGTGATACAATATATTTAAAGTGATGATAGGGAAGAATCTGCAACTAAGGATACTCTACCCAGTAAGGCTCTTATTCAGATTCGAGGGAGGAATCAAAAGCATTACAGACAAGCAAAAACCAAGAGAATTCAGCACCACTAGACCAGTTTTACAACAAATGATAAAGGAACTTCTCTAAGCAGAAAAGAAAAGGCCACAACTAGAAACAAGAAAATTATGAACAGGAAAGCTCACCAGTAAAGGCAACCATACAATAAAGGTAGGAAATCATCCATACACAAACATAATAACAAATCCAGTGATTGTGAGAAAAGGAGAGTACAAATGTAGGATATTGGAAATGCATTTGAAATTAAAAGAACAGCAACTTAAAACAGTCTTCTTATATTTGTTTTTCAGTTGCTAAGTCATATCTGACTCTTGGTGACCCCATGAACTGCAGCATGCCAGGCTTCCCTGTCTTTCACTGTCTCCTGGAATTTGCTGAAACTCATGTCCACTGAGTCAGTGATGCCATCCAACCATCTCATCCTCTCTTGCCCCCTTCTCTTCCTGCCCTCACTCTTTCCTAACATCAGGGTCTTTTCTAATGAGTCAGCTCTTTGCATCAGGTGCCCAAAGTATTGAAGCTTCAGATTAAGCATCAGTTCTTCCACTGAATATTCAGGGTTGATTTTGTTTATGATTGACTGATTTGATCTCCTTGTTGTCCAAGGGACTCTCAGGAGTCTTTTCTAGCACCACAATTCAAAAGCATCAATTCTTCAGTGCTCAGCCTTCTTTATGGTCCAACTCTCACAATCATACATGACTACTGGAAAAACCATAGCTTTGACTATACGTACCTTTGTCAGCAAAGTGAGGTCTCTGCTTTTTAATATGCTGTCTAGGTTTCTCATAGCTTTCCTTCCAAGAAGCAAATGTCTTTTAATTTCATGGCTGCAGTCACTGTCCACAGTGATTCTGGAGCCCAGGAAAATAAAATCTGCCACTGTTTCCACTTTTTCCCCATCTATTTGCCATTAAGTGATAGGACTAGATCCCATGATCTTAGTTTTTTGAATGTTGAGTTTTAAGCTGACTTTTTCACTCTCCTCCTTCACCCTCATCAAGAAGCTCTTTAGTTCCTCTTCGCTTTCTGCTGTTAGAGTGGTATCATCTGCATATCTGAGGCTGTTGATATTTCTCCCAGCAATCTTGATTCCAGCTTGTGATACATCCTACCCAGCATTTCACATGCTATACTTGGCATAGAAGTTAAATAGGCAGTAGGAATATACAGCCTTGTCATACTCCTTTACGAATTTCAAACCAGTTAATTGTTCCATGTCCAGGTCTACCTGTTGCTTCTTGACATACATACTTTTTTTTTATATCAAAACCTCATGTTAACCACAAACTGAAAATCTACAGTTGATACCTGCACAAAAAAAGAAAAGGAATCCAAACACAGCACTAAAGTTGGTCATCAAATCAAGAGTAGAGAACAAATTAGAAAGAAAAAATAAAAAAGACCT
The DNA here is from genome assembly GCF_019923935.1 of Bubalus bubalis. Classification (NCBI taxonomy): domain Eukaryota; kingdom Metazoa; phylum Chordata; class Mammalia; order Artiodactyla; family Bovidae; genus Bubalus; species Bubalus bubalis. The sequence goes on along the minus strand of NC_059160.1, from coordinate 39,836,249 downwards.
ACAAAAACAAATCCAAAACAATTAACAAAATGATGTAAAAACATACATATCAATAATTACCTTAAACATAAGCAGATTAAATGCTCCAACCAAAAGACATAGACTGGCTGAATGGATACAAAAATAAGACCCATCTATATGCCATCTATATTAAAAAGCAGAGATATTACTTTGCCAACAAAGCTCCGTCTAGTCAAGGCTATGGTTTTTCCAGTGGTCATGTATAGATGTGAGAGTTGGACTGTGAAGAAGGCTGAGCACTGAAGAATTGATGCTTTTGAACTGTGGTGTTGGAGAAGACTCTTGAGAGTCCCTTGGACTGCAAGGAGATCCAACCAGTCCATTCTAAAGGAGATCAGTCCTGGGTGTTCTTTGGAAGGACTGATGCTGAAGCTGAAACTCCAGTACTATGGCCACCTCATACAAAGAGTTGACTCATTGGAAAAGACCCTGATGCTGGGAGGGATTGAGGGCAGGAGGAGAAGGGGACGACAGAAGATGAGATGGCTGGATGGCATCACCAAGTCGATGGACATGAGTCTGAGTGAACTCTGGGAGTTGGTGATGGACAAGGAGGCCTGGTGTGCTGCAATTCATGGGATTGCAGAGTCACACAAGACTGAGCGGCTGAACTGAACTGAACTGAACTGATATGCTGTCTACAGGAAACCCACTTTCAGATCTAGGGACACATGCAGATTGAAAGTGAAGGGATGGAAAAAGGTATTCCATACAAATGGAAATCCAAAGAAACAAAGCTATAGTAGCAATCATCATATCAGATAGAATAGACTTTAAAATATAAAGACTGTTACAAGGGACAAAGGAGGGGCACAAAGGGATCAATCCAAGAAGAAGGTATAACAATTGTAATTATATATGCATCCAATATAGGAGCACCTCAATATATGAGGCAAATACTAACAGCCATAAAGGAAGAAATCAGCCATAACAATAATAGTGGAGGATTTTAACACCCACTTTCATTAATGAACAGATCAACTAGACAGAAAATCAGTAAGGAAACACAGCCCTTAAATGATACATTAGAGCAGGTGGACTTAATAGATATTTATAGAGCATTCCATTCAAAAGCAGCTGAATATACATTCTTCTCTGTGTACATGGAACATTCTCCTGGATTGACTGCATGCTGGCCAACAAAGCTAGCTTTGGTAAATTTAAGAAAGTTGAAATCATATGAAGCATCTTTTCTGGCCACAACACTATGAGTTTAGAAACTAACTATAAGAATTTATAATCCCATCTCTCATTTATCTGCTCTATTTCATTAATATATGTAACTTCAGCTTAGACTCACAGCTTGAACATCATTTACTTGCTAAATTGTATCCCCAACTCAGGGTACCCCCCCTTTGCATGTATTTTACTTTTCCTCAGACCGGTACTTCTCAATTTTTTTCTCATTATCACTCACCTCCCCACCCCAGGAGCCATTTTAAGCATTTTTTTCTAAACACCCCCCCAAATTAAATATTCAGTTATAAGATTTGTTACGTATTGTAGTTTGAGAGATCACAAACCATTCTAATATCTAATTTTATTTTTATAGTAATCTAATACTGTTTTTCACTGCACCATTCCCACTCCAGGATGTATATGTATGTATGGTTATCATCTCTGTATGTATGTCGTAGACCTTCATCCAATCTATCAAGTGTTAAAGGTAAAAACATACATCTGAATTGAATGTGATCCTTACAAAACTCTAAAGACACCATCATGGAAAAAAATACAATCCGAGATTATAGCTGTTAGAAATTCCTCCATTATGTTCTAGTAATATCTCCCAAATATTTTCTGTCTTCCTAATGTATGTATCCTTTGTTCCCCTCCTCAGTGCCTATACATACACCCAGAAGATGACATAATGCCTTCTTTTTACTAAGAATATTCAAGTCATTCAAGGTTAATTTTTGTAGCTTCCCTTGCCCCTGTCTCATTTCCTACATGTTCATAGATGTCCTCTTTTTTTGCTCTTCCAGGGGAAGAAGAATTGTGTTGTCTCCCTAATAAGCCTAGTGGTCACACCTGTGTTTGTGTGGCTTTAAATTGAGGCATAATTAATATGCAAAAATGCACAATATTTTTTGTTTGGTACAATTAGTTTTGACATTTTTATATACTCTTGTATTTACCTACAAAATAACATATAACATTTACCCCAGAAAGATGCCTCATGCCTCTTTCCAGTAAGGTACTCCCTCCTCTGAGGCAATCATTATTCAAATCAAAATTTTTCACCACAAACTAGTTTTAGCCAGTTACAGAACTTCATTTAAAGGTGAACATTTAATGTATACTTTTGGGCATCTGGATAATTTCATTTAGCATGATTTTTTGAGCCTTATCCATGTTGTTACATGGTACATTTTTTTAAATTGATGAGTAGTAGTATTTCACTGTATAAATTCCTGAATTTGTTTATCCATTTTCCTGTGGGTAGATACTTGGTTTATTTATAGACTTGAGTCAGCATGAATATTCATGCCGTGACTAGTTATATCCCAGTCTTTGTATGTTTGTTTTTCTTGGGTAAATATCTAGAAATAGAATTGTGGGTAGATAAATATTTAATGTTTTAAGAACCTGCCAGATAAACAGTTCTCCAAAGTAATTGTACCACTTTTCACTCCATTGGTGAAAAGATCCATTTGCATTGGTGAGAGATCCACTTGCTTAGCATCCTCACTAACATCTGGTGTTGTCAGTCTTTTATTTTAGCCATTAGCTATTAGTGTAAAATCTACATGTTATTGGTTCTTTTTCTCTCCCTTTCCCTGCCCATTATCATGTGCATTCTCTTCGATCTTCAGATTCTTCCCATTCACAAACTACCACATGCCCTACTTCTTCTGGGGAATGTCTCCATTCAGCTACTCCATTAAGTGGTTCTCTTCACTCCTTCCTTTCTCTGATCAAATTGGCAAAAAGAATAGTTAGCACTTACTGCTTCCCTTTCCCCCTTACCTGTTCATTCAGCTTCTGGAGCTGCTCTCTTAATATCAGCTGTGAATTCTAAAGACTCTCTCAGCTCTCACTCCTCTTGATTTCTCTGAGGTAAAGAATATGATCCTGTTGACCTCCTGGTACTCTGAAGCTCTCTATTTTGTTGCTCATAACACATTATCTTTCTTTTCTATTTCCTGCATCTGCTCTTCTTCTGCCTTCCCACTACATGTAGGAGAACTGAGAAATTCATTGATTGCCCATCACATACACACATATAGTGTGAATATACAAAACTTCCCACAATCCTGCCCCTTTCTTCTTTATTTTCTGCCACTCTGCCACACTGTATAAACCCAGACTCCCAGCCAAGCTGACTCCTTGTCACCATTCAAGAAATAGAAACATGCAGACTACATTTGAGAGACTATTACAAAGATTTTTAAGTGACAATTCTTCTAGTTCATCCAAAATATTATTTCTTTACATTTTATCATCTTATATTCCATGTCTGTACAAAACTGAATTATCAGAGAAATGATGAGAATGTTTACCTACTTTCTTAAGATTTGGGTGTTATTTATATATATACATATATATGTGTGTGTGTGTGTGTGTGTGTATATATATATACACACACACAGATTGCTAATTGTTGAAATATTTTCATAAGTAACTTTCCCCCAACAAAAACTCTTCTAAGTCATGCTGTGATTACTAATGATGAGAGCATGAGTGAGTTGTTTTAAATCTGTAGCATGGCTTGCAAGGAAGAAGGGTCCCTTTTCTCTGTCCTTTCTTTTGCTGCCATGGCTGCGATAAACTGCCATGGCTGCGATAAACACTCCTGAGGCCAGAAAACAGTCGTGCACAGGAAGCACTGTGGGGAAAGCAAGCTTTCAAGAACCGCAGTTTTGTTTATATTCTCTTGAAAGTGTTGGATGGTCATCATTTTTTCCTTGCATAAGTATTTCTGACAGAATATAATTAAACAGGCCAGACCACTTTGTCAAGCATAGGAGTTTTCAGTGGTCTTACCTGTCCTGAAAATCATGTTCCCACTCCTTTAATTCTCACAATCTTTCCTGGCCTCACTTTCAATCTAGTGCTCTTTAACTCCTGTACTGGGAAATGGCTTGGAACAACTGTTGACTCATAGCTTAAAGAAGGTACAATTCAATGAAAAGAATACTAGAAATGCAGGTGTTCACTGGAAATTCACTGGAAATAAAAATTGAGCAACTGTTTATCTCAAATTCAGTTGGAGATCAACTTTGCCTTCACATAGAGGTTAAATTCGGAATTTAATGTGGTAGAGATCCACAAAAAATTTCAAATCTAAAAATGCTCTGTGTAGGCCAGGAAGAGAAATGCCAAGTATAGGACTATGCATGCTGTCTGTGTCCCCTCTGGCCATGCTTGCCTGTGACCTACAGTTTGGTCCTGGGAAGCACCTTGAGGAGGAGAAGGAGGCCTTTGAGACTCTCTCCCTTCTTGCTGACTTCTTACTAATTCTGCCAACCTCCCTGCCTCGTGCAGGGCCCACTCTGGTGCTTTCCTGCTGTGCCACCTCTCTGCTGGGCAGCATTGTAGGGCTGTATGCCCTCAACCTTTCTGCCACCTCTCTTCTTCCAGGTAAAAAGAACGGTAACTAACACTTGAATGATAAATTACAGAGCACTTCCTCACATCTCATGTACCTGCCCACTAAGGGTTTCCAGAGGGCAGGTACCTTCACTCCCTCATTACCAACTGGGAGATGGTGAGGGATGTCACGTGCCATGAGCTGTGAAGTGAGACCTCCAGAGCCAGATGCTTGCTTGCATCACATGGCTTCACTCTGCACTCTCCCTGCGCTCTCCTCAGGAATAGGAGCTGTAGAGCTTAGTGAGTTTGGATCTCTGCTTTACCACATAGTAGTGTGTGACCCTGGGAAAACAATTTGATCTTGCAATGGCTCCAGTTACTCATTTACAAAGTAAAAATAGGACTTCCCTGGTGGCTCAGATGGTAAAGAATCTGCCTGCAATGCAGGAGACCTGGGTTTGATCCCTGGGTCAGGAGGATCCCCTGAAAAATGGAACGGCTACCCACTCCGGTGTTCTTATCTGGAGAATTACATGGCTGTAGCCTGGCGGGCTATAGTCCATGGGGTCGCAAAGAGTCAGACACGACTGAGCGACTAACACAAAGTAAAAATACTGCTAGTAACCAGGTCCTTCATGAGTACTAAACAAGAGAATGCATGTAAATACTTAATGTAGGACCTAACCCCCAATAAAGATAAAATAAGCCTTAGTTATTATTATTACTAGCCTAGGGATGTAATTTTTCTCTTCAATTTGAAGCTCATATTCTTGGCTAAAATTAATAATAAATCAGAAGTAGGTGGTACATTTTCTGTTCCTGCTGTTGAACAGCTTTAGTCAACATTCCACTTCCTTGAGACTCACTTTCCTTCTTTTCAAAATAAGAGATGGGACCAGATGATTCTGTAAGGCTCTCTTGCTGCAAGAATCAGTGGTTTTCACTATGATTCCAAGTTTCTCATCTCTATACTGAAATGGAAATGGAAGATCAGAAAGGAATTTGAAAGTCCCTATTCCCTTCAGAGGCAATCCTGCCTTGGAGCAGCATCGCCCCTTTGCTGAGAAATCAGTGAGCCTTCAGGTAGAAATTCCGGATGCTTATTCAGCTGGAGAGGAAGGGAGGAGCACATGGAGCCAGCAGTTACCGCATCCTCCCACACGCTCCACGCTCTGCTAAGCGCACCGTGTGTCGTGTTTATTCCACTCTTTAGAGGAACCCGGAGAGGTAGAGATAACTGTGCATCTTTCACAGATTCAGCCACTGAGGCTCATGGAGGTGTAACATCTAACCCAAGTCCTATAGCTGGTGAGAGCAGAGCCGGGATTTAGACAGCAATCCGCCTGAGCCTAAACCAGGGACATGCATTCAACTGCGTCATCCAGATGATCTTTTATCTATGGGGTAAATGAATCCTGCCTAAACCAAGCTAGTCTCAGCTGCCTTACTTTCCAGGAACCAACCTGGGGACATTATTTCTCTGCTTTCCTTCAAATTGCTAAAGAGCTTAGCATCAGCATTTTGTTTGCTTCGAAGACATGCTACTTGAGACTGGCCCCACCCCTCAGCCCACCTCTGTGTACTCATGGTGCAGAACTGGCTCCACACATGCAGGAGCAAGGCCATCAGGAACAAGCTTCCTGCTGCTAGGGTTCAGGGCAGGGACCTCACCAAGCAGATAAAGAGCCAAAGGAGCATAAGAGGAGGAGACTTGGGAAGAACCTTTTCTCAGGACCCACTCCTGCCAGCCCTGTGTGAGGTCTTTGTGTGAGCCCTGTTTCCATGTCTGTAGCTTGGTGACTAGACCATGTCAGAACTGTCCATCATTCCCTCCCTTGGCTTTCAGCTGGGGAGAGAAGTGTTAAAGACCACCCACACCACACAGGGTGGGCCCCCCTGTCACCTCCTACACTATGGCTCCAGACACCTGACTCTGGTTCTGCAAACCCACTGCAAGCAGGAGGGAGATGTACAGGGGATCTACTCTCATAATTCTAACTATAGTGAGTATGGCTTTGAATTGAAAAAAAATTCATTCTTCACCACGAATATATATGAATCTGTCCTCCAGACTATGTGGCTTCCATAAAGAATGAAGCAGAAAAACTAGGGCAAGCGCCCGTAAACTAGGTTTCCATTGCATCACCCAGTAAACTAGAACATAAAAGAGGCTACACAGGGTAGGATCCAGTTTTCTTCTTTACTTCTGCTAAGAAAGACAGTAGAGCCACAGAAAAATATGCACTCTGTAAAGACAGCCTTTTAGTCAGACATTCACAATTTGACTTTCACAGTTCAGTTTTTCAGAGGAGCTGGTAAAGATATGTCAGCTTCCACTGCCCCTCCCTTAAAGTCACCATCTTTTCCCTTTGTGAGAGACACTGTTCCTGGATCCAACAGCAAAACACCCCAGCAAAGGAATGGTAGTTAAGAGACTGCCCAGTACTCCAGGTTCACACTGTGGTTAATAGGAAATTTTACTGCATGCAAGGGGATTGCCAAATCCATTTATTTCTGTTACTGCATTTCCTAAATTCTCCCCAAATGTCAATATTTTTTTCAAAGCAAGCATCTGCTTTCAGTTTAAATGCATGTGTCATGAGATTTTACACAGGATTTGAAAAAGTTTTCTAAATTGACAAACTTAACAGGTCCTTAATTACCAAAGGAAAATGTGCTGAAGCCTTATTTGCTTTTGCTAAATATCTGTTACTGAGACAGAGCGAATGTTGTTACTTAACACATGAGAAAAACAGTCCCACTGCTGTATAACCAAAGGGAAAATTCCCTGTGAAACTACAAATATTCAATGGCAAAATTTGCACATTATGAACAAGATCTAATTTCTAGTTAATATTTCTCTTATGAAATCAGTGAGGAAGATGTTATTGGTCCCAGGATCCCCTTCTCAGGGATTTTAGCCTTTTGGAAGTTCCTAAGGGAGACCTAAGAGAGGCATTTTGCTTGCAAAATATTAGGAGACTTTTACTGCTGTCGATACATATGTGGACAACACAGGAGCTAAAACTTGGACACACAAAAGAACTTGGCCACAGAGCTTCTATGAGCAAAACAGCTGCTCTTGCAATTGCAGTGTCAGCCCTCAGGCACCCCTATATCACTTGGCATCTGGAATGTTGCTCATCTGGGCAAATCAGCTTTTTGCTCCGATTGTTCCAGAAAATCTTATCTCTCCTTTTTCTAGCTTTCCTCATCCTGATACATGTAGCTTTATATTAAGGATCAACTGATCATTCAGGTCCCACTTAGTAAGCAGGACAGAGTTTTTAAATTGTAGACTGAAGACCACCCTCAACAGAATCACCTGGGGGGCTTATTAAGATTCCTCGACCCTACCCCTGACCTACCGAATCTTAGGAGGCCTGGGATCCTTCCTTATACCAAACCCATATTGATTTTTTTTAAGGATTTTATGGAATTTGTTATAATACTGCTTTTTTGTTATATATATATATTTCTTTTTTTTTGTGGGGGTGCTGTGAGGCATGTGGGATCTTACCTCCTTGGCCAGCGTTGGAGCCTGCACCCCCTGCATTCATTGGAAGACAAAATCTTAACCACTAGACCACCAGGAAAATCCTTTCCTGTACTGATTCTTAAGCACTAAAGTTTGAGAACAGTTGATCTAAGGGAAAAGTGAAGACCGAATATTTTAGGTCCTACAGGATTATCAGTCTTCAGCTGGTGACTGTTTGACAGATGAGGATATTCAGGATGCAGAGAAGAAATAATATTGCCTAACCCAGGAGCAGATTTACTTCTCCCTGGTGCTTCCACTTTTCTGGAGTTCTCTGATAGTTCCATCAGTACCTGCAGAAGCCTTCACAGAAGCTCTGACAGGCCTCACAGTGTGATATGAATTTCCACGTCAGTTGTTGTTCAGTCACTAAGTTGTATACAACTCTTTGCAACCCCGTGTACTGCAGCCACCAGGCTTCTCTGTCCTCCACTATCTCCCAGAGTTTGTTCAAACTTATGTCCACTGAGTTGTTCATGCCATCCAACCATCTCATTCTCTGTTGCCCCTTTCTCCTCCTGCCCTCAGGATAAAGAAGTGTGCCCATGCCTAATTAGATGGGGGATGTACTGAGGTTTCATTTTGTCAGTTTATTCACCTGTTATGAAAAGCTCAGTTCAATTCAGTTCAGTCGCTCAGTCGTGTCCAACTCTTTGCGACCCCATGAACTGCAGCACGCCAGGCCTCCCTGTCCATCACCAACTCCCAGAGTTCACTCAAACTCACATCCATCGAGTCAGTGATGCCATCCAGCCATCTCATCCTCTGTCGTCCCCTTCTCTTCCTGCCCCCAATCCCTCCAGCATCAGAGTCTTTTCCAATGAGTCAACTCTTCGCATGAGGTGGCCAAAGTATTGGAGTTTCAGCTTCAGCATCAGTCCTTCCAATGAACATTCAGGATTGATTTCCTTTAGGACTGACAGGTTGGATATCCTTGCAGTCCAAGAGACTTTCAAGAGTCTTCTCCAACACCACAGTTCAAAAGCATCAATTCTTCAGTGCTCAGTTTTCTTTATAGTCCAACTCTCACATCTATACATGACCACTGGAAAAACCATAGCCTTAAATAGATGGACGTTTGTTGGCAAAATAATGTCTGTGCTTTTCAATGTGCTATCTAGGTTGGTCATAACTTTCCTTCCAAGGAGTAAGTGTCTTTTAATTTCATGGCTGCAATCACCATCTGCAGTGATTTTGGAGCCCAAAAAAAAATAAAGTCTGACACTGTTTCCACTGTTTCCCCATCTATTTACTTAAAGCATTTTCTCTGAAATTCAGAAAAACAGCCTGTGGACTTGCTTGGTTGTTGAGAGGAAATACACATCCTTGGTGAATCACATGCTTGGTGAAAATGTCACTTTCATATTTTCCACCTTTTGAATTGACTTGTCAATTCCGTCTAAAGGGCTAACAGAGTATTCCTATATAGATGGAGGCTTACATTGATAATGGGCTTTGGATTTCCCTAAATTGCCTATTATAGAGCCAAAAGAATGCATTAGGGAGTTTTAATACTGTCGAATGCTGTCCCAGAAGTGATCTGTACTGTCAGAATACATAGGTAATTCCCTTTATTAAGCATTTTGTAATGTCTATTTGAAATTTTCTGCCTCTCTTGTTATTCATTTTTACATGGAAATAACTACTTAAACCTTTCTTTTCTAAGAAGCTTTCCTGGCATGACTGAAAAAGAGACTTAAAATTGCTCCCGATTCTTTTGTGCCTAAATATTCACCTTTAGCCATCACCCCTGCAAAATGAAGACCCACTCCTTTGTGTGGCTCCAACATCAGCTGAGTTGGATTCTGAACTATCAGTCTGCCATTTAGGCCTTCTCGGCTTGGCATTTGCCTAAGAATGAGGTTTCCAGGGGTTTTGACTGTTTCAGTTACTGGGTTACTTTACATTCAGTGCAGCACTATTCATTTGTATACTTAGTGACAACTTTATACTAAAAATCCTTTGTGATATCAGACCAGACACAGGAAAAATTACTCTACCATCTAACTTTAATTTCTTATGAGTAGTTTGAAATGTGACAGTAAAGCTGTTTGGTGGCATTTCAGGGGAGGGAGAGGGGAGGCTCTGAAGAGCTCCAGCACCATAGTCCTTCATGTCTCAGCCAAGAAAGAATTCACCATGAGGCAAAGGAATAGATAAATGATTTATTAGAATAGGACGCTTGGGAGGCTTACAAGCAGGCTGGTGAGAGAGTGCCACACCTGAGAACTTAGTGGACTACAATTTTTTAATCAAAGAAAAAGTGGAGAGGTGGAGAAGACCTTCTTTGACTTTCTTGAGTCAACATCATGCTTCCATCATCACCTCCTCTCCCAGCTTGAGCAGGTAAGTTTTCTTGTCCCTATATGGTCAAAAAAGGTCCACAAATTATTGTTGTTTTTTTTTTAATGTGTGCAGAGAGTGTGTCCTAGAGATCATTAACTTGCTGAGTTCACTGGGCAGGATGTAGGTCTCATGCCACCATTGTTTTGTTGTTTGGGGGCATGTCTCGTGCTTCGGTTGCATGGTTTTATTGCTAAGCAAGCCTGCTTGATTTTGTTGTTAAGTGAAACTGCTTTCTTGAGTAATCATTAATTTACAGGGGTCTCACATATTTTTTTCTACTTACAATCCCCTAGTAGGATTAACTATTTTTAATCACCTACTTTGACCCTTTACTCTCTCCCTATCAGAAGTATATTACTTTGGAAGGAATTTCAAGAGCGCTGCATTCTCCTTAGTTTCAGAAACTAATTTTTAAAGAGAGAATATAAGTTTAATGGACGATTTTAGAAACATTAACAAGCTGATGAAAGCTAAAACATTTTGTAGCTACTGTGTGCCAGAGACACAGGGCAATCAGACAGTTGCCTAAGAAAGCAGTAATATTGGAGGTAGAGTCAGAACCCAGTCATTCTGGTTTTTGAGTCTGTGCTTTTAGCTACGATGCAGAGAAGCTGCTTAGCATTGCCTGGTAAATAAGAAGTGCTCAATAAATGGAAGCTATATTGTAATTTTCTTATGAGTCTAAGGCTTGGGGTGCTTCTTTGTTCCTAGGATCACTCCTATAATATTGAAAGAGCTGTAGAAACAGAGATATAAAATAAATAATTATATCACTCCCCTCTGTTATTTTTTTTAAGCTTAATTGGGAAGACTTATAAAGATCTAGGAATGAAGAAAATAGTAAAACCATGGTTTAAAAAATAACTTAGTAATTATTGGATTTCTGTTTGTACAGATTACCTTACTAGTCTCTGGGATGAAAGAAGTAACTAAAATTAATAAGACATGGGTCCTGCCTATGAAGGAGCTTACAGTCTAATAATGGTCACAGACAGAGAGTGACAGAATGGATGCAGAAATGCCAATCATGGTCCAGTGATGGAACATGCTAAATTTGAAGTTCCAAGTTGAATCCTAGTGTTATAGAAGCTGTGTGCTAAGAGCAAATCCTGTGAGCACTCCAAATCTCAGGGTTTTTAAAAATTTTTGTTGGACTGGTGGTTACTAGTATTGTTTTCTAAATCTTTAAAATGGAAATAATTATGCATAATTCAAAATGCTTAATAGGAATTAAATAATGCAAAGGAATCACTCACTCTGTCTTTAGCAGTGAATAAATGTTCAGCAAAGAGCTACTGTGAAACATGAAGCTTTGAAAACTTGACTGTGTGGAGCACTCACTGGCAGACTCACACCCTCCTGCTGGAGGCAGTGGGGGTACCCTTTAGGTGCAGTGCCAGGACCTTGAGAAGCAAAGTAGGCTCAAGCTTAGTTGCTCTTCAGAATGTTGAACTGAAGAACAAGGGGGCAGTTGCCCCTTTGGAGGCCAGAGCCAGGCTTTTATTCCCCTACTATCTTTTTTTCTTAATGGAGACTCAAAATAAAGTGAAAATTTAAGAAAGGTAGCATATATATGATCTGTGATTGTGTTACATGGTTAGGAGCTCTGATGAGAGGATAATCAGAGCTAGTAAGAGCACTACAATCTCAGAACACTAAGGTCTCTATATGAGTACACCAAGTGATTTTAACATACAGTGAGGGCAGAGATGTGCTGGAGTAGTGATCTTTTAGGTTCTGTAGGATAGATGTCAAAGGTCACTCAGTCTGGCTAGACTCATACTCACTAGTCCACACAACTGGGTATGTTTGTAATGGTGCTTAGAACCATATTATAGGGGATTTTAAACTAAGAGTCTGTGAGTAGTAGGGAATTAATGAAGATTTTTTTTATATAAGGCAATGTGTTGAGAGCAATACTCTAGGGGGGAAAAAATGTATCATTTAGTTGTCTCTATATAGTAGAAGGAGGGCAAAGAGGGAACTAGAAGTGGGGTATGAACTAAAGTGTTAGCAAGTGAAATTGAGTAAGATGCACTCCAAGCTGGAATAATAATTCAATAGAATTACAGGAATATTATCCTTGTTTTTTTTAATATAGGATAATTAACAAAGAAACATGGGCCATACATAATGCAGATATGAAAAGGATTCTATTGAATTCAGAAACAGGTTGAAATAGAGTTTAATTCTCACATAGTAATTACATACTATATGACAAGGAAGGTTCTACTTAGGTGATTATTTGTTATAAGTTAATGTGGAATGAAGCAGGGCAAAGGCTAATACAGTTCTGCCAAGAGAACGCACTGGTCATAGCAAACACCCTCTTCCAACAACACAAGAGAAGACTCTACACATGGACATCACCAGATGGTCAACACCGAAATCAGATTGATTACATTCTTTGCAGCCAGAGATGGAGAAGCTCTATACAGTCAGCAAACACAAGACCAGGAGCTGACTGTGGCTCAGATCATGAACTCCTTATTGCCAAATTCAGACCGAAATTGAAGAAAGTGGAGAAAACCCCTAGACCACTCAGGTATGACCTAAATCAAATCCCTTATGACTATACAGTGGAAGTGAGAAATAGATTTATGGGACTAGATCTGATAGACAGACTGCCTGATGAACTATGGATGGAGGTTCGTGACATTGTACAGGAGACAGGGATCAAGACCATCCCCTAGAAAAAGAAATGCAAAATGGCTGTCTGAAGAGGCCTTACAAAGAGCTGTGAAAAGAAGAGAAGTGAAAAGCAAAGGAGAAAAGAAAAGATATACGCATTTGAATGCAGAGTTCCAAAGAATAGCAAGGAGAGATAAGAAAGCCTTCCTCAGCAATTAATGCAAAGAAATAGAGGAAAACAATAGAATGGGAAAAACTAGAGATCTCTTCAAGGAAATTAGAGATACCAAGGGAACATTTCATGCAAAGATGGGCTCAATAAAGGACAGAAATGGTAGGAACCTAACAGAAGCACAAGATATTAAGAAGAGGTGCCAAGAATACACAGAAGAACTGAACAAAAAAGATCTTCATGACCCAGATAATCACGATGGTGCGATCATTGATCTAGAGCCAGACATCCTGGAATGTGAAGTCAAGTGGGCCTTAGGAAGCATCACTATGAACAAAGCTAGTGGAGGTAATGGAATTCCAGTTGAGCTCTTTCAAATCCTGAAAGATGATGCTGTGAAAGTGCTGCACTCAATATGCCTGCAAATTTGGAAACCTCAGGACTGGAAAAGGTCAGTTTTCATTCCAATCCCAAAGAAAGGCAATGCCAAAGAGTGCTCAAACTACCGCACAACTGCACTCATCTCACATGCTAGTAAAGTCATGCTCAAAATTCTCCAAGCCAGGCTTCAGCAATACGTGAACCGTGAACTTCCAGATGTTCAAGCTGGTTTTAGAAAAGGCAGAGGAACCAAAGATCAAATTGCCAACATCCGCTGGATCATGGAAAAGGCAAGAGTTCCAGAAAGACATCTACTTCTGCTTTATTGACTATGCCAAAGCCTTTGACTGTGTGGATCACAACAAACTGTGGAAAATTCTAATAGAGACAGGAATACCAGACCACCTGACCTGCCTCTTGAGAAACCTGTATGCAGGTCAGGAAGCAACCATGTCCATGCAGGACATGGAACCACAGCTTGATTCCAAATAAGAAAAGGAGTTCGTCAAGGCTGCATACGGTCACCCTGCTTATTTAACTTATATGCAGAGTACATCATGAGAAATGCTGGACTGGATGAAGCATAAGTTGGAATCAAGATTGCTGGGAGAAATATCAATAACCTCAGATATGCAGATGATACCACCCTTATGGCAGAAAGTAAAGAAGAACTAAATAGCATCTTGATGAAAGTGAAAGAGGAGAGTGAAAAAGTTGGCTTAAAGCTCAACATTCAGAAAACGAAGATCATGGCATCTGGTCCCATCACTTCATGGCAAATAGATGGGGAAACGTTGGGAACAGTGGCTGACTTTATTTTGGGGGGCTCCAAAATCACTGCAGATAGTGATTGCAGCCATGAAATTAAAATACACTTGCTCCTTGGAAGGAAAGTTATGACCAACCTGGACAGCATATTAAAAAAGCAGAAACATTACTTTGTCAACAAAAGTCCATGTAGTTAAGTCTATGGTTTTTCCAGTGGTCATGTATGGATGTGAGAGTTGGACTATAAAGAAAGCAGAGTGCTGAAGAATTGATGCTTTTGAACTGTGGTGTTGGAGAAGACCCTTGAGAGTCCCTTAGACTGCAAGGAAATCCAACCAGTCCATCCTTAAGGAGATCAGCCTTGAGTGTTCATTGTAAGGACTGGTGTTGAAGCTGAAATTCCAATACTTTGGCCACCTGATGTGAAGAGCTGACTCACTTGAAAAAACCCTGATGCTGGGAAAGATTGAGGGCAGGAGGAGAAGGGGACAACAGAGGATGAGATGCTTGGATGGCATCACCAACTCAATAGACATGGGTTTGGGTGAACTCCAGTAGTTGGTGATGGACAGGGAGGCCTGGCGTGCTGTGGTCATGGGGTCTCGAAGAGTCAGACATGACTGAGCGACTGAACTGAAATGAACTGAATGTTTCAAAAACACACCAGCTTCATAACTCCTACCAAAGGGTGAACAAGAAAGATCTACAGGAAAAATATACCTTTCCTACTAGTCCTCTTCCTTTCAGAAACATAAACAGAATTACCACTTACCAATTTCTTGGACTTTCTTTAAAAACTTTTATAATTATCTATCAACTTGTCATGTGCCTGACCCCTACTGGGAACTAAGGACTGTCAGAGGCTCCCAGGGAAAATAGAGTCCTCCAGGAATGCAGAGCCAAGACGAAGAGTCTCCTCTGCCCCAGTCTTTGTCTCTTGTAATATTTACACACCACATGAAATTAGAGGATGATGTGTTTTCTTAAAAATTTATCAGTCAGTCCCTGCAGAGATCAACAGAGGTACAGTTTTTCATAAAGAATTCAAAGTTCCCTGTGAATAATTTTGATGCTAACTTTTCCAATATGTCACATGAATGTGAATGGACAACCTCAAGTATTTAGATTCATGGACTGCACATGGTAATTAATCTCACTGAGTTTATATACAAAAGGTTAAGCTGTCATTCTAATTGATGTGAGTCATAACAAATGCAAGTCATTAAATCTTTGCTGTCAAATTGTTGTGGCTTTTTCTTTGCTGATTTTAAAGAATATCCGAGCTAAATTATGTCCTGAGGGGCTTGATTTTCAGCCTTAATTTTCTAAATCCGTATCTTCCTTTGGATTTTGGGGAAATTTCCAAATTAATGTTAATAAAGATTTACAAAATCCTTGGAGGAAGAGTTCTTCTAACCATGAAATCAATAGTTAAATTACCAGGATTAAAAATATGTTTTCATTTAAAAACATGTGCCCATGGAAGAATTACTTCAAAGTTTATTTTAGAAGAGAAACCCAAGTGTATGTAAACATAGTGAACTTCCATAGAGTCTTATAGACTCTTTTTGAATGTTTAACGACTAAATGAATGGATCAACAAGAAAACAACTTAGTGCTTTAAGAGCTGTAATGCAGATTTGTTAAACTATACATCTTTAAAGCCCTATCCCAAGGACGAGCCACTTAAGGAGGCACGTGTTACACCTTGATATCAAGAGGAGCCCAGTAGGAGTTAGCTAGATCCCAAAAAGGAGAGTATAGCATGGACAGGCACATCCCTTGGGAAACAGCTACAATTTATGGTGATAAATGTTTGCTAAACCGAATGGTAGTAAACACAGTATCTGTGCTGGAAACATGGCTTTTTTCCCAAGGTCTGTGATAGAAAACAGCCTTGTAGCATGCTACTTTTAGCACTTGGAACTCAAACGTATGGAGTCAGCACTGGGTTTCCCCTATAGATCTTCATCCCATAGAGCCTGAAGCCCTGCATAGAGGTTTTGTGGCAGGAGTTACTCTCAGGTGCCTTTGATAATTCAGGGAGAGAGCTGCTGAAATCTCAGTGTGTGTACAAATTACCTGAGAACCTTTTTTGAATGAAGGGTATGAGTTTTTTACCTCCAACTGGGGCCTGAGACTCTGCATTGCTAACTGGAGGCTAGGTGATGTCGAAGATACTGATCCATGGATCACACTTTGAGCATCAAGGTCATAAGAGGTGGATTTTAAGCATTTAGAGTAAGCAGATACGGTATGAGGGAAGAGCACTGGAGCTTGACTCAGAGTCCTAGTTATGTGAACATGATAAGTCGCTTAACTTTTCTGAATCCAAATTTTCAGATTAGAAAAATGAGTATGATAAAACAATACTTGCTGCATGAGATTGTTGTGAGAATTAATGTTATGTGAAAACTGACCAGAGCATTTGGTATATATTCATTGCTGAATAAATGATTGTTGATCCTATATAGTAAAAACATAAGCATACAATTCAGAGTTGGTAACTGATAAAGTTGAGGGGCCCTTAGGCTATGTGCCCTTCATAGTTCTAAGGGTTCTATTCTTTATTCCACCTCTGTTGTCAATTACAGTGTCTAGAGTTTAGCAAGTGGTCAGGGTTTGTGGCATTGCATCGACGGCAGCTTTGATCACTGCCGGTGTACATTTTTGGCTTCTAAGACACTGATATCATACTAATGACCCAGTGGTTCCCCATGGCACTATCACCCAAAATAATAACTTTCAGGCCTTGAGTCCTCTTTGAATGAAAAATATAATCACTGGGAGAAAACTAAAATAAAGAAGACCATCAGACCAATTTTCAATAAAAATATGAGGATAAAATAGCTGGTCATTCTTTGCCAGCCAGTATCTCATAATTTCACAAATTATGTATAAGAGCTATCTCTCTTAGATAGAAAAGAAAAGATGGACATGGGCAGTTTGGCTGGCTTGCTTCTATTAAGAGCCCAGCCTGCAATGGTGTAGCTAGTATGAGAGGGGCTCAAACCATCCTCCACGTTATAAAGTGGCTCCCATGTCACCCAGGTCATGTGCCCAAAATTGCTCCTCTGAAGGTTAAACTTTCTATTTAAACAATTTATAAAATTTTAAATAGAATTCTCAAAAGTGCATAGCAGGAAATGGAAGGTAGAGAAATCAGTGAATAATCTGCAGCATCATTTACATCTTAATATCTCTTTCCACTGAGAATTCAGAGACAGAAACTTGTTAGCACCTGGAGGAAGTCTAGTTTAATTTATTTGCAGTAAAATCCAGAGTGAATCCATTAATCTTTGTTAAAAGAAATGAGATTTTCAAGTCTAATCAGAGGATTTAAAGTTTTATTAAAAGATATCCTTTTTTCCCCTCTTATAATCCATAGGTCTCAGGAGAAAAAGGAAGAGGCTATCACCTTACTGAAGGATTCCATTAAATATGGTCCAGAGTTTGCAGATGCATATTCAAGCTTAGCTTCATTATTGGCTGAGCAGGTAATTGTTTCCATTTAGTTTCATATAATATTTTCTTAACTGTTTCTGTTGAATGTATAAATTAATGTTATAATACACAGATTTTTTTTATATCATTTAACTTGTAAGTTCATGCTGCTGCTACTGCTGCTGCTAAGTCGCTTCAGTCGTGTCCGACTCTGTGCGACCCCATAGACGGCAGCCCACCAGGCTCCCCCGTCCCTGGGATTCTCCAGGCAAGAACACTGGAGTGGGTTGCCATTTCCTTCTCCATTGCATGAAAGTGAAAAGTGAAAGTGAAGTCGCTCAGTCGCGTCTGACTTGTAGCGACCCCATGGACTGCAGCCTACCAGGCTCCTCCATCCATGGGATTTTCTAGGCAAGAGTACTAGAGTGGCTTGCCATAATGGACAACTAATCTGTATGTCAGTTTTCCTCTTGATAGAAATCACAAATCTAGATTTCTCACTCCAGTATTCTTTGTGCATGTATGGGGTCTCTAGCCTAAGATGGTCCATTATAAACCACTACTAAATTCTCTATCACTTTGGGACAAAATCCATCATGAACAGTACGTGATATTTGCTTGTTCAATTACTACTCATTTATATTTTTCTGGGGAATTGCTAATGGACTAAGATCTCTGAACTCAATATGGAAACAATTACCAATAATCTTATAGATCCTATGTCTTAATACCTATCAGAAGATCACAGAGTCTCATAGGACAGGCTCCTAAGAGAGAACATTTTTCATGGCATAAAACGGAGAAGTATTTTGATTTCCCTCCTTTTCACTGTATCTAAAATTCCCAGGTGGCTCAGTGGTGAAAGAATCCACCTGCCAATGCAAGAGATGTGGATTCAATCCTTGGGTCAGGAAGATCCCCTGGAGAAGGAAATGGCAACCCACTCCAGTATTCTTGGCTGGGAAATCCATGGACAGAGGAGCCTGGCGGGCTACAGTCCAAGGGGTTGCAGAGTCAGACACGACTCACTATGCATGCAGGCTCCTGGCTACAAACCATTTGATTCCACATTTCAGTGTCCTGGATGCATGCCCCATGCTGTGGGAAAACAAATATAAATTGTCTTCTCTAAATTGATGATAAGAGTTTTGTTGACATACATAAGTGCCCTCAATAGAAGGTAGATTCTGCTATTATACAATTTCCAGATTGTCTTTAAAATTAAACCCAAACTGAACACCTTTGAAAAATGCCCTCCAGCATTGACTTAAATGTAATGAATGATTTGATGTTGTCAGGTACACAGGGGTGAAATTTGCATTTGAAAAACCTTGGAGATTTCACCAGGAAACAAAATTAGGACATTCAGTGGCTATTTAAATGTCAGAAGTGATAAATCTAGTTGTCTTGCTCTGCTAGTCTCCATATAGTGTAGGTGGGCTTTAGACAAAGGCCTGTGTCTGTCGTGAGAGATTTTAATGCATGTTTTAACACAAAGTTTAAGCTAAAATGATGATGCTCATGTTTTATGGTAGACATGGCAGTCCTCAGCTGCCTTGGTTTGTGTTGAAGCAGACACAGTAGGAGTTTTCTGGAGAAAAGATTCCATCATTATTCCCTTTTCTCACTTCATCCTGGCTCCTTCATTTTCATGGAAGACCTTCCTCTGCCTCTGCCTGGCTGGTGGCTTGCAGCTACTCAGACAAGCCACACACAGTTGTGGCCTTTGCACTAACTGTGCCCTTTGCCTGCAACACTGTTCTCCCAGACATCTTAGAGTTTCTTTCCTCATCTTGTGCTGGTTTCTGCCCAAACATTTCTGTATGGAAGGGCTATCTATGATTACCCTTTCAAAACAACTCCTTCACTGCCCCACACGTTCTTTGATTTCTCTCCGAAGCATTCATCACCATCTAACATACATTTATTTATGTCTGTGATCTTCCTCCCACCATTAGAATATTTCTGTGAGCCAATCTCCATGAGAATGGCTGTCTTTTTTATTCATGACTTTCCTCCCTTGTCTGTCACATTGTATGCAGTCAGTAAATACTGAGTGAATGAAAAGTGAAAGTCACTCTAACGTGTCTGACTCTTTGTGGTCCCATGGACTATACAATCCATGGAATTCTTCAGGCCAGAATACTGGAGTGGGTAGCCTTTCCCTTCTCCAGGGGATCTTCCCAACCCAGGGATTGAAGCCAGGTCTCCCACATTGCGGGCAGATTCTTTACCAGCTGAGCCACAAGTTGAATGGATAAGATCTGAAGACCATGTAACACTTTCAGTCCAGCACATGACCAAGGTTTTACTCATCTTTAAAGTAGGGCTGGGCATGTGGGCAGTGTTTCATGTAACAAACTGTGGCTCAGGGTCATGCTCTGTGCTGCAATGAGGGACAGTGTGAGAACAGCCAGGTGAAGTTACTCCTTCCGGCCGCAGACCAGGGTTGGGTTGAGGGCAGCACTTGCTACATTGTTCAGTGGCTTCTGGATGAGGACTCAAGGGAAAATTTCTCTCATGGCTCAATATGAGATTTCTCCTGAACTACAAGTTTTTTGCTTTATTTTTTAATCTAACTCATGAAAAATCTTACAAATGCTAAGAAAATCAATTCTAGCTTTGTCTCCATTGGCCCCACCCCCAAATAACTGCCATCTTGACAGGATGGGCTACTTTTCTGTGTGTACTTGCTTTTACTGGGTTTATCATTTTCCTTAACAATTTGTTTTATTCAATTTGTGTTCCCTATGTTTGAAAGCTGCTTCAATTCTCTGTAAATGAATAAAGCACTGCATTAAAATCAGGCTTTCCTAGTAGCTCAGTTGGTAAAGAATCCGCCTGCAATGCAGGAGACCTGTTTTGATTGCTGGGTTGGGAAGATCCCCTGGAGAAGGGATAGACTTCCCACTCCAGTATTCTTGGGCTTCTTTTGTGGCTCAGCTGGTAAAGAATCTGCCTGTAATGCAGGAGACCTGGGTTTGATCCCTGGGTTGGGAAGATCCCTTGGAGAAGGGAAAGGCTACCCACTCCAGTATTCTGGAGTGGAGAATTCCAAGGACTGTATAGTCCATGGGGTCACAAAGAGTTGGACACGACTGAGCAACTTTCACTTTCAAGATCAGTCACATCTTTTTTTTCTTCACAACTTGCCAGGACATACAATAAACATTTAATTGTTCTTGATGAAAATTACCCTGAAGGTAAAAGACAATGTCACTCACTCAACTAATACCAGTGATAACAAGGTATGTTGTTTTAGGGGGAGCTCTTTACCGACACTGACACAGTTCCATCTCCCTGTAATGCCATCTTTTCTTTCTCTCTTTCTAAATCATCCCCACTTTTCAAGATTCAATTCAACTTTCACTTCCTCCCCCAACACTCGCCCACCTCCCCATCTCATGGGGAGTTAGATTTCCTTGGAGCTTTTATGAAATCTTCAGGAACATGCATCAACTCACAAACCAATCACATATTTTTATTTCTTGAACTAATATCTGAACTATATAATGTAAACAGTTTATCAGGTTTATTTTTCCTCGCAAGACTGCAAGTTTCTTTAAGAAAAGCCATTTATTTGTATGCATATTGCTTTTCTAGGGCTCAGGGTACTTCACTGTATAATGCAAGCCAGGCAAGCAAACATGCGGCATCTCTGGACTTAATGCAGTTCAGGGTCAGTTCCCCAAATTAGGAGAATTTGACAGTGAACCAGGTGGCATATTCTAGACCCCACTTCCTAGTAACACCTGTGCAAACTTGAGTGAGAAGTGTTCCACCTCTCTGGGCCTCAGTTTCCAAATCTAAAATTGATAACTACTCTAAATTACCTTCCCTAACTCTTATGGATCTAACATTTTAAGAGCGTCTAAAAGTACCTCCTTTAAAGTCAACTAAGTGCTAGTGAGTTTTTTCATGAATAACTTAAGGTTTCACTTCAATTAGTGCTATTGTTTCTATATTGATAAAGCATTAACATGTTAATATTGTGAAAAGCGATTTGCCTTAGTAAATTCCAAAAGTTTCAAGTTGTATTCCTTTTGTAAATTGATGAACTCCAAGTTCATGAAAAGTTACTTTATTAAAAATGATGACAAATGTTTGGTGACACTGAAATTTTAGTTCATTCATCAATATCTTACTATTAACAAATTTTATAGACATATATATCTGTAAAACATAGTATTAATATGTTTTAAAAAGGGCAACATATATACATTTTCCCAGTTACGTTTTAAAAGTGTCAGATGCCTTATTTAAAATCAATTATGTGGTAAATTCAATTTTTGAGAACCATAATGGCAAATTGATAAAACATTATTGTATGCCACATAAAGTTATAAACAAGTTTTAAGAAAAAGCAAATTATGACTATGACCACGACCTTTCCTTACATACAAAGATCACATCTTTTGCCAGCCTTTCTTATTCTCAATTCAAATGTAGAATACTATGAACTTGAAGAATGTAACTGAAAGATTGAAAGGTTCTTCTGCTCCTTTGGGCGATTGATTTTAACATCAGAGAGAGCTCGTGAGAGAGTAGGTGTTGGACATAACTTAAGATTGCTTTCGCTCTCTGACTTTCAGCATCTTATCTTCATGCTTTGAATTATTTAATAAAAGAATGCTTCAGATGCACAAGCACCAAGCTCATATCCTTTGTTAGCAAATAAATTCATTTCTTGATAGCACAACTTTATTTATCAGCCTTCAGGAAATCAAACCATAGTCAATCTGTAACACACTGGTAACCCTTCCGTCACTTGACTGGCCATCTTCCAGGACCACCGTATGTGCACGTGCCCAGCCCATGCTCACCGTGGTTGTGGTGGCCCACAGTGTTAGAGAACCCTTTCCTGTATGGAGCTGAAATCAACAGTCCTGCGATCTGCTTCCTCTGGGCTGCGCCCAAGTGATAGCTTATTGAGCCCAGTTTTTAGATTTTGGGATTTTTTCATTTATATATTCTTAATTGGAAGGTAATTGCTTTACAATATTGTGTTGATTTCTGCCATACATCAGCATAATCCAATCATAGGTACACATATATCCCCTCCCTCTTGAACCTCATTAGAACTGACCCATCTACTTCATTAGAACTGACTCAAATGCATTCAGTTTCATGGCTGAGTAATAGTCTATGGTTTATGAGCACAACCACCTTGTCATTTTTCTGAACAACTCTTTTCTATACTAAACTTGTTTCTAGTTTACCCTGATTTCTAAATACTTTCCTTCTGGTCATGTGCTTTACGTAGGCTCTGGATTGTCCATTTTCTCTATGACAAAATGGCTCCCAAATGAAACTGGTTTCTTAAATTATAGTTCGGTAATTTCAGGAGGATAAGAAATACTTCCCTGGCTTGAGACTACGTTTCTATTACATAAAACCCTAAAAATAATGATATTAACTGTTTCAGACTTTGTCTGAAACTAACACTTTGCTCCTTATTCTGTTGGAACTTGAAGGTAGCAAGTAAGTCTATTTGGGCATAATAGAGAATTTGAGAAAGGAAATCTGTAAAGTAGGCCAATAATTTGAAAACACCTTATATGAAGGAGAATATTAAGGCCCATGGTGAAGCACAGATTTGAAAGTGATATATAATAGGAAGAAAATTAGGTGTCTGAAGAAAGTGTTTTAAACATTGTAGAAATATGGCAGTATTTTGGAGAAGGCTTTTAAATGCATAGTTGAAAGCCATGTTTCAGGAAGATAGTGTGGGAATGGATAGACTCTATTATGGAAGAAGAATCCTTTTGTACTTAGAAACTGTGCACATGTGAAGGCTGAAAGAGAAAAATATTAGAAAATTAAAAACTCCAGAGCAGAGCACCTAAAGGACTTAGGAGATATATGGCCAATGAGAGCTGTGGGGAAGCCCAGGAGAAGCAAGATTTCAGATACAGAAGAAATAAAATTACACTAATAATATAAAAATCTAATGGAAAGCATGGAAAGATCAAAGAAAATAAAATTCACCTTTCACCTGTAATATCTGGAAACAACATATTACCATTTTTAATATACTGTAGGTCTTTTGAATATACTTATTTTTTCCAGTGGAGGTATAATTGAGATATTGGGGGTTTCCCAGGTGGCACTAGTGCTAAAGAACCCACCTGCAGGAGAGTAAGAAACACGGGTTCACTCCCTGGGTTGGGAAGATCCCCTGAAGGAGGGTATGGCAACCCACTCCAATATTCTTTTTTATTTAAACCTTTAACTGCAGTTATTTTCTTTTTTTGTTAAATTTATTTATTTTTAATTGAAGAATAATTGCTGTACAGTATTGTGTAGGTTTCTGCCAAACATCAACATGAATCAGTCATAGGTACACCTATGTCCCCTCCCTCTTGCATACCCATCCCACCCCTCTAGGCTGTTACATAACACCAGTTTGCCACTCCATATTCTTGCCTGGAGAAGTCCACGGCCAGAGGAGTCTAGTGGGCTATAGTCCATAGGGTTACAAAGAGTTGGACACAGCTAAAGTGACTTAGCATGCATGCATGCATAATTAACATATTTGTTTCAGATATACAATATAATGAATGATACAATATTTGTATATCTTGCAAAATGATTAGCACAATAAGTTCAGCACCATACATAGTTACAAAATTTTTTGTGTATGATAAGAACTTTTAAGATTTACTCTTCTATGCAAGACAGTGTTATTAAGTATGGTCACCATACTATACATTACATCCCTAGGACTTAATCACCTTGTAAGTGAAAGTTTGTGTCTTTTGACCCCCTTCACAGATTTTATCCACCCCTTTCCCCTGCCTCCGGGAATCTATTCTCTGTGTTTATGATCTTGGTGGTCTGGGGCTTTTTTTTTACATTTTTAATTGAAATATAGTTGAAATATGATATTATTGGGCTTTTCTGGTAGCTCAGCTGGTAAAGAGTTTGATTCCTGGGTTGGGAAGATCCGCTGGTGAAGGGATAAGCTACCCACTCCAGTATTCTTGGCCTTCCCTGGTGGCTCAGATGGCAAAGGATCCGTCTGCAATGCAGGAGACATGGATTCTATTCCTGGATTGGGAAGATCTCCTGGAGGAGGGAACAACTGCCCACACCAGTATTCTTGCCTGGAGAATTCCATGGACAGAGGAGCCTAGCAGGCTACAGTCCATGGGGTTGCAAAGACCCCTTTCTCCTGCCTCTGGGAATTTATTTTCTGCGTCTATGATCTTGGTGGGCCAGGGTGTTTTTTTTACATTTTTTTAATTGAAATATAGTTGATCTTTGATATTATATGTTACAGGTGTACAATATACTGATTCACAATTCTAAAGATCATGCTGTATTTATATTTATTATAAAAATTGGCTGTATTCCCTGTGTTATAGAATATATCCTTGTAACTTATTTCATACATAATAGTTTGCCTGTCTTAATCCCCTGCCCCTATATTGCCCATCCCCGCTTCTTTCTCCCTACTGATAACCACGGGTTTGTTCTATCTATGAGTCTGTTTCGTTTTTGTTATATTCACTAGTTTGTTGCAGTTTTTTAATTCCATGTATGAAAGTGAAGTGAAAGTGTTAGTCACTCAGTCGTGTCCGACTCTTTGCAACCCCATGGACTGTAACCTACCAGGCTCTTCTGTCCATAGAATTCTCAAGGCAAGAACTGGAGTGGGTAGCCATTCCCACTGCAGGAGATCTTCCCTACCCAGGAATTGAGCCCAAGTCTCCTGCATTGCAAGCAGATTATTTGCCATCTGAGCCACTGCTGCTGCTGCTGCTGCTAAGTCACTTCAGTCGTGTCCTACTCTGTGCCACCCCATAGAAGGCAGCCCACCAGGCTCCGCCGTCCCTGGGATTCTCCAGGCAAGAACACTGGAGTGGGTTGCCATTTCCTTCTCCAATGCATGAAAGTGAAAAGTGAAAGTGAAGTGGCTCAGTCGTGTCTGACTCTTAGCGACCCCATGGGCTTCAGCCTACCAGGCTCCTCCATCCATGGGATTTTCCAGGCAAGAGTACTGGAGTTGGGTGCCATTGCCTTCTCCTAGGGAAGCCCAATTCCACATATAAGTGATATCATACAATATTTGTCTTTCACTGATTTATTTCACTTAACATAATACCCTCTATGTTGTTGCAAATGGCAAAATTTCATTCTTTTGTATGGCTGTATAGTATTCCATTTCTATAGATAGATTATAGATGTAGATATATTAATATGATATATTATTTATCCATTTATTGGTTGATGGACACTTCGATTGAGTCCATATCTTGGCTGTTGGAAATAATGCTGCTATGATATTAGAGTGCATGTATCTTCTCAAAATAGTGTTTTGGGGTTTTTTTGGATATATAATCAGGAATCGAGTTGCTGGGTCATATGATAGTTCTATTTTTAGTTTTTGAGAAACGGCTATACAGTTTTTCACAGTAGCTGCATCAATTTACATTCCTGTCAACAGTGTACAAAGATTCCCCTTCCTTTACATCCTCACCAGCATTTGTTCCTTTTTTAAAAGTTATTAATTTTTTTAATCTAAGTATGGTAGGTTTACAATGTTGTGTTAGTTTCAGGTGTACAGCAAAGTGGGTCAGTTATAAATACACACAGAGACACACACAGACACACACACACATGCATATATATATATGACACTAAGTGACACATATATATATGTATGACACTAAGTCACTTCAGTCGTGTCCAGCTCTTTACAACCCTGTGGACTAGGGCCCTCCAGGCTCTTCTGTCCATGGGATTCTCCAGGCAAGAATACTGGAGTAGGTTGCCACATCCTCCTCCAGGGGATCTTCTGGACCCAGTTATCAAACCCAAACCCATGTCTTTTATGCTCCTGCATTGGCAGGCGGATTCTTTACCACTAACACCACCTGGGGTACCAATCGTTTTTAGATTCTTTTTCCATATAGGTTATTACAACCTATTGAGTATAGTTCCCTGTGCTATACAGTAGGTCCTTGTTGTTTATCTATTTTACATACAGTTGGGCTCTTTTTGATGATAGCCATCCTGATGGGTGTGAGGTGATATCTCATCATGGTTTGATTTGCACTTCCCTGATGATTAGTGATTTTCTGGGTTGTGAAGATCTTTTTTGTACAGTTCTTCTGTGTATTCTTGCCATCTCTTCTTAATATCTTCTGCTTTTGTTAGGTCCATACCATTTCTGTCCTTTATCGAGCTCATCTTTGCATGAAATGTTCCTTTGGTATCTCTGATTTTCTTGAAGAGATCCCTAGTCTTTCCCATTCTGTTGTTTTCCTCTATTTCTTTGCCTTGAACGCTGAAGAAGGCTTTCTTATCTCTTCTTGCTATTCTTTGGAACTCTGCATTCAGATGTTTATATCTTTCCTTTTCTCCTTTGCTTTTCGCTTCTCTTCTTTTCACAGCTATTTGTAAGGCCTCCCCAGACAGCCATTTTGCTTTTTTGCATTTCTTTTCCATGGGAATGGTCTTGATCCCTGTCTCCTGTACAATGTCACGAACCTCATTCCATAGTTCATCAGGCACTCCATCTATCAGATCTAGGCCCTTAAATCTATTTCTCACTTCCACTGTATGATCATAAGGGATTTGATTTAGGGCATACCTGAATGGTCTAGTGGTTTTCCCTACTTTCTTCAGTTTCAGTCTGAATTTGGTAATACAGAGTTCATGATCTGAGCTACAGTCAGCTCCTGGTCTTGTTTTTGCTGACTGTATAGAGCTTCTCCATCTTTGGCTGCAAAGAATATAATCAATCTGATTTCGGTGTTGACCATCTGGTGATGTCCATGTATAGAGTCTTCTCTTGTGTTGTTGGAAGAGGGTGTTTGCTATAACCAGTGCATTTTCTTGGCAAAACTCTATTAGTCTTTGCCCTGCTTCATTCCGTATTCCAAGGCCAAATTTGCCTGTTACTCCAGGTGTTTCTTGACTTCCTAGTTTTGCATTCCAGTCCCCTATAATGAAAAGGACATCTTTTTTAGGTGTTAGTTCTAAGAGGTCTTGTAGATCTTCATAGAACCGTTCAGCTTCAGCTTCTTCAGCATTACTGGTTGGGGCATAGACTTGGATTACTGTGATATTGAATGGTTTGCCTTGGAAATGAACAGAGATCATTCTGTCGTTTATGAGATTGCATCCAAGTACTGCATTTCGGACCCTTTTGTCGACCATGATGGCCACTCCATTTCTTCTGAGGGATTCCTGCCCACAGTAGTAGATATAATGGTCATCTGAGTTAAATTCACCCATTCCAGTCCATTTCAGTTCGCTGATTCCTAGAATGTCGACATTCACTCTTGCCATCTCTTGTTTGACCTCTTCCAATTTGCCTTGATTCATGGACTTGACATTACAGGTTCCTATGCAATATTGCTCTTTACAGCATCGGACCTCTCTTCTATCCCCAGTCACATCCACAGCTGGGTATTGTTTTTGCTTTGGCTCCATCCCTTCATTCTTTCTGGAGTTATTTCTCCACCGATCTCCAGTAGCATATTGGGCACCTACTGACCTGGGGAGTTTCTCTTTCAGTATCCTATCGTTTTGCCTTTTCATACTGTTCATGGGGTTCTCAAGGCAAGAATACTGAAGTGATTTGCCATTCCCTTCTCCAGTGGACCACATTCTGTCAGATCTCTCCACCATGACCTGCCCGTCTTGGGTTGCCCCACGGGCATGGCTTAGTTTCATTGAGTTAGACAAGGCTGTGGTCCTAGTGTGATTAGATTGACTAGTTTTCTGTGAGTATGGTTTCAGTGTGTTTGCCCTCTGATGCCCACTTGCAACACCTACCGTCTTACTTGGGTTTCTCTTACCTTGGGCGTGGGGTATCTCTTCACGGTGCTCCAGCAAAGCGCAGCCATTGCTCCTTACCTTGGGCAAGGGGTATCTCCTCACCGCTGCCCTTCCTGACCTTCAATGTGGGATAGCTCCTCTAGGCCCTCCTGCGACCGTGCAGCTTCACGGCCCAGATAATCACGATGGTGTGATCACTGACCTAGAGCCAGACATCCTGGAATGTGAAGTCAAGTGGGCCTTAGAAAGCATCACTATGAACAAAGCTAGTGGAGGTGATGGAATTCCAGTTCAGCTATTCCAAATCCTGAAAGATGATGCTGTGAAAGTGCTGCACTCAATATGCCATCAAATTTGGAAAACTCAGCAGTGGCCACAGGACTGGAAAAGGTTGATTTTCATTCCAATCCCAAAGAAAGGCAATGCCAAAGAATGCTCAAACTACCACACAATTGCAGTCATCTGACACGCTAGTAAAGTAATGCTCAAATTTCTCCAAGCCAGGTTTCAGTAGAATGTGAAC
The DNA here is from genome assembly GCF_019923935.1 of Bubalus bubalis. Classification (NCBI taxonomy): domain Eukaryota; kingdom Metazoa; phylum Chordata; class Mammalia; order Artiodactyla; family Bovidae; genus Bubalus; species Bubalus bubalis. Next base: position 39,807,098 of record NC_059160.1, on the reverse strand, counting down.
CGTGAACTTCCTGATGTTCAAGCTGGTTTTAGAAAAGGCAGAGGAACCAGAGATCAAATTGCCAACATCTGCTGGATCATAGAAAAAGCAAGAGAGTTCCAGAAAAACATCTATTTCTGCTTTATTGACTATGCCAAAGCCTTTGACTGTGTGGATCACAATAAACTGTGGGAAATTCTGAAAGAGATCGGAACACCAGACCACCTGATCTGCCTCTTGAGACATTTGTATGCAGGTCAGGAAGCAACAGTTAGAACTGGACATGGAACAACAGACTGGTTCCAAAGGAAAAGGAGTACGTCAAGGCTGTATATTGTCACCCTGTTTATTTAACTTCTATGCAGAGTACATCATGAGAAACGCTGAACTGGAAGAAACACAAGCTGGAATCAAGATTGCCAGGAGAAATATCAATAACCTCAGATATGCAGATGACACCACCCTTATGGCAGAAAGTGAAGAGGAACTCAAAAGCCTCTTGATGAAAGTGAAAGTGGAGAGTGAAAAAGTTGGCTTAAAGCTCAACATTCAGAAAATGAAGATCATGGCATCCAGTCCAACCACTTCATGGGAAATAGATGGGAAACAGAGGAAACAGTGTCAGACTTTATTTTTCTGGGCTCCAAAATCACTACAGATGGTGACTACAGCCATGAAATTAAAGGACGCTTACTCCTTGGAAGGAAAGCTATGACCAACCTAGATAGCATATTCAAAAGCAGAGACATTACTTTGCCAACAAATGTTCATCTAGTCAAGGCTATGGTTTTTCCTGTGGTCATGTATGGATGTGAGAGTTGGACTGTGAAGAAGGCTGAGCGCCGAAGAATTGATGCTTTTGAAGTGTGGTGTTGGAGAAGACTCTTGGGAGTCCCTTGGACTGCAAGGAGATCCAACCAGTCCATTCTGAAGGAGATAAGCCCTGGGATTTCTTTGGAAGGAATGATGCTAAAGCTGAAACTCCAGTACTTTGGCCACCTGATGCGAAGAGTTGACTCATTGGAAAAGACTCTGATGCTGGGAGGGATTGGGGCCAGGAGGAGAAGGGGACGACAGAGGATGAGATGGCTGGATGGCATCATTGACTCGATGGACATAAGTCTCAGTGAACTCTGGGAGTTGGTGATAGACAGGGAGGCCTGGCGTGCTGCGATTCATGGGGTCTCAAAGAGTTGGACACGACTGAGCGACTGATCTGATCTGATCTGATCTGATGGTTAGTGATACTAAGAATCTTTTCATTGGCCATCTATTGTGTCTATTGACCATCTGCATCTCTTCTTTGGAAGAATATCTATTCAGGTCTTCTGCCCATTTTTCAATTACGTTTTTGTTTATTTTGATATTGAGTTGTATGAGCTCTTTATATATTTTGGAAATTAACTCCTTATCAATCATATCATTTGCAAATATTTTCTCCCACTCAGAAGGCTGTCTTTTTGTTTTGTCAATGGTTTATTTTGCCATGCAAAAGCTTTAAAGTTTAATTAGGTTACCTTTGTTTATTTTTGCTTCTATTTCCTTTGCTGTAGGACACAGATCCAAAAAAATACCACTATGACTTATATCAAAGAATAAGTGCTGACTTATATCAAAGAATAAGTGCTGACTATATTTCCTCTGGAGTTTTATGATTTGTGGTCTCATATTTAGGTCTTACCCATTTTGAGTTTATTTTTGTACATGTTAGAGAATGTTCTGATTTCATTATTTTACATGTAGCTGTCTAGTTTTCCCAGCAACACTTATTGAAGAGGTTGTTTTTCTCCACTGTATATTCTTGCCTACTTTGTTGTAGATTAATTGATCATAAGTGCATAGGTTTATTTATGAACCCTCTATTCTGTTCCATTGACCTGTGTGACTGTTTTTGTGCCAGTACCATACTGTCTTGATTACTGCAGCTATGTATTATATTCTGAAGTCATGGAATATGATTCATGTTTTTGTTTTCTGTGAGGTTTTTATATGTGAGATTATATAATATTTGTCTTTCTCTGACTTATTTCAGTTAGCATAATGTCCTTAAGTTCTATCCATGTTGCTGCAAATGGCAAGATTATGTTCTCTTTTTGACCAAATAATATTCCACTGTGTGTGCATATATGTGTGTGTGTATGTGTCACATTTATTTATCCAGTCATCCATCAATGGACACTTTATGTAGCTTGGCTATTATAAATAATGTTGCAGTGAACATACAGATGGAAATATCTTTTCAAGTTAGCATTTTTTGTTTTGGTGTTTAATAGTCACATATAGTTTATATCCTGTTCTTTTGACTTTCCATTATGTTATATATAATATTATACACATTTTCATACTGTTAAATGATCTTTATAAATACCATTTTAATACCTACTTACTAGTTTATGAAATGATGAATTATCATATAATATCTTAACTGTTGGTCATTCAGGTTCTTCTGTGTGTGTGTATGACTTTTTCTTCTTTATGATCCAGTATTTTGGATCATTTCCTAATGATAGATTTCCAGAAGTATTCCCATATCAACGTGTATCTGCATATTTCATGACTCTTGAGATGCATTACTAAGTTGGTTTCTAAAAGAATGGTACTAATACAGTATGCTACCAGCAGTCTGTAACCTCTCTCTTGAATGTTAGTGGGACGTTTAAATGGAAATAGCATGTGGACAGGTAACAGTGCAAGAGATCAAGACTGGAAAGATAGATTTAGGACTTCAAGTAAATGCATCTATATTGTGGTTAGCTAATTTATCTTAGGAGAAAATGGAAGAGTAGTGTGTAGAGGGAACCTTAAAGAACTGTTAAACCTCCTCATTTTGCAGATAGAAATATGAAGTGCACAGAATTAAGTTTGCTCAAGGTCATTCAGATAACTAGTGTCAGGACCAAGACTGGAGACTGTAACTTGACTCCTCTCCCACTGCTCTTTCAGCATATAATGCTGGGGTCCCAGGACTGGACTGTGGTAATAGGCTGTAGTTAATGAGGTTAGGTGTACAAATATCCATGTGGAAAAGGAGAGGAAAAACGACAGACGAAACCCAGCAGGGTTGGTTGTCATAGATGTTAAATACATAAAAGGATGCAGAAGAAAGTTGCCACTCTGTGTCTACTGCAGCACAGGAGTCAAGAAAACAGAATAGAAAATACTCTTAGGTTCAAAGTCTAGGTGGTCTCTGGCTTACTAGTCTCTTTTGGTTCTTCATTAGCATTCAGAACTGGCTATACTCCAGCTTCACAGATAGGGTTGTAAACATTTACAAGCCCACCATCATTTTTAACCAGCCTCCTCTTGCCATAGATTATATAGCTTGCATTACACAGCAGTAAAGGAAATAAAGTTAACATTATCATCCTGTAAATTATAACATTATCACTGTAAATTATTGCCAGCCTATGGAAAAACTCAATTAATTAATTTGATAACACTTAAAATATGTTTCTTTAAGTGTCTGGGGATATGACTTTAACTGATACAAGAATGAAAAGAAAATTGGAACAATAAAATATAAATTAGAAGTATAGATCAAAAATAAGGTCAATTTCTCTTGTTTGAAAAGTGTCATCTTTGGGGTAGATTCAGACACATATACCATTGCATGTATGGTCAGGTCACCTTGAGCTGAACCCTAACATAATTTATCGATTTAAGTATTCAATTCTTATTTATTGAGCACTTAAGTATCACCAAGTATTAGAAGAAGTTGCAAGGTATGGGCCTTGACTCATGGAACTTAGAGTCTAAAAGGGAAGAATACTCTTAGGGGAATAATTACCACCCTCTGCCCAACACCTCACCCAGTTGTGACAAGTGTGCAAAAAGAGTACCAGTGTGAGTGTCATAGGGACCTGATCTAATGTGAGCAGTGGGTGTTTGGGGAGAGGATCACTGGCCAAAGAGTGAAATTCAGCTTGGTACCTTAAGAACATATAGATATCAACGAGATAAAAAATCATTAGGAAAAGTTTTCTGGCTACAGAAATTAGACCAGCTGAGGGCTGTGCAGTGGGGAACAGTATGATTCCTTCCTCTTTGGGGAGCAAAGTTGTGTGCCTGGAAGTACGTAGAATGAGGACAGAAGAACAGGAGAACCATTTGGAAATGGAGAAAGCTGCAATTCCATGAATATGTAGCTCCCCTTCCACTCTTCCTGGTCTCTCTTTCTTTTTTTTGGGGGGGGGGGTTTCTTTGGCCACCCTTTTCCTGGTCTGTTGACTGTTACACACTGTCACTTACATTTGTCATATTTTAGCTTTTTTGATTCTTGGTATTTCCTCTTTAAAGTCATCATTTCTTTCTTAAATTGTCACAGGGTAATGTTGATCACAGTCTGCTGGGTAAGGAGAAAATTGAGGATTAGAAATACCCAAATTCCTTGGTGAGGAGGAATGCCAAGTTAATTGATTCATTTCAGTCAAATGAGAAAGAGTATTAGACATCAAAATATTGGCAGCACCTTTCTCATAAACGTCCATGTCAGTGACTGATGGGGAAAGAACTGTTTTACAAAGAAAATAAAAGCAAAGAAGAGGCTGAGAAATGAGGCATCTCTGCTTTATGTTCTGAGCCATTGTGTTTTAAAGAGCTGCTTGGAGAAGTCACTGACATGAATTTAAATGTCGAGTGGTCCTACATTTGCCAGGCTTGTAATGGTAAATAGTCATTTGGCTAATGGGGAGATCCCTGGCAGATCTGTGTGTGCACATCATTGGTCAGAGTCAAAGTAGTGGGAAGCAGACCAGACACACGGCCGTGATGTCAGAGCGCACAGCCTTCCTGCTCCATCTCTGTAGGTCTTTCACCACTGTGGAACATCTCACCCTACACCTGCCATCCAGTAAGAACGTGTTACAGGCCATTCATTAAGCAGCTGTTCACAAAGGGTTGACTAGGCCCCCTGTGGTCCGAGAAGGTTTGTGCAGTTTTTATAATAGTCACAGGTAATTTGCCTTTTTTACTCTCATTCTTGCCCAAGTATACAGTAATTTTTTATAGGCTACATGATGTATTCACAGTCATGAAAAGAATATGAAAACATTCTCCCCTTTCTAACTGAATGTCTGTGTGAGACCACATTCCTTCACATACTTCAGCTAAAAAACATACAGAAATAGATTAGTGCAAAAGTAGATATAAGAACCCAGCTATCTTCTATCAATCCAGATATTTAAAATACTTGGAAAAATAGAAAATAATATCAGTCTTCTCACTGAATTTTTTTTTTTTTTTTTTGCTTTGGAAAAATATATTTTCTTATGAATGTGTTATTGGTTGTTGGTTTATTATTTTAAGTAAATATGGTTTATTATCAGTTTATTAAAGAAAAATGTCTGCTTCATTTCTGTTGTGGTAAATGTTCATAAATGTACATCATATAAACAAAGCTCTTTGGGGTCCTCAGTAAGTTTTAGAGTGCAAACCAGAAGTTTGAAGATAGCTGCATTGAGCCCATGGCCATTTGCTCTCCTGGTTGCTGCAGTTTGAAGTATAAGAAATCTTTTCCAGACATATCAGTTGGTCCGAGAGAGTAAATGACAAAAGGCCCGTTTTCAGATCTACTTCTCACTTTCCCTTCCTTGAGGTAAAAAGCATGCCATGTCGGTAATTACAGCACATTCAATGTGGAGATGTTGAGAGCATTTTATCTCTCCCCCCAGGCTTTTTTGTTTCCACCCCACTGAAAATTCTTTTGAGCCTTGGAGTGGGGCCCATGGCTATACGCTGCCCATTTTTAACCACTGTCCTCGAAGGCTGATTTCATGCTGAGGCAGTGGTTGGCTGGGGACTCTGGTGGCCATATTATTTGTCAGAACTATTCTCCGGGTCACAAACATTTTTAATTAAAGTTGCCCTATAAATAGCTTATATTCATTTCCTCTGGCTCTCACAAGTCAGTAGAGATTGGGAGTGATCAGCTTAAGTCAGGACATCTAGCCAGATGAGGTAAATGAAACTGAACTTGAGGGATTAAGAATACTGTTTTTGAAGATAAATGCACTACCCTTCCAGAGAAGGTGAAATTTGTTTTAAATAAATACCTAGAAAGCATTTTTCTCCTGCACTGGTGGCTCCTTTACGTTTTTTAATAAGTGGAGTTAATCATTCTTTGAAATTTACAGTCAAGTGAAAGGACAAGAAAAACAGATATTGAAAACATTTTTCATAGAACCCGAGTCTGGAGGCTGCCCTTGGGGATACCAAAGGCACAGGAATGTGATTACTTTCTCTAGACATGGATGGTCTTTTAAATCGCATTACTTCTTTGGACTTTGAAAATTGCATTTCTAGTGGAGACCCAGCTCATAAATCCAAAAATGGATTTTAGATGAAAAAGGTGATCTCTTTGCCTTTTTGGAGCAGCCAGAAATGTGGGGGGAAAGTAAAATTAAATCAGGCACAACAGTAATTGCACTTGAAAGCTCTTGTATTTGACTCCAGCAACTTAGAATATGAGGACATCAATTTTATTCCTTTCAGGAAAAATATCTTTCAACTCTCTCACAGTTTAGTTATAAGGATATTTTTAAGATCTCAAATGGCACAGATTTTTTTCAAGCACATTTTCATATTATACAGTTGCTGGAGTTAATGGTAACCTGCATTTCCTGGCATTTGAATCTTGGCAGACCCACTCCAGTGTTCTTGCCTGGAGAATCCCAGGGACGGGGGAGCCTGGTGGGCTGTCGTCTCTAGGGTTGCACAGAGTCGGACACGACTGAAGTGACTTAGCATAGCATAGCATAGCACAGGTGTAGAGAATCTATTAAACACCAGTCTGGGTGTCACTCCTGTTTGCTTCCCAAGCACCTTGCTTTTGTGACAGTGTTCCCAGCCATCACAGTGTCTCCCTCTTGCCCAAATCTCACTGTCTTGTCTGTGAGGGTAGAATTGTCTGTTACCCACTCTTCTGTCTCCGCTATATACTTGACACGTGGGCGGTGCTACTACTTATACCCCTGGGAGACAGATGCCCAAGACCTGGGGAGGAATGAAACAAAATGTATCTATTGAAGAAGCTCAAAGACAACTGGACTACGGAATACAATTCAATGTGAGCAGTGTAGTAAAGAGGTAAGTGCACGCGATCTTGAGCCCAAGTTCCCTGGTATTGTTACTGTGGCCATATCAGGTGTTGCAACGCTGTCCACGTGGCATTTCCCATCAAAGCCCTTTAGTTAACCCTATATGAGAAAAAGTAAGTAACTTGAATGTTCTTCCTTTTAATTTTTTTAATCATCTCTGATACAGAGGTCAGTAAACAACTTCTTAGAGGCAGCCAGAGAAACAATGCCCTGGCTAATCTGAAACTGGGTAACCATTTCTTTAAAATCTCGATTTTCTTGTGTTATGACCAGTGTTAGTGTTTGATACTAATGCCATCTTTGTATTTAAATGTGCTCAACAAATACTATTCCTAGTAGTAGTAATAAGGGTAGAGGCTAACATGACAAAGTGCTACTTGCTAGGCATTGTCCTGAGGGCTTCAACTGTTTCAATCCACTTAATCTTCAGAACAACCTTCTGAAATAGGTTATTCCTTTACACTTGGCAACATAGAGGGGAAGTAAAGTCATAGGGACAGTAAATGGTGGGGTTGGGATTCCAATCCATGTGCCAAGCACTGGTAGCCCAATTCCTTTTTCTAGTTTTATTGATGTACAGTTGATTTACAATATTGTGTTAATTTCTGCTGTATAGCACAGTGATTCAGTCATGTGTGTGTGTGTGTGTGTGTGTGTGCACGCGCACACACGCACGCACACATGTGCTAGGTCATTTCAGTCATCCAACTCTTTCTGACCCTATGGACTGTAGCCCACCAGGCTCCTCTGTCCATGGGATTCCCCGGGCAAGAATACTGGAGTGGGTTGCCCAGGGGATATTCCTGACCCAGGGATCAAATCCATGTTTCTTATGTCTCCTGCATTGGCAGGTGGGTTCTTTACCACTAGTGCCACCTGGGAAGCATGCATATATATATATATATATATATATATATATCTTTTTCTTTTTTATATTCTTTTCTGTTCTAGTTTATCATGGGATATTGAATATAGTTCTTTGTTCTATACAGTAGGACCTTGTTGTTTATCCATCCTATATATAAAAGTTTGCTTCTGCTAATCCCAAACTCCCATTCCTTCCCTCCTCTTCTCTCCTACCCACCTCCCCCTGCCTTGGCAACCAAGTCTGTTCTCAATGTCTGTGAGTCTGTTTCTTTTTTGTAGTTATGCTCATTTGTGTTGTATTTTATATTCCACATACTATAGTGATGTCATATAGTATTTGTCTTTCTCTTTCTGACTTACTTTGCTTGGTATGATAATCTTCAGGTCCATCCACATTGCTGCAAATGGTATTATGGTGTTATTTCATTCTTTTTGATAGCTGAGTAATATTCCACTGTATAAATACACCACATCTCTATCCATTCATCTGTCAATGGACATTTAGGTTGTTTCCATGTCTTGACTATTGTAAATAGTGCTGCTATGAACATAAGGGTACATGTATCTTTTTAAATTATACTTTGTTTGGATATATGCACAGGATTTGGATTGCTGTATCATATAGCAACTCTATTTTTAGCTTTTTTGAGGCACCTCCATATGGCAGTCCAGTTCTTAATCACTATGCTATGCTTTCTATAGCAATTACTGAAAACATGTGCTGAATGAATGGGCAAATGAATAAATATCCAATACTATTCTATTAATTCAATTGGGATCATATGTAATTTGTGACTTGCCTGTCTCCATCTAACACACACACATGTACACTCACCAATTTGTGAGACCTTCAGTGGGTGATGGGGCTTCCCAGGTGGCACTAATGGTAAAGAACCCACCTGCCAATGCAGGAGATTTAAGAGATGAAGGTTTGACCCCTGGGTCAGCAAGGTCCCCTGGAGAAGGGCATGGCAACCCACTCCAGTATTCTTGCCTGGAGAATCCCATGGACAGAGGAGCCTGGCGGGCTAAGTCCATAGGGTGGCAAAGAGTGGCAAAGAGTCAGACATGACTGAAGTGACTTAACATGCACACACACAGTGGGTGATATCTTCATTAAGTTTTTTTTTCTTCAATAGATTGAAAAGAGATATCTTGAGATTCTTCATTCATCTTTGAGGGTTTTTTTTGTTTGTTTTAGTTTGACAATTCTTTTGAGTTTAGCAATTAGAAAACACATTTTTAGAAACATGGAAATCCATTTTTGCTGGACTATGGATTTGCACTTCAAATAAGAGAAATCTGCCAAATTTAAACCACACTTTGTTCCCTAAATGGTACTTAAGTATGTAGATTAAGAGAGATGGCATTGTTCATTCTACTGAGAGTTAAGTGTCTTTGCCTTTCTGTGTCAAATCAGATTTAGACGTCTTGACTTCTTGTTCAGTACTCAGGGCATTTTTAGTCACAAGCTTAAGGTGTCATGTCTGAGAAAAATGATGCTGTCATTCCCTTTTCCTGTGTCTGTTTGAATGCTTAGTAGTAGTAACTTCTGATAAAATTATGGACAGTGTCCATGATCAGAGCACACGAAAGGAAAAGTTGCTCTGTGTTTTATGCCAAACCATTGCCTTTCACCTGACATTCATAGCAGTACTGGGAAGTGGTTTACTTGTGAGTTATTGTTAGAACCTGAGTGGCTTTGAGTCATTAAGTAGCCATTACCTTCTATATTGTAAAAGAAAGTGTGACATGACAATCTCAGATGGTTGTGGAAAATGTGCCTAAAAACTAATTCAGAATTATTGAAGTATGTTAAAGTGGATCATTAGAGTAGAAAACCAAAGCATCTGGAAGAAGATCTGTTGAAGCTGTGGCAAATTGATGTGGGCCATGCCACAAAGGGAGGAGTTGGAGGTGTGCCTCAAGGGACCCTGTATTCCTATTGGAAGGATGCAGCTCAGAGATGGAAAGTGGAGAGTGATAAGGGAAGTAACAAATGGTTTGGTAAGCTATAGAAATATTTTTTTAAAAAAGGATAGGCAAAGCCCTCCTATAATTAGCATCAACCTCCACACCCACCTCCTTCAAAAAATTCTCTCCCCCAAATCATACAGTATAGGTGGGAGAGCTAGCCATGCAAATGCAGCTGATAGACAATTAGCCAGGCCTCCTATGAGTTTGAGCAAACTCCAGGAGATAGTCCAGGAAAGGAAAGCCTGGCATGCTGCAGCCCATGAGGTCACAAAGAGTCAGACACAACTTAGCGACTGAACAAGCACCATAACCCTGTCTCCCAGAGAGATCACCCAGCCCAGAAGACATTCCTATATGAATGGATCACCTGTTTTCATCCAGAGAGTTGCGGGGATGGAAGGCATCCTTTCAAACATCTGCTTTGAAGCTTTTTCTGTAGGGCAAATCCTTTCAGATGTTCAGTTCAGTTCAGTCGCTCAGTCATGTCTGACTCTTTGTGACTCCATTAACCGCAGTACGCCAGGCCTCCCTGTCCATCACCAACTCCCGGAGTTCACCCAAACCCATGTCCATTGTGTCGGTGATGCCATCCAACTTTCTCATCCTCTGTCGTCCACTTCTCCTCCTGCCCTCAATCTTTCCCAGCATCAGGGTCTTTTCCAATGAGTCAGCTCTCCACATCAGGTGGCCAAAGTATTGGAGTTTCAGCTTCAACATCAGCCCCTCCAATGAACACCTAGGACTGATCTCCTTTAGGATGGACTGGTTGGATCTCCTTGCAGTCCAAGGGACTCTCAAGAGACTTCTCCAACACCACAGTTCAAAAGCATCAATTCTTCGGCGCTCAGCCTTCTTTATAGTCCAACTCTCACATCCAAGATGTTGCTTCTTAGTAAACATCAGCTGGTTTGTGCTGAAGGAATTAAACACAAGTATGATATCATTGATATCCGTGCAGTTGACACTGACTTTAACTCAAAGTAAGTAGTGTTTGATCTTGGTGCCTATTGCATAGCAGATGTTCAGTAAGTTATTTTCTGCTTTTCCCATTTCTGTTATTCAGTTTATTGCTGATTAAAAAAAAAAAACTCTCTCATGTATTTTTCTTTGTTCTTTTTTAAAGGAGAGATTTAAAGAAGCTGAGGAAATATACCTGGCTGGAATAAAGAAATGCCCAGACAGCTCAGACTTACACAACAACTATGGAGTTTTCCTAGTTGATACTGGTGAGATTAAAGAGAACCTGTTGAGATGAGATAATACTATCTAACAAGCTAAGTGGCAATCCACCCAAATAATGCTTCAAAAGTAGAACTCACTGGGCTTGGCAGGAAACGCATTGACCGTCCCATTGTACTTGCTGTCAGTTTTCTAAATCTTCAGTCTCAGTTTGGTAAAATCTGCCCAGTTCTTATAGTCAGATCGTTTAAGAAAACTTCCCAGGTGGCCAGAAAGTGGCCTTGATGATTTAATGAGTAGCTGTCTCCTTTGAATAGCATTTATACAAGTTTATAAATCTAAAATGATGAACTTTTCTCTACAATGATGCAGAAACTGCCTCTGAATCAATTTACTGGCAGATGGTAAATACTTTTCTACAGCTGATTTAAAAGTCTCCAGAATTATTTCACCGTTCCTTATGTGATACTAAGGAACTGTTCCATTATAATTCATATACTCTTATAGAACAGGTGCTATATAAAATATACTTGCTTTATCTCATTTAATGTAAAACTTTACTGGGCAGGAATCCTGTCTTCTTTATGATTTGCACTCCCACATACTGTTGGCATGTGTTGAATACTTAGAAAGGATGAAAAGATACTTGAATTTAATACAAAAACACCACTTTGTTCTCATTAACTATTAGACTACCTTCCCTGCAATCGAATTCAATTTTAATTATTTTGTCGATATGAAATGCTCAAGAGGGTTTTTATTTTCTAGGATATTTGAAGCTCTTCTGTTCCATAGGACATAAATTTACATTCTGATATACCTAGGAAACATCCCTTATTTTTGCATGTAAAACTGTTTCAAAATTGTTTCATGGTGCCACCTGCTGGTTCATTAGCAACATAATAATCAATTAGGTATCAAAAATTTTACAAAAAAGGAAGAGACCTCCTGTTGTCCTGATCTAGCCCTCTTCCTTCTACTTCAACAACAAAATATCCCACCCCAACTCCCAACCCCCAAATCTCACTAACCACTGTATACCTTTCCACACTCCCACTATATTCATGCTTTTGTACTGGTATTATTCTCCCTCTCACCTGTGACCTATACATAGACCCTTACACATGCAGAGGTTTTTTTTTTGGCACCTCCTGGTCAAACTTATATTCAAAGAAGATAGACTTGAGAAGATGTCTGTGCAGGTAAACACACCATGTAGAACTTTAGACTATTCCACAATTCATTCACTTACGCATAATTTCACAAGGAAGGTTCTTTGGGGAATCTCATCATACCGGAGAGACTTGATTCTAGTTCTGGCCTTTATCCTCACTTGCCCTGGGATTTTTGTTGAGTTTCTTAATGTCTTTGCACTTCTGTATCTATATCTGTAAAGTGATAATATTTTTTAATATCATTTAAATCCCAAGAGGGAACTAAATGCTTTCAAAAGACAGCTAAATAGGATCAAAACATCTGCAAAAATCATATGAGGTTGTTTAACTAAAAGGTTTTAAAATATACAGTGCATTGGACAATGCAAGTTGGTATTATTATTATTATTATTAAAGTCCCATTCAATAAATACCATCTAAACAAAAACATACTATTTAAAAAGATATTTTCAAAATACAGCAGCTGCCTTGTTTAAAGGAGTGTCTCAGTCACTAGGTTGCAGTAGAATAATTGTAATAGACCCTCAGAAGTTGCTTCATGACAGTTTTCTTTCTATAATAGCACATTCTACTTTGAATATAGTGAGAAGCAACAGTATCTTGTGTAAATACCTATCACTGATAATTTCAAAACATCCTATCAGCTAGGGCAATAGCCAGAAAGCACTTTGATGAAAATAATATATTTAATAAAAGAAATAGGTTTTAAGTGAAAATGAACAGTTAAATGGTCCAAAGTTAGGTGGTGGCAAGAAGCCAAAATGTGTGCTAATTTACAAACTGAATGATTTAATGGTATGGCTGCAATAAGAATGATCATCACCAGAGGAGAAATTAAAAGAGTTCATATGTTAAAAAGGAAGAAAAAGAGTTGGTTTGTTTTAAAACTAAGGCATGCTGTGCTCTTACCAACCTGCCTCTGGTTGCAGGCTTTCCAGAAAAGGCAGTGGCCCATTACCAACAGGCCATCAAACTTAGCCCAAGCCATCATGTGGCCATGGTGAACCTGGGGAGGCTCTACAGGTCACTGGGGGACAACAGCGTGGCTGAAGAGTGGTACAAACGGTAAAGGTCCTGTTTTTCACTTTGCAAGTCACCCACAGCCCCTGCAGTTGGCCATCAAAGTCTTGGTTATTTGGAACAGATTCTTTCAGAGTACTAGAAAATTTTGCCAATGCAGGCAAAATAGATTCCCCTCTCCAGAGAACAGTACCATAAATGGTACTATGAGGATAAATGATATCCTGATTAATGACATTTTTGCCTGCTGGTTAAAATATGGTCCTAAACCAAGTTTGGAGTTTAATTCTCATTTTAGTTAGTCCATTTTTTTCTGAAGCTATGGACTTAATAACCCAAACTAAAAATAACAATTTTAAAAATGGATCTGAATGAAAAACTTGCATACATCAAAACAAGCCTATCTCGGTGAATGGAAAAGATGCTTGGAGCCCAATTTACATATTGCTAAGGTCACTAGAAACATTCTTATAGTCAGAGGATGGCACCATGATCTTTTTTTTTTTTTTTTTAACATTCTTCTTGATATAAAAACAAAGACCAGGTGGGAACAGAGTCTCAAACCATGGTCCCTGAATCTAAATTTCAACCTTTGGAAATGTACCTATTAGAAGAAAAATGTCCATTTGTTTCCTCAAAATTCAGCGCCCTACAGGTAGCACGCAAAACTGAGATACTGTCACCTCTGGGAGCGCTGTATTACAACACTGGCAGATACGAAGAGGCTTTGCAGACTTACCGGGAAGCCGTGGCCCTTCAGCCTTCCCAAAGGGAACTCCGCCTGGCACTGGTGAGTAGACAGAGGAAGGAAAGAAGATGGAGAAGAGAAGAAATGCATGGCACGCAATACAGGGAGCTGTAGTTAGTAAGCCTCATAATGGGAACTAGAATGCTATACTATATCCATTTAATGAATATTCATATTTAACCAATGTTAGACCCATTCACCAAACACATGGACCCTAAAGACACTTTTATGTTTTTTTTTTAATCATTTCAAACCTACAAAATTTTGCAAGAATTCTATATAGCATCCTGCACATTCTTTCACCCAGATTGATAAATTTTTAGCACCTTGATGCATCTATCACCTCTCAAGTATGTATGTGTGTATGTGTACATGTATGTATGTGCATATTTAGATATGTATGTGCATATACATATTATTAATACATGTTATTTTTTTCCTGAGCTATGTGAGATTATTGCTCTCTTAATCTTTACTGCTAAATACTTCAGCATACAGTTTCTAAGAACAAGGACATTCTCTAACATAACCACAGAACAGTTAGGTATCAAATTTAGGAAAATGAATATTGACAATATTTTTTATTTCAATTTTTGGATCATTACTCTTCCTTTTCCTTAGATTTACAGTAAAACAAACTTGTTTTCTTGTTTTAAAAACAGTGTTCTGTTGAAACCATAGGGAAATATTTCTCTTTCATATAGTTAACTTTTTTAAAAAGGCACAAGTCATTTCATTGAATGACTTTGATATTCTGGCCATGCATGCACAAATGCAGGCACATGACTACATAAAGAAACAAACAACAGAAGACTGAAGCCTGTTATTAATAACTGTGATAAGTCAGCCCTCTCTGTGTGTCACAAATAGATGCTGAGCACTTTTGTGGGAAATGTTCCCTGAATGATTTCTTTGATAAGATGATAACCAAGTGCTATCTAAGCCAAGGTCCGTGTGGTTTTGCAGGCTCAGGTTTTGGCCGTGATGGGACAGACAAAAGAAGCTGAGAAGATGACCAGTCACATTGTGTCAGAGGAGGCCGGGTGCCTTGAATGCTATCGCTTGTTGTCCGCCATCCACAGCAAGCAGGAGCAGCACGACAAGGTAGAGAGCACACTGTTTGGAATTGTCTGTGTTCACGGCACAAATCGGGTGTAGCTGATGACCCTCCAGCCTGCACTCTCACAAGGGCGAGCAGTCTTGAACATTATCCCTTGACACTTTGCACAGATACCTCCTTGACTGCTTAGACGACCCCTTGAAATGTTTTCTTGGTTTGTTCTGGGTCTGAAGGCTTTATGTGGTGTCATTCAGTTTGTTTTCAGCTAACTCAGTAAAGACTAACGTTGGTATGTTTTATAACTTTGCATGTTCCCTCAAATATATCTTATAGAATCCTTATAACAACCCTTTAAGGCATGTCAATGGCCCTGTGTTGCAACTGTACTGTTTATCTTCATTTTTATGCCACATAACCAGTAGATTCATGAACTGATTCAACAAAATATTTATCAAATGGGAATAAAGTGGTGTTGGGGGAAAAAAAAACCCACAAAAATTATTTCCCTTGTCCTCCTGGAGTTTACAATCGAAGAGGAGACAAAGGTTGAACAAGTAATCACAAAACTAGTGCAGAATTATATTTGTGTCCAGCGATGTTGTGAAGAGCAGCATGGTCCCTAATGCGCATATCCAGGGAACCCAAATAGTCTGGGTGGTAGGGTTCTCTATAGAGTGACGTGAAGTTGAAGGTTGAGTGACGAATAGGAGTTATTAAACAAAAAAGGGCAGTGAATAGCATTCCAAGCAAGAAAAGGCACATGAAAAGGCCCCAAGTTAACAGCAAATGGCCCGTCTGAGGGATGGGCTTGAGGGAGTAGGGGGCGTGTGAGATGTAACCACAGAGGTTGCTGGGCACTCTATCCTAAGGCTTGGGACCAGGACAAGGGATTTTTTCCTTATACTGCAAGAAGCTTTGAGGCTTTAAGGAGAAGAAAGGCTTGTCAGATTTGTGCTTTGAAGGGATCTCTGGCTGCAGGGGGTGGGGTAGTGGGTGCTGAGGGCGGAGTGAGCACCAGGCCCCAAGATGAGGCTGCTGGAGTGGTCCGGATGGACATGTGGCCAGGGCAAAACATCCAACCCCAGATGTTGTTTCAAAAGGATCACACAATGTTCCTGTAAAGTGATCAGGGATATTTCATTGGAAATAAATAGGAAACCTGGAGTATAGGGAAATTATTCGGTCAGGGCTGCATTATTCCTCAATGAGAACATCAGATAAGATGAAGAATGTGTTTTGATCATCACTGACCACACTAGCCAATACATAAAAACAAAAAGAATGGAAGATATTGTTTAAGTTAGTTTTTCTTTATCTAATCTATACTTATTGTGTCTTAATTTCCAACCTATACAGGCACTTGATGCTATAGACAAGGCTCTCAAGCTGAAACCAAAGGACCCAAAAGTTATATCTGAACTTTTTTTCACAAAAGGAAACCAACTGAGAGAGCAGAACCTCCTGGACAAAGCTTTTGAGGTATAAACACTTAATAAAAATGTTATTAAATTCATGGATTAAAATTAATACTCTCTCAATCTTTAATGAAATATATACCTTGAAAGCTAAGATCAATGGCATGTTGGTAGAGTGATTTTTCTGATTAATTGACATTGTAAGTTTATTTTTTTTTTAATAATTGAGCCTCTGGTTTTTGACCATTAGGAGTTCTACAATACCTCCACATTGTTTTCTGAATTATTACCTTTAGCTTGATGTTTAATGCATTCTACATTTTGCCCTCAAGTAAGCTTTCCCCTCTCTCTCTCTCTCACTCTTTCGCTCTCTGTTTGCCTTCAGTAACCCTCTGTTTCAGCTAGACTAGTGCCCCAAGGAGCTTTGGCATTCCACATGTCCTATAACACTGTCCACCCCATCCACCAGTCCCTGCGGAATCCCGCTCATCTACCGACACAGGCCTGTGTCTCCTCAGGGAGCCCTCCCCACCATCCTTTTATCCAGTGACGTGTTTCCTATGAACCCCTAAAACACTTCTTATCTCTACCAGTGATTTGAAAGCATCATATATCATGTTGTTAGGAGTCTCCCTCTCTCTTCTCCAGCTCCCCATCCTCTCCTTCCTCTTCCCTCTGTGCACATGCATGAACTCTGGTTAGCTCCCTATTTCGACTGCATTTTCCTTGTGGAAAGGACTGCTTCCTTCTGTGTTCTAAAACATAGTATGTTGCATCTTAGTGGTGTTCAGTGTGTGTATCTTTGGAATGAAATTGATAACCCACTTTGAAATAAAAAGACATTTACAAGCATAATGAAATGTTACAGAAATGCCATGTATTTTCCTCAATAAAGCCACAGGTTATAATTAATGAAGTCATAAAATTATGCAAAAAAATAAAATTTCAAATGATAAGATTGTTTTTGAAAATAAATAGTAAGTGGCTTTTAAAATATTATTGGAAAAGCACATAAAGATATTTGGAGAAACTAATTTGAATGTGAATGTTAAAACAGAAATGGTGGCCAATTTGAGCAGAAACTGAATTCTTCTCTGCCTTATGAAACTTTCAGTGCTGTCTTTAATTATTTATAACTTACATGATCAGTTGTATGAGTATTTATATGGCATCTATATCTGTCTGTATTTTATATATTGTATTAAAAACAAAAGTATTTTCTAGTTACTTGACTAATGGATTAAATAGTTATTATGACTTGATTTATGAAGAGTAGGATAAAGCCATTGGCCAATAATAGCCCCTACAATGTTAGTTTTTTAATGTATAATTCACACTTATTAAGTAATTTAATATTCACAACAATCATATAAGAAAACATGCTCATTGTCTTCATTTTATGACTGAATTGAGACTCAGAGCTTTTCTAACTTATTCAAGGTCATACAGAGAATAAGAAATAAACACTTTATTCTGCTGATAAAAATTAACACAAAACATACTCTTCAGTTACTTTAGCAACTTTTTAGCAATACAGTTTCTTAACATTTGCTTCTTTCTCCTCAAACTGAAGTAGAGGAGTGATGGACAGATTCTAGTTATTTATGGATCTGTTCAGGTGGATTCTTATTCAGGAAAATAGCAAGGAACATTAATATATACACATGGATACTTAGCTTTGTAATCAAAGACAGTACTCTTAGCCTTTAGTTTTATTTAAAGTGACAGCTCTTAAAATCAAAGCTCAATGGTGAATATACCCTTTGATGCAAAAAAATGTGCAAATGTTAAGAATGTACTTCACAGATAGGACATTGTGATACATGTTATTCAGACAAAAAATATTTGAGAAACAAGTAACTCTCTTCAAACACTTTAAGATCTTTCACAAGGCAGAAGAAAAACAAAGGCTTTCTAATGATTAAAACTATCCTCTGGTAAAAAATTATTAGATGTCATTAAAGAAATACAGAATACCAGTCCCTGCAAGAATTTAAGCATGGGATGAATAATCAGATTTTGTGAGAGGGTTAAGCTGTTTAGGAAACAAAGATTCTATGATTATAATTTTTTTCTTGCAAAGTCCATTTACAGTGCAAAGGTCTAAGAGCACCATTTTCTAGCAGATCAAGGCCAGTGGGAAATGATGCATGTAATAGAAATCACCTGCATGCCTGGCAGGCGTCTTCAGCCTTTTTAAGTCCAGAGGTTAGCTCTGCAAGAAAATTACACATTTCAGTTTCCTCCACTTTAGAACCATCAGCTTTGAAAAATAATAGAAATAAAGGGAACACCTGAGAACTAGACATGACTGTTCATTTTATCAACCATTTAAATTTCCACATATATAGAAAATGCTTTCCGTGATCCTACAGTGTTAAAGATGGGTTCTCATTTCCCAGCCTGAAGATATTTCTTATGTATTTAGAGCTATAAAGCGGCCGTGGAGTTAAATCCAGATCAAGCACAGGCCTGGATGAACATGGGTGGAATTCAGCACATCAAGGTAAGAAAATAATTCCCATTCATGTAAACCAGGTTTTCCCTTTGTGTTTTGTCTTTCTTCCCTTTAAAAGTTTGAAAAACTATTGTTAATTTCCTCTTTGAATTATTTGAATACTGAAAACATAGGTGCTTAAAAGTGTTATTAGCAGGGTTTATGTTCACTTTGTATTATCCAGACATTGAATATCATGAAGCCATTTTAAAAAGCAAATCTATATAAATTAGATGTCATAATTTTATCATAAAGAAAATAATACCTACTTAGGTATCATCATATAGTAGATAAAGTCTGCTGTGTGAACTAAAGTTTACAGCTTATTTTTCTGTAGCTTAACTCACTGTCAAGCTATAGGGTTATTATTTCTTATACTTAGTGTATCTTTTATTACCTGTCATACTGAAAAACATAGTTTTTTGTTTTCAAGAGAAGAAGCTACCTTTGAGTTAATAACTGGAAGCTACCCTTGGCAGGAAATCAAAGATTCACGAACACTCATTCATCCATCCATTCATTTGATAAGCATTGCTAGAGAACATCCTATGTACCAGGTACATGTCTAGGTATTGGGAATAAAGCAGTGAACACAAGGCAAAAATGCCTGTCCTTGTGGAGCTAACATTCTAGTAGGGGAAAACAGGCAGTAACTAAATATGTGTGTGTATGTGTGTATTGTGTGTGTGAGCATACTCAGTCATGTCTGACTCTTTGCAACCGCAGGGACTGTAGCCTGCCAGGCTATTCTGTTCATGGGACTCTCCAGGCAAGACTACTGAGTGGATTGCCATTTCCTGCTCCAGGGGATTTTTCCAACCCAGGAATCAAACCCACATCTCCAGCATTGGCAGGCAGATTCTTTACCACTGTGCCACCTGGGAAACCCACGTATATACATATACACGTGAAATATATCAGAGAGTGATAAGTGCTATAGAGAATAAAAGAATGAAAGAAGATAGGAAGTGCTGGGGGTAAAAGCTGAAACTTTAAATTGAGGTGGTTAAGGATGGCCTTAGTTAAAAAGTGGTGTTTCAACAAAGATCTGAAAGGAGCAAGCCACATGGCAAAAGTAGGACAGCGCACGTGCAGAGGTCCTGAGGTGTGAGTGTGCCAGTGTATCTGAAGAGCAGGGAGGAGGCAAGTGAGAGGAAACGACAGAAGCCCGGGCAGAGAGGCCACAGGGACAGATGATGCAGGGCACTGAAGGAAGGGGACGTAAGGTCTTCAGCCCTTATGCCAAACAAGTTGCCATCCTTGGAGGACTTCGAGCAGAGAAATGCAATGGTCTTACATGATTTTAAAGGATCACTCTTATTTAGCTAGCTTATCTTCAGGCTTCTCTCAAACTTTATCCTGAGAAAATAGCAAGATGGTGATTATAATTTAAACAAAGGATAAATAGGGTTTATGATTAAGTGGGAACTGATCATTCCCAGAAACACAACAAACCAAAAACATGATCCATAACTATACAGATGGAAAGGAATAATAGAATAGTTACTCTGTAGCTATTAGCCTTGATCTAACAGAAGAACACAGGGCTTCCCAGGTGGCACTAGTGGTAAAGAACCTACCTGCCAAGGCAGGAGATGCAAGGGACGCAGATTTTATTTCTGGGTTGGGAATATCGCTTGGAGGAGGAAATGGCAACCCACTCCAGTGTTCTTGCCTGGGAAATCCCACGGAAAGAGGAGCCTGGTTGGCTACCATCCATGGGGTCACAAAGAGTTGGACACGACTAAGCAACTAACACGTTCATTCAGTCCAACACAGATATATAGATCAGGCACATGGCTTGGATGTGGTCATTTTGATGTCACCGTCAGGTTGCAGGATTATCATCATGAGGCCTTCAAGAACAACCATTAACTTTCTGTGACCTTTGCCTTGCCAGAAAATATGTGCCTCGAGCAATATTATCCCATTCCTGGGCCCTACTCCTTGCCTGAGTCTGGGCGAAGCTTAGGAAATACTGAGGGCTGTGGCAAGGTTGAGCGCTGGAATAAAACTTTGCAAGGAGATGACAAACAGAGGGAAGAAGAGACTTGCTCATACTATTAGCAATAAAAGATGATATTTTTCATAAAGTTCTATGTAAAATGAAATGGATGAAGCAGAAAAACTATAATACATTTTTTATTACTGGAGTTTCCCTTGTGGTTCAGATGGTAAAGAAACTACCTGTAATGCAGGAGACCTGGGTTCGATTCCTGGGTTGGGAAGATACCCTGGAGAAGGGAATGGCAATGCACTCCAATATTCTTGCCTGGAGAATTCCATGGATAGAGGAGCCTGGCAGGCTACAGTCCGTGGGTTTGCAAAGAGTCGGATGCGACTGAGTGACTAACACTTTCACTTTCATAATCAGAGCACCAAAGAACAGCAAGGAGAGATAGGAAAGACTTCCTAAGTGATCAGTACAAAGAAATAAAGGAAAATAATAGAATGGAAAAGACTAGAGATCTCTTCAAGAAAATTAGAGATGCCAAGGGAACATTTCATGCAAACATGAGCACAATAAAGGACAGAAACAGTATGAACCTAACAAAAGCAGAAGATACTAAGAAGAGGTGGCAAGAATACACAGAAGAACTATACAAAAAAGATCTTCATGACCCAGATAACCACAATGGTGTGATCACTCAACTAGAGCCAGACATCCTGGAATGCAAAGTCAAGTGGGCCTTAGGAAGCATCTCTATGAATAAAGATGGTGGAGGTGATGGAATTCCAGTTGAGCTAATTCAAATCCTGAAAGATGATGCTGTGAAAGTGCTGCACTCAATATGCCAACATATTTGGAAAACTTAGCAGTGGCCACAGGACTGAAAAACATCAGTTTTCATTCCAGTCCCAAAGAAAGGCAATGTCAAAAGAATGTTCAAACTACCATACAATTGCACTCATCTCACACGCTAGCAAAGGAATGCTCAAAATTCTCCAAGCCAGGCTTCAACAGTATGTGAACTATGAAATTCCAGATATTCAAGCTGGATTGAGAAAAGGCAGATGAACCAGAGATCAAATTGCCAACATCCATTGGATTATAAAAAAGCAAGGGAGTTCCAGAAAAACATCTACTTTTGCTTTCTTGACTACACCAAAGCCTTTGACTGTGTGGATCACAACAAACTGTGGAAAATTCTGAAAGAGATGGGAATAGCAGACCACCTCACCTACCTTCTGAGATATCTGTATGCAGGTCAAGAAACAATGGTTAGAGCTGGACATGGAACAACAGACTGGTTCCAAATAGGGAAAGGAGTATGTTAAGGCTGTATATTGTCACCCTGCTTATTTAACTTATATGCAGAGTACATCATGAGAAACGCTGGACTGGAAGAAACACAAGCTGGAATCAAGATTGCCAGAAGAAATATCAATAACCTCAGATATGCAGATGACACCACCCTTATGGCAGAGAGTGAAGAAGAACTAAAGATCCTCTTGATGAAAGTGAAAGAGGAGAGTGAAAAAGTTGGCTTAAAACTCAACATTCAGAAAACTAAGATCATGGCATCCAGTCCCATCACTTCATGGGAAATAGATGGGGAAACAATGGAAACAGTGAGAGACTATTTTCTTGGGCTCCAAAATCACTGCAAATGGTGATTGCAGCCATGAAATTAAAAGACGCTTACTCCTTGGAAGGAAAGTTATGACCAGCCTAGACAGCATGTTAAAAAGCAGAGACATTACTTTGCTGACAGAAGTCCATCTAGTCAAAGCTATGGTTTTTCCAGTAGTCATGTATGGATGTGTGAGCTGGGCTATAAAGAAACCTGAGCACTGAAGAACTGATGCTTTTGAACTGTGGTGTTGGAGAAGACTCTTGTGAGTGCCTTGGACTGCAAGGAGATCAAACCACTCCATCCTAAAGGAAATCAGTCCTGAATATTCATTGGAAGGACTGATGCTAAAGCTGAAGCTCCAATACTTTGGCCACCTGATGCAAAGAACCGACTCATTGGAAAAGACCCTGATGCTGGGAAAGATTGAAGACAGGAGGAGAAGGGGAGACAGAGGACTAGATGGTTGGATGGCATCACCAACTCGATGGCCATGAGTTTGAACAAGCTCTGGGAATTGGCAATGGACAGGGAGCCCTGGCTTGCTGCAGTCCATGGGGTTGCAAAGAGGTGGACATGACTGAGCCACTGAAATGAACTGAACTGAACTGAATCAGAGTTGCACCAGCTGGGCCATATCACCTTGGTCAGGTGATATTTTCAATTTGCCTTATGACATGAATGCATTTTCTAGGATGGAACTGGCTAATAGAACTTTCTTCAGTGATGGAAATGTTCCATGTGTGTACTGTCCAAGGCAGTAGCCACTAGCCTATTGTGGCTGTTGAGAACTTAAAATGTGGTTGGTGCAGTTGAGCAACTCAATTCTTAATTAATCATCATTAACTTAAATTTAAATAGACACAGAGGACTAGTGGCCTTCATAGTAGCTAGCACAGTCCTAGAAATTGGATAATTCAAATTCCCCACCTAGCACCTAGAAATTGGGGACGTTGAATTAAGGGATATAACTTTAAAAAGGCTTCCAGTTTCATTAGGAAAAGAGCAATTCGAGTGAGAGAAAATAATTCTATGACTAGATGTTGTTGAAAAGACAGAGAAAGCTGGTGATCCGAGATGGCGATGCCTGGTATCAGGCTCAGGCCTAAATTCAGAGAAACCTCTTGGGTAAACAATTTCAAAATCAACCACAGTAAGAACACAGTTTGAGAGCAATCTGAGAGCCACAGATGTTCGGTTGTCTGCATATATGTGCTATGCTTAAGAAATGTCAAGAGACAATATGAAGATTAAATACTTGAATTTTTAAAAATAGCCATGTAGCTAAATCCAGGTTCTTATTTGTTCAGAATTCTGTTTAGCCTCTTATCAGATTCAGTGTTAATAATCTGAAATACTTTCATTTATGCACATGCCAGTGCCTAGATTCCCAATGTAGAATTACCTGTTCTATGATTTTTACTCTCCTTTTCACCAATATGATAAGTGAATATCATAAGAAATAGTGTTTACTCATTTACGCACAAATAGTCATTTAATGGGCTTCCCAGCTAGCACTAGTGATGAAGAACCTGACTGCCAGTGCAGGAGACGTAAGAGATGCAGCTTTGATCCCTGGGTTGGGAAGATCCCCTGGAGGAGGGCATGGCAGCCCACTCCAGTATTCTTACCTGGAAAATCCCATGGACGTAGGAGACTGGCAAGCTACAGTCCCTAGGGATGCAAAGAGTCAGACACGACTAAAGCAACTTAGCACACATACACACAGTCATTTAATAATCACAGTAATGATGGCATCAGACTGAGTGCTCATTATATGGCAGGCAGGTGTCTAAGGTCCTGACACTTGGGAGGTAGTTCATTTAAGCATTCAATAAATATTGATATTGCTACATAGTACTTTTACTCTAAGAGGTACTGTTTTAAGTTGTAATGAAAATTTAGAGAGTAACTGGTCTTTGTCCACATGGAGCTGAGAATAAAATGGAACTGAGAATAAAATGGAACAAATTCATGGTGTTTTAGAATGAAGAGATATCTACCAATCTTAGTGCTAAGACTTGGCAGCACACAGATCTTAAAGAGAGTCAACCATACAAAAGGAATACATGTAGTGGCAGAAAAGAAAAGAATCTGGGGAAAAAGTTAATAATTCTGACTTGTTGTCAGGGACCTTCTGGGACCAGGCACATATAGTTGCCAGTTAAACTGAAGTATTTAATTTTTTCAAAAACAAAACAGATGGGGACCAATAGAGTGTGGAGACAGGGGTCTTTAACAGGGACCAGGCACATGTGGTTGCCAGTTAAACTGAAATATTTAATTTATTCAAAAACAGATGGGGACCAATAGAGGGTAGAGACAGGTGTCTTTAACAGATCTGGTGCAACATGCCTTCCCTCCTGCCTTTAGAGTATCCAGCAGACATATATGGTCACACACCTTGAGTATGGGATAAATTTGACTCTATATTATTTATTATCAGTTCTCTTCATTTTATAAAAGCATATTTGCACTAAAGCCTGTATTAAGCAAAAGTTGCTTTTATGTTTTAAGGTGAAGATTAAAATATTTCCTGTCACTAAGTAGGTATAATAGATTCCTAAACTTTTTAATCATTACTCTTGCAATTTCAAAAATCTCTCTCTCTCTCTCTCTCTCTCTCTCTCTCTCTCACACACACACACACACACCCCCCTCTCCCCTGACTCAACCTTCTCTCTCTTCCCTTCACTCTAATTATGAATTTCCAGTGCTTTGGTTTCATTTGATTACAAAGGAATAGTGTTAACCCTATGAGAACACTATGAGATGATAGCTTCATACCCTGTATTAATAGAATTGAAAATCTGTTTTCCTGCCATTTAACCTTATGGCATAACCCTTATCTTTCACATTCTCCATCTGGTCCGGTACTTAAACAAATGGATTCTCCAAGGCAGCAACAGATAAAGATGAAATTATACAAGCAGACAGGGTCTCCTTATGAGGACATTAATGTTAAAATGGACCAGAAGATCTGTTTCTTGGTCTCCACATTCTTCAAGCAAGCATTCTGATGGATCAGAATATAATTATCCCTTTTCT
Organism: Bubalus bubalis; assembly: GCF_019923935.1. Lineage (NCBI taxonomy): Eukaryota > Metazoa > Chordata > Mammalia > Artiodactyla > Bovidae > Bubalus > Bubalus bubalis. The sequence goes on along the minus strand of NC_059160.1, from coordinate 39,781,464 downwards.
TTTTCTCTGCAGGGAAACTACGTGTCTGCAAGAACTTATTATGAAAGAGCCTTACAGCTGGTTCCAGACAGCAAACTACTGCAGGAAAATCTCGCCAAACTGGATCGCCTTGAGAAAAGATTACAGGAAGTTCGAGAAAAGAACCAAACGTAGCCAGCATTTGACCCAGTCTCAAGGGACAGTGCTGGTGTCTTTGGAAGAGGAAGAAGTGATGGAAGCTTTGCTTTCACATCATTTGGGGCACGACCAATGGCATTTTCCTCTCACTCCAAGTTCAGGGTGACACATTTTGGGACACCTGCTGGTAACACTGTGCTGGAGACTTGCATTTCCATGAAAGAAGACAAAAAAAGCAAGCAGGGGCTAGGAGACCTGAGATGGAAGGAAAACAGCAGCTGCACATTTTACAGAATTTTTTCTTGCTTTAATTCTAGATTTCCTTTCATATATGCGTCTGCTTTTTCAACCTGGAGATCTATTTCCATTTCTTAGTGTAGACATTTCTTGGTGTAGCCTCCCAGAAACAGAGGCTTGAAATGCTACGAAGTCATGGCATCTCTTCTTTATGAGAGGAGATATTTCAGAGAGGATAAATCCTCTGGGATAAACCATTTGGGAAATTCTTCCAAGAGGTAGCTCATTTAATTCTCTGGAACTAGAAATGAGTATCTCACAGTTTTTGTAAAAATCTTCTTGAATATATGGGGAAAGAGGCTGTTGTTAAGTCAGCTTTATCTTATATCCTTTTGAGGATATTGCTAGAGCCCTATTGAGAAGTAAATTAAATTCCACTCTGATACAAGCTGTTTTCCCATTGCCTACTATATCAATAAGGAAGTTTCTGGAATTGTGTATGGGTATTCATATTCCTATGGGAAAATCAAGGATCTCAGTACCCCTGATTGTTTATGGAAATGTTTTAAATTATTTTAATTTTATTACAAGTATTATTGGAGTAGTGGCTCTGCTCTAAGATTTCATAAGTGCTTTTAAAAATCATAAATGTTTCCACCTCCAAATATATTGTTATTTTGGTGGAGAAAAAATAGTATATTCTACATGAGAATTATTAAAGATATTGAGAGAATGTTCTACTTTATTATCTTAACTTTCAGAGATTATTTTTTGAAAATATATTTAATCATTGAGGAATATTTACAGTATATTACAGAAATCTTCATAGACTCTAAATGGGTGTAAAGAAGCTCTATTGATTGATCTTCCTAGGCTTAATGAGAATTCTGTGCTTAAAACATGAATGATAGAACCTGCAGTTCTTGGTTCTGTGTTTGGAATTTTGGAGATTTCATGGAAAATGCTCAAAAAAATCTAGGAAAAAAATCTAAATTCATAATTTTAAAATATATATATTTATATTTAAAAGGTATGGATGGCAAAGTTGAACTTACAATTTGACATTTGTCTTTTAGTGTTATTTATTTCATAACTTATAAAATATTTAATATATGAACACATTTTTCTCTGTACATAGTGGTTTAGTAGCAGCTTTTCATACAAAAATTATAAATCTAAACTACAAAGTAATTAAGTTTCAACAGTCCCTCAAAAATTTTATATTGATTATTCACTTGCTAAAGTTAAAGAAATTAGGAATCAGCCATCAGTGTGTGGGTGGTAATACATTTTGGAGTTGAAGAAATTGGAATATGTGATTCTAATTTGGTTTTCATCATAAACTTAAAAAAAAAAAAAAAACAAAACCTACTCTGGATAGTGCTGTTCCTGGTGCTAAGCCAGGTGTCATACACATTTAGTAGCTTGAGGCACACGTATGTCACGTGCTCCAGCCAGAGCAAGAAGCCTTCTGCTTCTTTTTGGCCCCAGTAGCAGAAAGCACTGCCTCTGTGTTGTTAGTATTACTTTTTGTCAAAAATTTTTGAAAAAAAATTTCTTTGGAAAGGGATGATGCCAGAATATTTTAAATACAAAGGATTATGGAATTTAAATTAGCATACATGTTTGTGTGTATCAGTAATCCAATAATGTATATATTACAACTATGATCTTCTGTTTCCAATAGTCTTTAATGTTATAGATCATAAATGTATCTAAAATTTCATTTCAAATATTTTTAGTCCCCCAAATTATACTTCTGTAGTCCTAAGGTCAAGAAATGTACTATAATATTTATTATAAAATAACTACTCCACCTCCAAAATGAAAAACATGGAACCCTAGCTAAAAATAATATCTAGTACTTTAATTACAAACTTTTTAGAATAATCAGTAACAAAAATTTATACTTAGAAAGTTAATGGAAAAGATCAAGCCCCAAATTTTGAAAAGCAATTATGCCTTATCTGAAGGGCTGCTAAAGATATGAGAGTACATTTGTTGGAATAATTGCATTGGCTATTACAGCCTAAAAGTTTCTGAGAGAAAAGGGTCATGTGGCCTTCAGGAGACTTTTTCTGCCTTCTTTTCGATGTTTTTCTCTCTCCCCATCTGTTTCTGTTTTCTCTCTTGTCTCTCTCTCTCCCCTTCCCCTTCCCCTCTCCCCCCACCAACCCCTTCCATCTCTCTCTCTCTCTCTTTGTCTTTCTCACTCTGTCATTCTGTCTCATTCTGTCTGCACACACTGGCATTTCTTTGAACATTAGAAGTAAGCACTTTTTGTTGGATCAGGTATTTCTGTCCTGAGTTAATACTTTCACTTAGATGTGGCCAATGAAATAGCTTTCATAGTTGCATGGTACCTATAAGAAAGTAAATCACATGTTATTTTTCAAAGATATTAAGTGTATGTTATAACTATTTTTATTTGCTCTTGTAACACGAAATATTATGTGGAACTCCTTATCAAAATAAGAATGGGGTGCCCTGGCTAGTCATGGAGTTCATCCAGGTTCCCTTAACAAAAGCAGGCTTGGCTGTGAGTTTGTAACCTCTTTCCGAGATGGAATTGCAGAGCCAGCTTCGTGGATATGCAGTCTCTGCAGGCCTCAGGGTCTTGCACTCAAATGCACCTTGTGCTTGGTTGAATGCTATGCTTGAAATTCTTAGTAATTTTTGAACAAAGGGTCCTACAATTCTATTTTGCCCAGGACAGGAAGGAATGTAACTGATAACAAGGCTGGAGTTAGTTCAGTCTATCTAACTTGTCCTTCTGCCCTGCGTAGAACCAGTTCTCCTTGCCTTCAAATTCTCCAGTAAATGGCAGTCCTTTCACATGCCCTTTGACATAGAAGCCATGAGAATGGCTTTACAAGCTTATGTTAACCTTAAGAATTATTCAGGATTTCAAAGCTGACTCAGATGTTTTCAACCTGTTAATGGTATTCATGAAATATGGCTCATTAGATTAACTGTAGTGAACTAAACCAAAGATTCAAATACCTTGAAGGAAAGGAAATTTTATTTTAGGGACTCTTGAGATATATCCTCTTAGATCTGTTTATTTTAAAGCCCATCACAAAACAAAGAGGACTGTCAGCACTTGGATTCCAGCTCCCCACAGTACTTCACAGCCCCCAGTGTAGGAGTCTGATGAGCCTAACACGCAGGACCTCATTCGGTGCAGGGGTGGGAGGTGGGGGTGCAGCTGCTTTTCATCAAGGCTAAATGAGAAAAGTCCAAAGCCTTCCACACAAGCCGACTGAAAAAACTAATTTGAGGAGGAGTAAAAAGCAAATGTGGGTTTCATACTGTTTCTTTCAAACCTTCCAAGCGCCTCAAATTGAAACACCACATTCAGCTGACAGCTGAGATCTCTCCCCTCACACACAGGTGGTCTATCGAGGGCCTAGTGGACTTGAAAATAACCTGGGTGCGCACTTTGGGAATCACTGGACCTCGGCCACTCAGGTTAAGATTCTAATATGCAGCCAGGCTGGAGAACCACTGCAAGCTAAAACCTTTAATAAGAGTTTATGACTTTTACCAAGACTGTTTACAGTCTTTTACAATTTTCACTTCTAAATTTAGACTAAAGTGAGCCAAGGAATTTCAAAGAATGACTTAACAGTACACTTCGTTAGTTGAAGCTGCCATGCCAAGATTGACAAACATGTGGGTTGGCTGAGGTGGTTTTGCATTTGTGGCAACGGGACTATAATTTGATCTTATATTTAGAGAACTCTTGGTTCTCAGATGGAGAATGGCCCTACTATTTTCATGTACCAGATGAGGAGCCCAGTATATAAAACTCATGTTTTGTTATGACTCATAGAAGGGTCCATGACATAAGTTTATGCCTACACCTGTATCTCTTTTTTTTAAGTTATACATGTCAACTTTTGTTAATTATTTCTTAATTGTACTCATTGCAATAAGTTTTAAAAATATTTTTCTCTGGTTTATGATAGATTTGTACTTTAGATCAATAAATCTACAGGTTATAGTAACAGCACTCAAAGCAAATGTAGTTATAGGCATTGTTTATTTTAATTTTTTCCTAGTTTCCAAATCACATTTACTTTGATAAAAGCGTATGTTGGTATTTCCCATTAATAACAACAAAAACAACTATCTAAATGGCGTCTTTTGACATTTTTAAAAGAGTAAAAAAAAAAAAAAAAAACCCTGTCAAATCTTATGTTTAGGCTACAATTGAATAAGATAAAAACTTACAATGCCAAAAATGTAGGGAAATATAACTTTTTATGATTAATCTTAAGTTAATCATAAAATTTCTGATGTGAAAAGTATGTTGAGCAATCCTTACAAAAATAGCACTTCCTTATTTTTGTCTTTTTGTAGCTATATAACTTAAAAGAAATGAAATAACTTCAATCAAGCTATGGTTTATTATCAGTAAAATACAATGTCACAACAGAATACAAATGGCTCATATAAAAATGTTCTAATTTTATCACCAAGGATCCTTTCCATAAAAACCTTTAGGGCACATAACTGATAAAATTAGCATCATCACAATATGGGGTCATTATTAGTTTGTAAGTTTAGATCAACATTTGCCACAAACTAAAAAGAGCTCTCCATGTCCAGAAATCCAGGACATTTTTTCCCATTCTCAGTGGTATTTGTATCACTGTGCATACAAGTAATACAAATGTGCATAATGTCCTTTTGGGGTTATCTTGCTGCTCCATAGGAGGGGAGACCCAATCCAAGAATCTGGAGATCTGGAATTTAGTCCTGCTCTGCCACAAAGGAGTTGCTTCACCTGGGACAAGTTACCAATTGTCTCAATCACGTTTATAGTACATTAAAGGAGTGGTTAATTCTATGGGCCTATCAAGCTCTGTGCGGAGAAGGCGATGGCACCCCACTCCAGTACTCCTGCCTGGAAAATCCCATGGACGGAGGAGCCCGGTAGGCTGCAGTCCATGGGGTCGCTCAGAGTCGGACACGACTGAGCGACTTCACTTTCACTTTTCACCTTCATGCATTGGAGAAGGAAATGGCAACCCACTCCAGTGTTCTTGCCTGGAGAATCCCAGGGACAGCGGAACCTGGTGGGCTGCCGTCTATGGGGTCGCACAGAGTCGGACACCACTGAAGCAACTTAGCAGCAGCAGCATCAAGCTCTGTGAGTCCCCCAAATCCAAATGGAAAGCCCACTGCCTCCGCAGAGGTAACTGTTGAGTGTGGCTCTTAGTTTTAGAAATTCTTAAGATAATTATTGCAGCAAAACACAGAACCCTAAAAGTGACTGCCCGTGTACTTTAACGTGACAGAGGTAAATACTCCTATTTTGCCGTCTCCATTCCCTTCAGGGGATCAGCCCTGGGTCAGGAGGAGCCCCTGGAGAAGGAAATGGCAACCCACTCCAGGATTCTTGCCTGAAGAATGCCATGCACAGAGGAGCCTGGCGGGCTACAGTCCAAGGGATCACAAAGAGTTGGACATGACTGAGTGACTAACACTTCCACACGTAAAAGCGATTTTGTTGTGTTTCTGGGAAAAAGAAAAAAAATTTTAAATTTCCTCCAAAGACATTAAAGTATCTGTAGAAACCATGGCCTGCTTTTATAATGTGGAAATCAGCTGACTTGCTGTGACTCACTCATCCTTCCTTTTATTAGATGGAAATACTTGTATCATGTTTTTCAGATTCCTTTGATCAGTTATATATAAATGTACACTTTTGTTACTTTTGCTGTGCCAGTTAGAAATATATCTCCCATAAAGGATTTCTCCTATTTAAGTCTGATTATGTACACTTTGCCTAGGTCTTTCCAAAATAAAATTTATGTAAATGTATATTTTATATAAAATATGATGAAAATAATTAAGTCTTGTTTCAATCTCTCAAGTGGTCTGTGGTTAGTACCCACTGAAATTTATGTCACCATTAGGTGCCCACTTTTAAAATAAAAAAATACCGTCTTTCCTCCTTTCCCCCATTGTTCATTCATTCGTCGCATTGTTGTGTGTGCATGGTGCCTGCTGTCCTTTTCATGCCGCACAATGACCATTTCAGTACTTACCCCTTCCAGATACCCTCCCCTCATCTTACTGAGGAGCTGCCTTCACCTCTTTCTTGATGGTGTAAATACAAAGTAGAAAACAGGTACTTCCTCAGTATTCTGCACTCTGTCTGCAAACTTACCTGCATCTAATTCTCCCCTCTCTCCTGTTGCTGCAATGGAAAAAGAGGATCCTGGGCCCTGGATATCACTTTTGAAGAACTTCATTCTTTAACCCCTTTCTTTTTCTTCTTTAACTTCTTCCTTTTGCTGGCTCTTGTCAGTTCAGTTCTATTTTAAAACACAGATACTGGTGGCCACCATGAAGGTCACTTGGAAAAAACCTTTCCTTTATTCCTTTTCATGCGGTAGCTACTACTGCATCTGTTTATGTCCTTCACAGCCACTCTATCAGAATAAATTGTCTCCACTCATTCTATCTCTGGCCTTCACACTCTGTCTGCATCCTAGTGAAATCTGTCCCTGCAACAAATTCAAAGGAAATTGCTGTTTCTAATGTCACCAATGATCACTTTACTGCCCATTCCTAGGCCTTGTGGGATTTGGGAGACTGTTCTAGAGTTTGAACCAGTGTTTTAGTAGGGATGGAAAAACATTTTTTACACAAAACATTATGTACCCATGGTTTACTTATTGCTCCCGGGTTAGTCTCCTAACACTCCTAATTTTTCAACTATCCTTAGAATTAGGGCATCAAGCGTCTTGGAACGCCTCCAATAGCAGATCACTATTATGCTGCCCTAATGAAATTATGTTCAAATTCAATGCAGGTTTCTCAATCTAGTTTGGGATAGTCCAGCTCACTCTGCTTGACATCCTTTCCTTTTCTATAGTTTTGTGGTTTTTCCTTAAGTAAGAGAATACTTCCATTCCAGCATCACCACAAACTCAATTTATATTTAAACCATCATCTTACTAGCAAATTTCTATCTGAAACTAATGACTTGGCTTTTGATATGTATGCAATTCACAATGAATGACTCTTTTTCTATTTAATGGAAAGGCATTATTTTTTTATGGCTGTAAGGGAACAATCCTCTGTATTAGAAGGACAAGGTCTCATTTAAGGCTGGGAGTTTGAACTCTGGAAACAAAGGGAGCTATGCTGTAACAGGAAATGATGTCCAACCCCATGGAGACTTCAGGTCTGAAACAAAACACTAATGATCCTGCAAAGCTGTGTGTGTACCACGTGTACAAGACTGCAAGGGGACACGGTTTCTGAGCTTCATGAGAAAGTTAGCCATGAACTTGAACATTGTGGGTCCAACTTGCATTTTTTCCTTCCTTCTCTCTCATTTTTTAAGAGCTTTGTAGTAGCTTTAATATGACCTACTCTTGCTAAGAAAAAGAGAGGAGTTTGGGTCCATTTGGAGAATCTGAGCTTTTTTGGAGAGTAGTGAGTCCCTGAGGCCACAAATGGTTATGGTAACACTTGTGAGATTGCTACAGTAAAAGCGAAACTCAGAGATAAGCGTGTTGAGGGCTACTACCTGGAGGTAACCTGGAGAACTCAGGTGTAGTTGTATATCTTCAGGAAAGAGCTGTTTACCTTACCAAGCCCCCTCCTGGTGTTCCCCCAACACTCAAGCTCAAAACCTGGGAGTCATCTACTCAAACTGTCATCCAAATTGTATTTGCTTAAAACGATGCTACCCTCAAAAACAATTCAGTCCAACAGAACTATATGATGACGACTGTGTTTTGTATCTGTGCTGTCCAGTATGGTAGCCACTAGCTACAGGTGGCTGGTGAGCTCTTAAAGTGTAGCTAGTGTGACTGAGGAACTCAGTTTTTATTTTAGCTAATATTAATTTGAATAACCACATATGGCTAATGTCTACTCTATTGAATAGTACAGCTGTAGAGCTTTTCAGTCCCCACTCCAGTACTCCTGCCTGGAAAATCCCATGGATGGAGGAGCCTGGTAGGCTGCAGTCCATGGGGTCTCTAAGAGTCGGACACGACTGAAGTAACTTAGCAGCAGCAGAGCTTTTCAGTGATCTAAGACTTGAGATATAAAAATCACAGAAACTCCTTTTAGGTTCATGAAACAAAAAGGTTTGAGATGGTATGTCTCAAGTTTGGGTGTCAATCCCATTCTTTGAGCTTTTTGCCCCAGGTTCCCAGTTCACCTTCTGCTCCTTCTTCCCTCAGCTGTCACCTGCCTGTCACTGTACCTGCCTACACTTTGATCATCTCTGTTTTCCTGTCCTTCTGTCTACCACTTGTCTCCCTGATTTGTTTACCCTTCTACCTCAAGGAGCTTTTATTTCTATTTTATACAGAAGTGAGACAATTGGGCCTGGGTGTCTAGGTTAGTTAATATATATATAGTGTTCACTTAACTTTGTCCTCATTTTTTGATAAATTATAAATCAATTACAAATTCTAGCTGTATTCCTCTCCCAACCTCAAGATAATTTGTTACAAATTACTAGAAAATGATATTGATTGAAAAAATGCTAACATGCAGTGAATTCATTTTAACAATCTTAAATGCTGGATCCCACAGCTTTGGTCCATTCCACTGAAGCTGATGATAACAGACACCCAGAAAAGGAGTAGGGCAGAATTCTGATCGTTCATATCCAGTCCTTTTGAAAACTCAGGAGTGTCAAGGTCTTCAACAAGCCTTTTAGACGCTGGTGGGATCTTTAATACTCAAACTTTCAAGAGTCTTCCTCCTTTCGGGGTCAGCCTGCGTGTGTCCTGCATGGGTGCCCGGCTTCCTTTACCCTGGGACTTGGGCCACATTCCCTGACTGGGAACAGAATTCACCTGCGCCGAGAATTCTAGGCCATTGATCCCCTTGGTCCCGCATCTGTCCTAGCATCTCCTGCATCTGATTCTGGCTCGCCTGCAAGTTTTACCTCGCGCCTGTTTGCAGGAGTGAATGGCGGGGACGCGATGACACCTGGGCGGCCGAAGAGCAGCTGCGGCTGGGCTGGTCCTGAGGAGGGACACCTGCGCGCCCGGCTGCGCGGTAGATGCGCCACCCACCCACCACCCCCGGCTCGGAAGGATGGAGTGATGTAGGCAGGCGCTTCCGGGAGCTCAGAGCCCAGTGAGGCCGGAGCGCTTCTCTTCGCTGGTTTGCAGCGCCTGCGTCTGGGCGAAGATGGACCGGTCACCACGCGCGGAAGCCATACGCGCATTGCCCGGGGCTGTTTCACTCCTGCTGCTGCTGTTGCTGGCGGTCCACTCCCCGCCCAGCCGAGGTGAGCCAGGTCCTGGGTGCCTTTCCCTAGGCCAACAAAGACAACGGGCAGGTGTGCCCACGAAGTGCCTGGGCCGAATATTCTTCTGAAATCTTTTAGATTCTGGAGTTCAACTTTTTAGGCACATCTGTTAACTTTGCTGGTGCTAAAGATTTTCCTCCAAGGAAAGATAACCAAGTGGAAGTAACTTAAAATCCAGTGACTCTGTTTCAGAGCAGCGTATGTTCTCCAGTATCTTTCATTCCACCTAAATTATGCCATGCTAACCCTCCCAGAGAAGGCAATGTCACCCCACTCCAGTACTCTTGCCTGGAAATGCCCATGGAAGGAGGAGCCTGGTGGGCTGCAGTCCATGGGGTCTCAAACAGTCCGACAAGGGTCGGACACGACTGAACGACTTCTCTTTCACTTTTCACTTTCATGCATTGGAGAAGGAAATGGCAACCCACTCCAGTGTTCTTGCCTGGAGAATCCCAGGGACAGAGGAGCCTGGTGGGCTGCTGTCTATGGGGTCGGACAGGGTCGGGCAGAGTCGGACAGGACTGAAGTGACTTAGCAGCAGCAGCAGCAACCCTCCCAGGGAAAGCCCCGAATCCCTCACCAGAGGGAGAGGGGCCTCATTCAATGGCCAGGTCTATTTTTGTTGAGGCAGCTCAGGCTGCAAAGGGCAGGGAGTGTCACCAGGCAAGTGCTAGTCAATGAGGTGTGAGTGGGACAGTCTCAGGTCGGGGATATTTTGAGAAAAGGGGGCAGCCTCCAGCTGAGTGAACATCTGCACTGGGGGAATAAAACCCCAGAATGGAAATCTTGATACAATGAACCCTGACATGAGGAGCGGTGTGTGTGTGTGACACATATGCTCTCCCACACAGGACTGAAGTACGGAATTCGTGCAGTTGATTTGAAAAGTATAGAAACTGTCTTCGAATCTAGGTTCTTCTCTAGAATTAGTAGTTGGAGAAATTCAACAGTTGGTGGACACCCATGGCAGGTGAGTGTGATAAAGACATTGATTTCTTAATGAGCTAATGGTGAATTATTTCCCTATTTTTAGATACCATAACTCCAGCTTAACAGGTAATTTTACAATGGACCCCCACTTGACCTCACTGTCACAAAGTTTGCTTCATAAGAAATCTCTTACTAACCAATTTATTGAATATATCAGTATCTTAATGTGACATCATATTAGAAGAGTTGATTTCCAATGTTTCTGTAGGAGGTGACATCTATGTGGAGATGTGTATTAGTTGTGTTCCTAACTTTTTTCTTGGGCAGGTCTCCCTGAAATTAGGTGGACACCACTTCTGTGGAGGAAGTTTGATTCAAGATGATCTGGTTGTTACAGCAGTACATTGCCTGATTGGCCTCAATGAGTAAGTTGTGGATTTCACTACTTATCAAACCTTGATCCATGGCAACGGGACCAGGAGAGTTGATGCCCTAAATGCTATGCAAGGTTCAACCTTAGTCCCTTTCTTAATTTTTTCCATCTGGTCCACCTGCTGACTGACTTTCCTGATTCCCAGACGTTTGTGTGTAGCCCAAGATTTCTGGTGCTTTCTACTCTACTAATCAGAGACCTCAAAGATTCCACCCATAATCTATGATTTGTAGAGTTAGTGGAGGGTAGGTTGATGGTTATTGATTCTAATAAAGTATTAACATTGAATGTTAAATGAATGAGCCAATGTTTTAATAATCTACTTTTCAGTAATTAGGAGGGAAAAATACTATTAAAAGAGGGTGCTAATAGAAAAAGAAGGACAGTAGAAACAACTTTTATATCTTGTTTAAAATGGTAGAGCATATAGAGAGAGACTGGTTTATGTACAAAAGATACCTGAATATTTTATGCAGAAAGATGAGTGACAATAGGAGAAAGAGTTCACAGAATGTAAACACTCCATGATTGAAAACCATGACTTTTTATAGATAGCTATAACTTATAGAAATTATAACAATAGTAATAATCACTAATAAAGTACATCTTCTTTTAAGATTTGGAAATCCCTAAAGATACATTAATCATGTTAATTACATGAAATCAAGACAGTCTTTCCTGGAGGAAAGGATTATACTTAATGAAAGATTTCTGTTTGGTTTTAGGAAGCAAATTAAGAGTCTGACAGTGACTGCTGGGGAGTACAACCTCTTTCAGAAGGATAAGGAGGAACAAAATATTCCTGTCTCAAAAATTATTATCCATCCTGAATACAACAGACGTGGATATATGAGTTTTAATATTGCCCTGCTGTATCTAAAACTCAAAGTCAAGTTTGGTAAGTAGGGTTAGTTAGAATACAAAAGATGTAATGAAAAAAGCTATATTTATTCATTTTTACCAGTTAACTTTAATTTCTCTGTGTATATGTGTGTGTGTATATATATATAGTAATATTAGAATAGCTAAATTTTGTTCCTTAAAAATAATTTTGTTTAATCTATAACGTATAAAAAGTACTGCACAGGCTATAAGTACCAGCCACGACTTATGTATGCTTAATCAGCATTTTAAGTACTCCAGTGTCTTGGCTGGGCAATATTCTAGACCATCTACCTGTACTCATCTCTAACCAAGGAGTATGGGACATTTGAAAATGTCCTCAGATTTCTCCTTTCTGTCATTATTATGGGCAAGATATTTGACACCATTCTCAGTACAGATAATCTAAGCATTCTAGACAAAATATTAAAAGCCTACTTTAAAAAAATACAGGAAAGGGAAGTGTTCAGTGGCCAAAAACAATGAAAGAGAACAAATTCAAAGGAGTTAGCCAGACACTGAAGTTAAGTGACTGCCGTTGAAGCATCTAAATGATCTTTAAGAACCTATAACCTTAACTTTCCATGCAAGGAGCGTGCGTGGGAGTAGGATGTGGCAGCAGAGAGTCTGACTGGAACTTCCCATGTATGTAACCTGGGACTTCTTGAAAGGTGATGCTTTACGAGAGGAAGGGAAAGAGGGAAATATACCACATAAAGTGAGGGAATAAGGAAAATTCACCTGCTTGAACCTTGGCCCTGGATGGAGGGCTCTCAGAAATATCTATTTTCCTGAGCTAGCGTTCATTCAGGTTTGCAGCTGGCATTCATATTACCTGTCCCCAAAACTGTAGGCCAAGATTTTAAAGTCATTCCAGGTGAGTAATTGGGTTTCTGGCAGAAGCAAAGGCAGTAAATTCTCTTTGAAGACATGAACCTTAAGTCTCAGCTTGAAGGTACTCCCATAGAGCTTTAGTGATTGAGAGCACACACAATTAAAAGCGTGCAGAGAAGGTTGCCACCAGAGTCCAAAGTAATCAACTGGAATCAGACATTCCAAGATTATAGACGTTAAAATGATATACATAACTACAAAGTAAGTTTTAAGTTTAAATAAGTAAAAGTCTATAAAAAATGACTAACAAACAAGAAACTATTAACTGAAAAGGAAGACTTGAAATGAAGTCAATAAAACTTAAAGATATGAACATAGTTGGAATTGGTAACAATAGTTGAATTAAATAGAGACATTGACCATACTCATTGCTCATTCTTCTTTCTCTCACACTGTATATTGAATCCATCAGAAAAATTCTATTGCTTCTGTCTCACCCTCTCCTCTCCTACATCCTGCTCCAGGCTCCCATCATTTCTTGCCTGGGTTAATTTGAATGGTCTCTTGAATCATCTCCAACTTCCTGTCTTGCATCCCTAATTTTTATTATTAACCCAGCAGCCAGAATAATACTTTTGAAATGTAAATAAGAGTATATTACTCTGCTCAAAACACTTCAGTGGTTCTCCATTACACTCAGATGCAAATCAGTATTCTTAGCTGACATCATCCATCATTCTAACCCTGTAGCCAACCTCTTTTTGTTCATATTTTACTAGAACTTCTTTTGTTTAGTCTGCTCCAGACCTCCTGGAATCCTCACTGTTCCCTAGACATATATGACATGATTCCACTGCAGGAAATTTCCATTTTGTTTTTTTCTCCTTCAGATACTTTCCACAGATATGACTGCCACAGATATGATTTCTTCCCTCAACTTCTTCAATGCTCTGCTCAATGGAACTTGGCATGACTGCCATTTTACAAATTGCATCTCCCTTGCCATATTCCCTAATCGCCAGACTTCTCATCTTTCTTATCCTTTCCTGATTTTTTTGAAAAATCAGAGCACATATTACCTGATAGCTAAATTATTAGAATTATTACTTGTATTTCACCCCAAACTCACTCTCTCTGTCTTTCTCTCTCACTCACACTCACACTTATTCATGCCCAGATCTACATTCTGTCAGGGCAGGGATTTTTCCTGGTCATTTACTGAGGGCTAGAAGACCACTTGCTACATGCTGCTGCTACTGCTAAGTCGCTTCAGTCGTGTCCGACTCTGTGCGACCCCATAGACGGCCGCCTACCAGGCTCCCCTGTCTCTGGGATTCTCCAGGCAAGAACACTGGAGTGGGGTGCCATTGCCTTCTCCACATAACAGTGCTCAATTACTTGAGTGAAAAACTATCCCTTAAGAACAAGTGAAGTGAAGTGAAAGTCACGCATTTGTGTCTGACTCTTTGCAACCCCATGGACTATACAGTCCATGAAATTCTCTAGGCCAGAATACTGGAGTGGATAGCCTTTCCCTTCTCCAGGGGATCTTCCCAACCCAGGAATCAAACCCAGGTCTCCCACATTGCAGGTGGATTCTTTACCAGCTGAGCCACTAGGAAGCCCAAGAAAACTGAAGTGGGTAGCCTATCCCTTCTCCAGAGGATCTTCCTGACCTAAGAATCGAATTGGAGTTTCCCTCATTGAAGGCAGATCCTTTACCAACTGAGCTGTGAGGGAAGCCCCTTAAGAACAAGGGCACATCCTAAAATGTTGGTAGTTGGGGAAGGTCATTTTGGTACTTTTAACAATGAGTTGTTTTCCTTACTTGCACTTTATAAATTTATATAAATATGGGATAGTTCTTTTGAGAGAGGAAAAACCTTTAAAATATCATTAATTACATTTAGGAAGAAAGTGTGGAAGCTATGACGTCAACCAGATGTCAGTTTCCAAATATATTTAGGATCACTTGTCTGTGACTCGTATGATTTTTTGTTATTGTTGTTTTTTTCAGGAACTACTGTTCAGCCTATCTGTATTCCCCATAGAGGTGATAAATTTGAAGAAGGAATTTTTTGCATGGCCAGTGGATGGGGCAAGATTTCAGAGAGTAAGAGACATCAAAAGAATGTAATATTTCTTCTAGTCTCCTTTACATGCCCATTGGAATCAGAAATTTTGTTGGTCTTAAATAATACATTTATCCTTGTTTTATCCTCTCTGAGTTCCAACTCAGGGAAGACTTCTGCTTGTCTTCACCAAAAAAAGGCTATACTTAAAGGCTCTACATAAAATTCCTTCTGCTGCCATTTTGGCTAGGTATATCAGGGTCAGGAACAGGAAGTAAATATAATAGATGAAGAATACAGTAAAGTAACAATAGTTCAGCTTCCTTACCTTTGGTATTGTGATTTTTAAAAAGCAAAGAACATTACAAAATATTGCCTTTACTGACTGAAGTTTTCCTCTTGAGGAAACATTTAAGCATATATTCAGAGAAGCTACAATAGCCTATGTTACATTAAAAATATGATTTAAAAAAGCACTTTGTCACTAATGTAAGATTTTAGGGAAAAATATCATTCAGAGCTGTAAAAAAAATTACTTCTACATTTTGGTTAAACATCTACCAGTTCTAAACTTGTAAGCTTCTTATTGGTTTCTTTAAGTGGGGACAGTTGTTGACCAACTAACCAGTCCCTTCTCCACAGCATCAGAATATTCAAATATCCTACAGGAAGTGGAAGTTCCCATTATGGATGACAGAACATGCGGTGCCATGCTCAGGGCCATGAACCTTCCTCCCCTGGGGAGGGACATGTTGTGTGCCAGTTTTCCTGATGGGGAAAAGGATGCCTGCCAGGTAATAAGCATTGTTGTTGGTCCGTTGCCCAGTCATGTCCAACTCTTTGTGACCCTATGGACTGCAGCACACTAGTCCTCCTAGCATAAACCAGTCCAGTTATTCACCCACTATCACATGGATGAGAGTGCCTTCTGGGCTGCTTTTGAGGGGTTACTTCTTTAAGATTACGCTTTTCCCTCATCTTTCCATCTGATTTCTACTGAAAAACTTTCCTTGACCAGAGCTGAGAGAGTTCTTTTCTATCCCATGTGCATTCTTACCCCTGTACCTCTTTGTGGGGAAGTGAAGAGGTCAGGCAAGGAAGATGGTTTCAACATTTCCAACCTAACAAAATCAGACAAGATAACCACCTTGGCAAATGAATTAGGCTAGCTGTGATTATTTTTCATTCTACCTTTTGTTAAACATTTTAACTTTTCTCAAGCTTTAGCGAGGAATGCAATGTTTACACAGAGTTTGACCAAAGATAGGCAATGGCACCCCACTCCAGTACTCTTGCCTAGAAAATCCCATGGACGGAAGAGCCTGGTAGGCTGCAGTCCATGGGATCGCTAAGAGTCGGACACGACTGAGCGACTTCACTTTCACTTTTCACTTTCATGCATTGGAGAAGAAAGTGGCACCCCACTCCAGTATTCTTGCCTGGAGAATCCCAGGGACGGGGGAGCATGGTGGGCTGCCGTCTATGGGGTCGCACAGAGTCGGACACGACTGAAGTGACTTAGCAGCAGCATACCTACAGTAACTGCGGGGTAAAAGATGTTGTATACAACAACATTCCAAGGCCAGCACAACTTCACAAAGAAGACCAACTCTGACAAGAAAGCAAAGGGAGGCCAGTTTGTGATAGATGTGGATTTTAAGTTTTAATTATAATTGTTTTTCTTAAAATGGAGGACCAGGGAGTCTTTATTCTTTACCAACAAGCAGCTTGAAACTGCATTGGGGAGCTCTCTAAAATTTTCTGTTGGGAAAATGTTTAATTTTTCTTCTAGGGGGTGACAGAATAAGGGCCAGGGAGAGTTTGGTAGGAAGGAGATAGACATTTACAATTATTCTGCTTTCTAAATTGGAATATAGGTAGACTTACTGTCTCATCCTTCACAGGTAAGTATTTTCTGGATAAAGTTGTCAAACAATTCTGTGCCTTTTGTGGGGATTCAATCTGATACCAGTTGGCATGTGTTTTCAAAGCAGCACATTGTTATGAAGAATTAATAAAGATAAGATCCTGAAAGTGTGGCTCCTTTATCCTCTAGTTTCAGAGCCAATGGATCCTTTACATATAGACCCTGGGACAAAATAAGTTTCCCAGGCATTCTGTTTTAAAAGCCTTGAGCCATTGCGTGAACTTGGGGGCTCTATTGACTGGTACTGTGGGCTTGGAATGTGATCCAGTCTTTCCTAGAATGCTATAGTGGAAGCATTATCTGTGAACTATCTAAGTGTTTATCTGTGAACTCCCCCTCCTCCTTCCATTGATTTTGAATTGTTACCAAAAGACTAGGAGGAAGAGAGAAATTAAGAGTTAGCTTGACAAGATTGCATAAAGTGAGTGGAAGGAGTTTACATCTGAATAAAAGGATAGTCCTTTGAAACCAATGGTGAAGAAACAAAATGATAAACACAAAACGTTGATGAATAATTGCCGAGGTCCAGCCCTGGCTGATCCAGGGTATTTGAAGGGGAGAAGGAGTAGGCGACCTATTTATTTATTTGTTTATTCAGAGATATAAAGAATAATAGAATGAGGATAGCTCAGTAGGAAAATTCAGTGGAGAAAAGAAGCTAAGTAGCTTGGTTTACGCGGAAAATCAATATAACCCATGACACCAGGTTAGCTCTGACCACGGAGGCCGCAGGCGCCCTCTCGAATAGCGGTAGGTGCCCCACCTTAGACACCTTCTCGAGTGGGTCTTAGAAGCCCAGGCAAATAAATGGTCGCAGAGGATATCCGTGCTCCAGATGGATACTCAGCTGGAGGTTGAGGGGAAGAATGACATGGGGAGACCAAGCGTTGGTGAGCAAGGCCCGTAGCTTTATTTTCAACAGGGGCTTTTATACCCTAAGTTACACATAGAGGATAATAGGGGATGCAAAGTCAGCAGTCTTTGATGCTTATCGAAAACCAGGGTTTCGTTCCTGCAAATTTATCGTATACAAATGGTTTAGGTGATTTACATCATCTTCTGGCCAGAAGGCCTATTAACATTTTATGACTCTTGACAAGGACTTATCAACAAAGACTTATTTTCTCTAAGAGTGATTATTTTAAGGTTTGGCACCATCTTCTGAAGATAAAATTGCATCCCTATAGGGCGGATGTGTAATGGGTTTACAACAAAGGAAAAAATTTATTACCTTAAGGGTCTAAAGTTACTAACACCAAGGCCACTACTTATTTTTTCTACATACCAACTATATTAATTAATACACATTCAAGGATACAATTCAGGGGATGTGAAAACTTGGCAACAAACATTGGCTCATCAATGAAATCTTTTACTAGTTTTATTCTGACAGTTTCTAACTCTCTGAGAGGCTCTAAGCTATTTGAATATCTTAAGCTTCCCGTGCCTCTCGAGGCTGGGAGACTGTAAACAATCGTATGCATAGCTGTAGGTGTCCGGGTAAACTTGTCAGGCGAGTTAGAGAGCCATCTGAGGGGTTTGGATTTAAACACTCCTAATTGCCCGGGAACTTTATTAATTGGAGCTGTAAGTTAGCTCTTTGACAGAGAGAGCGAGATGGTGGTGGGGGACAGCCCCCAGTAAAGTCAGAGGTGGGAGCACAAAGCAATAAAGTAGGCAGACTCTGGTTTTTTGGGGGTAGATGCTCGAGAATATCCGGGGGGACTCCCGAGGCTCGATCCTGCCTTTGCGTATGCCGAGCCTCCTTCCTCATGACCTTTGTCACGAGTGGAATGTCTCTCGCCGGCTCCCGGCAAATAATGACCATTGAGTTGTTATGCTTCTACTACTACTCTCTCTGAGATGAGGGCTGATCTTTTTGCACCTGATAAAATATTTTTAACTTGTAACTGTTTTAAAATTTCCTCTTTCTCTACCATAAAAGAGGGACTCTGGAGGCCCACTTGTTTGTAGAAGAGATGATGGAGCCTGGGTTCTTGCTGGGATAACTTCCTGGGCAGCTGGTTGTACTAGAGTTTGGAATCCTTTCAGAAATAAGCAGAGAAAGGCATCACCTGGCATTTTCTCCAAGGTATTTGTGTTGATGGATTTTATCACACAGACCATGACAGGTGAGTGGAATTTTCTGTAGATTCTTCCTTCCTCATCCACTGCAACTCAAAAAATGATCATGCCTATTTCAAGGATAGTTACTCTATGTTGCAGATATAATCAGAAATAAGCTTTAAAATAAGAAGATGATGGCTGTTTTTTGTTCTTAATCCAGTGTATATAAAATTTTAAGTCTGATTTCATGAACAATGATACCTGTCAATTTAACTTGAACATCAACTGGATCGTCAAGTTTATGGTCATGTAGATTTTCATGAGATATGTTTTTTGTACTTAGGAGATTTTAAAATAGTTTTTGAGAATAGTCTCATTAGAAGATTCTTTTTAATAAATTTATTTTTTTAATTGAAGGATAATTGCTTTACAGAATTTTCTGTTTTCTGTCAAACCTCAACATGAATCAGCCATAGGTATACATATATCCCCTCCCTTTTGAACTTCACTCCCCATCCCTCCCCTCTAGGTTGATACAGAGCCCCTGTTTGAGTTTCCTGAGCCATACAGAAAATTCCCGTTGGCTATTTATTTTACATATGGTAATAAGTTTCCATGTTATTCTTTCCATGCATCTCACCCTCTCCTCCCCTCTCCCCAAGTCCATAGTCTATTCTCGGTCTGTTTCTCCATTGCTGCCTTGTAAATAAATTCTTTAACACCATTTTTCTAGATTCTATATATATGCATTAGAATACAGTATTTAGCTTTCTCTTTCTGACTTACTTCACTCTGTATAATAGGTTCTAGATTCATCTACCTCATTAGAACTGACTCAAATGCATTCGTTTTTATGCCCGAGTAATATTCCATTGTGTTTATGTACCACAACTTCTTTATCCATTCATCTGTTGATGGGCATCTAGGTTGCTTCCATGTTCTAGCTATTGTAAATAGTGCTGCAGTGAATAATGGGATACATGTGTGTTTTTCAATTTTGGTTTCCTCAGGGTATATGCCTAGGAGTGGGATTGCTGGGTCATATGGTGGTTTTATTCCTAGATTTTTTTAAGGAATCTCCATACCGTCTTCCATAGTGGCAGTATCAATTTACATTCCCACCAAGGGTGCAAGAGCATTCCCTTTTCTCCACACCCTCTCCAGCATTTATTGCTTGTAGACTTTTTGATGATGAACATTCTGACTGGTGTGAGGCAATTTCTCATTGTAGTTTTGATTTGCATTTCTCTAATAATGAGTGATGTTGAGCACCTTTTCATGTGTTTGTTAGCCATCTGTATAATCTTTGGAGAAATGTCTGTTTAGGTCTTCTTCCCTCTATTTTATTGGGTTGTTCATTTTTCTGATATGGAGTTGTATGAACTGCTTGTATATTTTGGAAATTAATCCTCCCTTTGTCAGTTGTTTCACTTGCTATTATTTTCTCCGATTCTGAGTGTTGTCTTTTCACCTTGCTTATAGTTTCCTTTGCTCTGCAAAAGCTTTTACGTTTAATCAGGTCCCACTTGTTACTTTAGCTTGTATTTCCATTACTCTAGGAGATGGGTCATAGAGGATATTGCTTTATGTCATCAAGTGTTTTGCCTATGTTTTCCTCCAAGAGTTTTATAGTTTCTAGTCTTACATTTAGGTCTTTAATCCATTTTGAGTTTGTGTATGGTATTAGGAAGTGTTCTAATTTCATTCTTTTACATGTAGCTGTCCAGTTTTCCCAGAACCATTTATTGAAGAGGCTGTCTTTTCCCCATTGTGTATTCTTGCCTCCTTTGTCAAAAATAAGATACCCATAGGTGTATGAGTTTTTTCCTGGGGTTTCTATCTTGTTCCATTGCCCTATATTTCTGTTTTTGTGCCAGTACCATCCTGTCTTGATGACGGTAGCTTTGTAGTATAATCTGAAGTCAAGAGATTGATTCCTCCAGCTCCATTGCTCCAGCTCCAGTCTTTCTCAAGACTGCTTTGATTATTCGGGGTCTTTTGTATTTCCATATGAATTGTGAAATTTTTGTTCTAATTCTGTGAAAAATGCCATTGGTAATTTGATAAAGATCGAATCTGTAGATTCCTTTTGGTAGTATAGTCATTTTCACAATATTGATTCTTCCTACCCAGGAACGTGGAATATCTCTCCATCTGTTTATGTTGTTCTTTGATTTCTTTCATTAGTGTCTTATAATTTTCTGTGTACAGTTCTTTTGTCTCCTTAGGTAAGTTTATTCCTAGATATTTAATTATTTTTGTTGCAAAGGGGAATGGGATTGATTCCTTAATTTCTTTTTCTGATTTTTCAGTTAGTATATATAAATGCAAGTGATTTCTGTGTATTGATTTTGTATCCTGCAACTTTGCTAAATTCACTGATTAGCTCTAGTAATTTTCTGATACTATGCTTAGGGTTTTCTATGTACGGTATCATGTCATCTTCAAACAGTGAGAGCTTTACGTCTTCTTTTTCAATCTGGATTATTTTATTTCTTTTTCTTCTCTGATTGCTGTAGCTAGGACTTTCAGAACTATGTTGAATAATAGTGGTGAAAGTGAACACCCTTGTCTTGTTCCTAATCTCAGAGGGAATGCTTTCACTTTTTCACCATTAAGAATAATGTTTGCTGTGGGCTTATCATATATGGCCTTTACTATGTTAAGGTAGGTTCCTTCTATGCCCATTTTTTGAAGAGTTTTAATCATAAATGGGTGCTGAATTTTGTCAAAGGCTTCTTCTTTATCTATTTGAGATTATCATATGGTTTTTATCTTTCAATTTGTTAATATGGTGTATCACATTGATTGATTTGCATATATTGAAGAATCCTTGCATCCCTGGAATAAACCCAACTTGATCTTAGTGTATGAGCTTTTGGATGTGTTGCTGAATTCTGTTTGCTAAAATTTTGTTGAGGATTTTTGCATCTATGTTCATCAGTGATATTGGCCTATAGTTTTCTTTTTTTGTGTGTTGTCTTTGTCTGGTTTTGGTATCAGAGTGATGGTGGCCTCATAGAATGAGTTTGCAAGTGTTCCTTCCTCTGAAATTTTTTGAAAGAGTTTTAGAAAGATAGGCATTAGCTCTTCTCTAAATGTTTGATAGAATTCTCCTGTGAAGCCATCTGGTCCTGAGCCTTTTGTTTTTTGGGAGATTTTTGATCACAGCTTCAGTTTCAGTGCTTGTAATTGGATTGTTCATAATTTTTGTTTCTTCCTGGTTCACTCTAAGAATCTGTCCACTTCTTCCAGGTTATCCATTTTATTGCCATATAGTTGTTCATAATAGTCTCTTATAATCCTTTGTATTTCTGCATTGTCTGTTGTAACCTCTCCTTTTTCACTTCTAATTTTGTTGATTTGATTCTTCTCTCATTTTTCTTGAGTCTGGCTAAAGGTTTGTTAATTTTATCGTCTCAAAGAACCAGCTTTTAGTTTTATTAATCTTTACTATTATTTCTTTCATTTCTTTTTCATTTATTTCTGCAGATCTTTATTTCTTTCTTTCTACTAACTTTGGGGTTTTTTTGTTCTTTTTCCAGTTGTTTTAGGTATGAAGTTAGGTTGTCTATTTGATGTTTTTCTTGTTTCTTGAGGTAGGATTGTATTGCAATCAACTTCCCTCTTAGAACTGCTTTTGCTTCATCCCATAGGTTTTGAGTTGTTGCGTTTTCATTGTCATTTGTTTATAGAAATTTTTTTATTTCCTTTTTGATTTCTTAAGTAATTTGTTGGTTATTTAGAAACATATTGTTTAATCTTCATATGTTTGTGTTTCTTACAGTTTTTTTTCTTGTAATTGATATCTAGTCTCATAGCACTGTGGTCAAAGAAGATGCTTGATATGATTTCAGTTTTCTTAATTTTACTGAGGTTTGATTTGTGATCCAAGATGTGGTCTGTCCTGGAGAATGTCCTATGTGCACTTAAGAAGATGGTGTGTTCTTCTACATTTGGATGGAATGTCCTGAAGATATCAAAGAGATCCACCTCATCTAATGCATCATTTAAGATTTGTGTCTCCTTATCAATTTTTGTTTTGATGATCTGTCCATTGGTGTGAGTAAGGTGTTAAAGTCTCCTGCTATTATTGTGTTACTGTCAATTTCTCCTTTAATGTCTGTTAGTGTTTGTCCTATGTATTGAGGTGCTCCTATGTTGGGTGAATAGATATTTGCAATTTTATGTCTTGCTCTTGGATTGATCCCTTGATCATTATGTAGTGTCCTTCCTTATCTCTTGTAATCTTCTTTATTTTAAGGTCTATTTTGTCTGATATGACGATTGCTACTCCAGCTTTCTTTTGCTTCCCATTTGCATGGGATATATTTTTGCATTCTCTCACTTTCAGTCTATATGTGTCTTGGAGTCTGAAGTGGGTTTCTTGAAGACAGCATATGCTGCTGCTGCTGCTGCTAAGTCACTTCAGTCGTGTCCGACTCTGTGCGACCCCATAGACGGCAGCCCACCAGGCTCCCCCGTCCCTGGGATTCTCCAGGCAAGAGCACTGGAGTGGGTTGCCATTTCCTTCTCCAATGCATGAAAGTGAAAAATGAAAGTGAAGTCGCTTAGTCATGTCCGACCCTCAGCGACCCCATGGACTGCAGCCTTCCAGGCTCCTGCATCCATGGGATTTTCCAGGCAAGAGTACTGGAGTGGGGTGCCATTGCCTTCTCCAAGACAGCATATAGATGGGTCTTATTTTTTTATCCATTTAGCCAGTCTGTGTATTTTGGTTGGAGCATTTAATCTGTTTACATTTAAAGTAATTATTGATATACATTGGCATTTATTGCCATTCCTATTGCCATTTTCTTAATTGTTTGGGATTGATTTCGTAGATCTTTTTCTTCTTTTGTGTTTCTTGACTATATAAGTCCCTTTAAGATTTGTTGTAAAGCTGGTTTGGTGGTACTGAATTCTCTTAACTTCTGCTTGTCTAAAAAGCTTTTGATTTCTCCATCAATTTTGAATGAGATCCTTGCTGGGTACAGTAATCTTGGTTGTAGATTTTTCCCTTTCTTCTTTAAATATATCCTGCCATTCCCCTCTGGCCTGCAGAGTTTCTACTGAAATAGCAGCTGTTAAACGTATGGGGTTTCCCTTGTATGTTACTTGTTGCTTTTCCCTTGCTGCTTTTAATATTCTTTCTTTGTGTTTAGTCTTTGTTGGTTTAATTAATATGTGTCTTGGTGTGTTTCTCCTTGGGTTTATCCTGTACGGGACCCTTTGCACCTCTTGAACTTGACTATTGTTCCATGTTGGGGAAATTTTCAACTATAATCTCTTCAAAAATTTTCTCATACCTTTTCTTTTTCTCTTCTTCTTCTGGGACCTCTATAATTCAAATAATGGTGTGTTTGATAGCCTCCCAGAGGTATGCTACAGCTTCAGATATTCTGCTATTGATTCCTTCTAGAGTATTTTTAATATCAGTAGTTGTATTGTTTGTCTCTGTATGTTTATTCTTTAATTCTTCCAGGTCTTTGTAAACTGATTTTTGCATTTTCTCCAATCTGTTTTCAAAGTTTTTGATAGGGTGAGATTTGTGCTGAGTAAGTTTGTTTTTCCTCTGATGGGCAAGGCTGAGTGAGGTGGTAATCCTGTCTGTTGATGATTGGGTTTGTATTTTTGTTTTGTTTGTTGTTTAGATGAGACGTCCTGCACAGGGTGCTACTGTTGGTTGGGTGATGCTGGGTCTTGTATTCAGGTGGTTTCCTTTATGTGACTTCTCACTATTTGATACTCCTCAGGGTTAGTTCTCTGGTAGTCTAGGGTCTTGGAGTCAGTGCTCCCACTCCAAAGGCTCAGGGCTTGTTCTTTGGTCAGGAACAAAAATTTCACAAGTGGTTTGTTATGGCATTGAGTGAGATTAAAACAAATACCCAAAAATGAGAAACCAAAGATGAACCTCAGAAAATGGCAGTTACAAAATTAGGCAAATAATAACTAAAATAATGAAATATACACACATACATATATACCTATAAGTGAAATCAAAACAATCCAACAAAAACAAAGTACAATAGATTGACCTGGCGAACAAAGAAAACCAAAAATTATATCTACTGGTTAAGAACAAGATTCTTTTTTAATTTATCCAGTTAACATTTTTTTTCTAAACTAGTGAAGAGCACTAAAAATAAATCACTCCTCTTCTGCTTCTCCCATTCACCCTTGTTAATTTTACTTCACAAGAGTGGAAACATAAGGCAGGCTTTGAAGAGTTATTTTTGTTCTGTGTCACTAAAATCTAGATTAGGAAAATAAATATGGGTCTGGAGATGTCAAACTGTCCTCAAATATTTGGGAAGACAAAGAAGTAAATGAACAGTTGTGATAAAAGGTAAAGTTCTAACTCTACTGGCTATCTATTATGGTGATGTATATGTTTCAGTGCTATTCCCTCAAATCATCCCATCCTTTCCTCCTCCTCCTGAGTCCAAAAATCTATCTCCTTTACTGCCTTGCACATAGGATCATAGGTACCATCTTTCTAGATTCCATATACAGGTATTAATATGCAAAATTTGTCTTTTTCTGACCTACTTCACTGTATAACAGGCTTAACCTGGAGGGATGGGGTAGAAGGGAGCTGGGAGGGGGGTTCAGTAGGGAGGGGACACATGTGTGCCTATGACTGATTCATGTTGATATATCAAAAACAATCACAATATTGTAAAGTAATTATCCTCCAATTAAATAATTTTTTAAAGGTGAAATTCACATAAGCTCAAAGGACTGTGTTCTCACTGAGGAGAGGTCTAAGGAGCTCAATTCTGAGGGACCCAGAAGGTTTGCCATAAAAGGGGGCAGCATCTGCTTAAGAAAATGGCACAGAGGTTAGCCTCTGAAGAATAAAGAGGCATAAGGAAACACAACTTACAAGAATAAAGTAGTTTAGTAGAAGAACCAAATT
The DNA here is from genome assembly GCF_019923935.1 of Bubalus bubalis. Taxonomy (NCBI): domain Eukaryota; kingdom Metazoa; phylum Chordata; class Mammalia; order Artiodactyla; family Bovidae; genus Bubalus; species Bubalus bubalis. The sequence continues at coordinate 39,755,742 of NC_059160.1, read as the reverse complement.
TGTTAAAGGCCAGGACCCAGAGCTGCAGAAAACAGTGTTCCCTCCCTCCCTCCATCCTTCCCTCCTTCTATCCTTTCCCCGCCTCCATCCTTCCCCCACTCCATCCTTCCTTCCTTCCATCCTTCCCTTCCTCCAGCCTTCCCCCCTCCATCCTTCCATCCCTCCCTCCTTCCATTCCTTCCTCCCTCTCCCATTCTAGTCCAAGATCAGCCACCTAGCTGATAATTTGAACAGCAACTCTGCTGCTGGTTCAGCTGAATGCAAGAGCCCACCTCTCAGTTCACTTTCATTTGGTCTTCAGAGTAAATGTGTTCTGTTCATTGCCATGATCACAGGGAGAACTTGTCTCCTGGTAGCAATTCTATTCGGTTTTCATCACCTAGAAGAGAAAGTTAAAAGGTTAGCAAGCCCTGAACAAATGTTAATGATACCAAGATTTTAAAATGGCAATGAAATCAGGCAATAACCATCAATTCCATAGTCAAATGAATATCAGAATATGACAAGTAACTTAAACAGCACCTGCTTGATATCATCCTTCTAATCTTCTCATTCCCTAGTTGCCTGTTCTTCTCAGTAAGTTCAGTTTAGTTACTCAGTCATGTCCAACTCTTTGCCACCCCATGGACTGCAGCATGCCAGGCTTCCCTGTCCATCACCAAATCCTGGACCTTACTCAAATTCATGTCCATTGAGTCAGTGATGCCATCCAACCATCTCATCCTCTGTTGTCCCCTTCTCCTCTCACCTTCAATCTTTCCCAGCATCAGGGTCTTTTCAAATGAGTCAGCCTTCACATCAGGTAACCAAAGTATTGCAGTTTCAGCTTCAGCATCAGTCCTTCCAATGAATATTCAGGCTGATTTCCTTTAGGATTGACTGGTTGGATCTCCTTGCAGTTCCAGAGACTCTCAAGAGTCTTCTCCAACACTACATTTCAAAAACATCAATTCTTCAGCATTCAGCTTTCTTTATAGTCCAAATCTCACATCCATACAGGACTACTGGAAACACCATAGCTTTGACTAGATGGACCTTTATAGGCAAAATAATGTCTCTGTTTTTTAATATGCTGTCTAGGCTGGTCATAGCTCTTCTTCTAAGGAGCAAGTGTCTTTTAATTTCATTGCTGCAGCCACTGTCTGCAGTAATTTTGGAGCCCCCAAAAATAAAGTCATCCTCTGTTTCCGCATCTATTTGCCATGAAGTGATGAGACCGTATGCCATGATCTTCGTTTTCTGAATGTTGAGTTTTAAGCCAAGTTAATAACTCTCTCCTTTCACTTTCATTAAGAGGCTCTTTAGTTCCTCTTCACTTTCTGCCGTAAGGGTGGTGTCATCTGCATATCTGAGGTTCTTGATATTTCTCCCGGCAATCTTGATTTCAGCTTCTGCTTCATCCAGCCCAGAATTTTGCATGATGTACTCTGCATGTAAGTTAAATAAGCAGGGTGACAATATACAGCCTTCATGTACTCCTTTCCCAATTTAGAACCAGTCTGTCGTTCCATGTCCAGTTCTAGCTGTTGCTTCTTGACCTGCATACAGATTTATCAGGAGGCAGGTAAGGTGGTCTGGTATTCCCATCTCTTTAAGACTTTTCCACAGTTTGTTGTGATCTACACAGTGAAAGGCTTTGGCATAGTCAATAAAGCAGAAGTAGATATTTTTCTGGAACTCTCTTGCTTTTTTGATGATCCAACAGATGTTAGCAATTTGATCTCTCATTCCTCTGCCTTTTCTAAATCCACTTTGAACATCTGAAAGTTCACGGTTCACATACTGTTGAAGCCTAGCTTGGAGAATTTTGAGCATTACTTTGCTAGTGTGTGAGATGAGTGCAATTGTGTGGTAGTTTGTGCATTCTTTGGCATTGCCTTTCTGTTGGATTGGAATGATTACTGACTTTTTCCAGTCCTGTGGCCACTCCTGGGTTTTCCATATTTGCTGATATATTGAGTGCAGCACTTTCACAGCATCATCTTTTAGAATTTGAAATAGTTCAGCTGGAATTCCATCACCTGCATTAGCTTTGTTTGTGGTGATGCTTCCTTAGGCCCACTTGACTTCACATCCCAGAATGTCTGGCTTTAGGTGAGTGATCACACCATCATGGTTATCTGGGTTGTGAAGATCTTTTTTGTATAGTTCTGCTGTGTTTTCTTGCCACCTCTTTTTAATATCTTCTGCTTCTGTTAGGTCCATACCATTTCTGTCATTTATCGTGCCCATCTTTGCATGAAATGTTCCCTTGGTATCTCTAAATTTTTTGAAGAGATCTTTAGTCTTTCCCACTCTATTGTTTTCCCTATATTTCTTTTCCTTGATTGCTGAGGAAGACTTTCTTATCTCTCCTCACTATTCTTTGGAACTCTGCATTCAAATGGGTGTATCTTTCCTTTTCCCCTTTGCCTTTAGCTTCCCTTTTTTCCTCAGCTATTTGTGAGGCCTTCTCAGACAACCATTTTGTCTTTTTGCATTTCTTTTTCTTGGAGATAGTCTTGATCACTGCCTCATCTACAATGTCATGAACCTCTGTCCATAGGTCTTCAGGCACTCTGTCTATCAGATCTAATCCCTTGAATCTATTTGTCACTTCCACTGTATAATCATAAGGGATTTGATTTAGGTCATACCTGAATGGTCTGGTGGTTTTCCCTACTTTCTTCAATTTAATCTGAATTTTTCAATAATGAGTTCATGAGCCACAGTCAGCTCCCGGTCTTGTTTTTGCCGACTGTAAAGAGCTCCTCCATCTTCAGCTGCAAAGAATGTAATCAATCTGATTTCAATATTGACCATCTGGTGATGTCCATGTGTAGAGTCACCTCTTGTGTTATTGGAAGAGGGTGTTTGCTATAACCAGTGCATTCTCTTGGCAAAACTCTGTTAGCCTTCGTCCTGCTTCATTTTGTACTCCATACTTACTGTTGCTCCAGATATCTCTTGACTTCCTACTTTTGCATTCCAGTCCTCTATGATGAAAATGACATCTTTTTTGGGTGTTAGTTCTAGAATGTCTTGTAGGTTTTCATAGAACCATTCAACGTCACCTTCTTCAGCATTACCGGTTGGGGAATAGAGTTGGATTACTGTGATTTGAATGGTTTTCCTTGGAAACGAACAGAGATTATTCTGTCATTTTTGAGATTGCACCCAAGAACTGCATTTTGGACTCTTTTGTTGACTATGAGGGCTACTGCATTTCTTCTAAGGGATTCTTGCCCACAATAGTAGATATAATGGTCATCTGAATTAAATTTTCCCATTTCAGTCCATTTTAGTTCACAGATTGCTAAAATGTCTATGTTCACGCTTGCCATCTCCTGTTTGACCACTTCCAATTTACCTTGATTCATGGACCTAACTGGAGAAGGCAATGGCACCCCACTCCAGTACTTTTGCCTGGAAAGTCTCATGGATGGAGGAGCCTGGTAGGCTGCAGTCCATGGGGTCACTAAAAGTCAGATATGACTGAGCGTCTTCACTTTCACTTTCATGCATTGGAGAAGGAAGTGGCAACCCACTCCAGTGTTCTTGCCTGGAGAATCCCAGGGATGGGGGAGCCTGGTGGGCTGCCATCTATGGGGTCACACAGAGTCGGACATGACTCAAGTGACACCATGGACCTAACATTGCAGGTTCCTATGTAATATTGTTCTTTACAGCATTGGACTTGACTTCCATCACCAGTCACATAGGATGTCTAGTTAATATTTATTGATTATTTACCCTGTATCAGGTATGGACTAATCACTTCACATACAGTATTACTTTATTCCTCAGAATAAGCCTAAAAGGTTTGCATACTCTTCTGCTTTTCATAGATGAGGGAATAGAGACTTAGAGGAGTTCATTAACTTTCCCAAAGATGCATAGCTGGCATGAGGTAGAGCCAAAGTTCAAACCTTAGCAGTAACATAGAAGATGGCAATCGAGGTTAAGGGTAAACTCACTTGCAAGGAGAGTGTGAGCAAGTCATTGTAAGAGTTTATTCTGACCTTGCTTGATTGGTTATGTTGTAGGGGAGGAGGTATATGAAGAAAATTTCCAGCATGATTTTCAGGATTCTAGCTTGAGTGGCTGGATGGATGGTAGAGACATTAAATGATACAGGGAAGCATTGCAAGACCATCTTGACTGTTAAAATCAATAGATTCTGTTTGAGATACCCGGACTTTTATGAGATTGTGAGAGATCAAGATGGACATATCCAGCAGTCCTAGAATTTGTAGTTCTAGATCTAGTCAAGATCTAGAATTCAGAAAGGAGATTTAGATTGAAGAGAAACATTTGGAAGTCATATATATGTAAATGAGTACAAATAAAGCTATGTACAGTACTTTCATGGAATATTTTTAAGACTAAAGAATAGACCCTGAAAAAAAGACTGAGATTGAGAAGAGATGACCATAGATATATATATATATATATATATATATATATATATTTTTTTTTTTTTTTAAAGAGTAATGTCATGAGGCCAAATAAGGAGGTAATGCTTAGAAAACAGCAGGAATATTAAAAGGTATACAACCAAATCACATGTATGGCATCTGGCATTTAGCATTTGAAAGATCAACTTAAGAGTGGTTTTATGATTGACCAGCATAAGCAAGTGACTCAGCTAGTTTAGGCTACTGTAACTACTTTGAATTATTTTTTATCTCTACAGACTCTTTAAACAAAATTGGATCAACATCATTTCCCAAAACCAATCCTAGATCTTCTGCAAAAGTTATTCCATATGGTGAGTTGATAGCCATGTGATTATGATCTATTTAATCTTTCTTCTTTAACTAGATATGTCTTTTCAAAAGCCTCATCTTACTTTGATAATACTTTGCAGTGAGGAAGAATGGGTTTTATATTTAGGCTCATGAAATTTTTAGAATTCTGTTTGGGTTTTTGCATGGACTCCATAAATAGAGAGAAGAAGAATTAAGCTTTAAGATAGGAAGAAAGATAAAAAAAAAAAAAAAAGGAAGAAAGAGGTACAGAGAGGAATCTTTTTTCCTCATCTATTCATATGCAAATTTCATATTTAAAATATCTTTCCAGATTCTGTAATATGATTTTGCATTTAGGGGCAAAGGGAGAAAGCAAAGTTTTTTGGTTTTGTTTTTTAACACACTTTTAATTTTTAATTTCATTATAACCTTAAGTGTTATGTTAAATATTATGATCTTTCATTGCTCTGTATGCATGTATTATATATATTATAGTTGATGATTTGTAATAGAAAGTTGCACAGGGAGCTGTAAAGAAGGAAAGATGTCTGCTTCTTGAAGGGGAGTCAGAGAAGGCTTCATGGGGAAGACAGTATTTGATCTGAGGCACAGCAGTACTCTAGACAAGAGAACGGCATTTGGATGTCTAAGCAAATTTGGCATGTCTGGGGATTGGTAAATGGTTTAAAACAATGAGAAGAGACATAAAATAAGAACATATAATAAAAAACCACATACCCTTTGCTAACAAACAGAATTTTCCTACTAGAATGTAAGATCCATGAGGGCCAGGATTTTTGTCTGCTCTATTCACTGATACATCACCAATGTCTAGAGCAGTGCCTGATAACACCAAGTACTAATTAAGTATTTGTTAAATAAATGAATAAATACAATTCTGTAGTTATTGTTGTTCAGTTACTAAGTCATATCTGACTTCTTGCAACCCCATGGACTGTAGCCCTCCAGGCTCCTCTCTCCATGGGGTTTTCCTTGGAATACTGGAATGGGTTTCCATTTCCTTCTTCAGAGGATCTTCCTGCATTGCAGATGGATTCTTTACCACTGAGCCACTAGGGAAGCCCATAATTCTGTAGGCCAGTACCTATAAAACCTAACTGGTTAGCAGAGTCACCTAGGCAAGCTTTTAAAATCAGATTCTTCAGAGATGGGTCTTAGGAATCTGCATCTTCTTGAAACTCATCTGGTGTTTGGGAATTGCTACTGTTGACTAGTTGTTAAGTTGTTGTGAAGTCACCCAGTCATGTCCAACTCTTTGTGACCCCATGGACTGTAGCCCACCAGGCTCCTCCATCCATGGAATTTTGTAGGCAAGAGTACTGGAGTGGGTTGCCATTTCCTTCTCCAATTTCCACTGTTGACTATGGCAAGACATACTGGGGAGGGGTGTGTTCTTAATTATTTCGGTTGAATGGGTCATTAGTTTGATCTCTGTTGCTGTAGGTGTCTGTGGCATCCCTCCATTTAGTCCCCAGTGGCTTTCTAGAAGAATTGCAGGAGGAGTAGAAGCCTGCCCCCACTGTTGGCCATGGCAGGTGGGTTTGAGGTTTCTCGGCAATCACCAGTGTGGAGGTGCCATCATCAACTCGATTTGGATTCTGACTGCAGCGCATTGTGTGCAATCGTGAGTGAGGCTGATGATATTTTATTAATGTATTTATGTACCATGTTGTTTGCTGAAGCTGAAACTCCAATTCCTTGGCCACCTGATATGAAGAACCAACTCACTGGAAAAGACCCTGATGCTGGGAAAGACTGAAGGCAAATGGAGAAGAGGGCAGCAGGGAATGAGATGGTTAGGTAGCATCACCAACTCAATAGATATGAATTTGAGCAAACTCTGGGAGATAGTGAAGGACTGAGGAGCTTGACTTGGTAACTGAACAATAATAATCATGTTGTTTGTTGTTTTAGCCACTAAGTTTTGTCTGACTCTTTTGAGACCTCATGGGCTATAGCCTGCCAGGTTCCTCTGTCCAAGGGATTTCCCAGACAAAAATACTAGAGTGGGTTGCCATTTCCTTCTCCAGGGGATCTTCCAGACCCAGGGCTCGAACCTGCATTGGCAGGTGGCTTCTTTACCACTGAGTTACCAGGAAAGCCTTTTTTGTATCATACTTAGGACGTAAATATAATTGTGTAACTCCTAAAACCATGCAGACTGATTCTAAAGCATGAATCTTCCTTTCAGTGTTTCTGACCCATGTCCATCTAGCCTCTTTTTAAACAAGGTCAGTGAAGAAAAGCAAATCAAATCTTGAAATTGTTCATCCCATTTACAGGCATCTTTGATTATTATGCTGAGCCCAAGTCTCCTTCTCTATAGCAATAATTCATTAATCTAAATTTACTGCAGTTCCAGAAAACAACAATTCAGTCTCTTTCTACTTGGATGTAATCATCCTTCCTAGACTTGAAGATCCCTCTCACATTACCCTTAACTTAATCTTTACGCTGAATGCTTACTGTTCTAGTATTTGTAACTCCACAGCCCTCATCATGCAGTGCTCTATACCCTGGATTGATTTAGTGTCATTCCTCTTAAAGTGGGATCACGACAGTGGGGAACACAGTAGGGTAATTCACCACCTTGATCACTGAGCTTTCAATGTTTTTAAATTGTAAACTATGCCATGATGTGAAAAAATATACAAAATATAAACATGTAGTCTAAAGAATGGCCCTACTATTTAGTGTAAGAAGGATCTTTATCAAGCCTCTCAGTGCCCCTCCCAGAGAAATAAACATTATGCTAAATTTTGCATTTATAATTTCTTTGCTTTTTGAGGAGTGGTTTTAACATCTGTGAATTCCTAAAACCAGTATGTTGTCTTGTTTTCCCTGTATTAATGTAAAACAATTACAGTTTATATTCCTCTGTGATTTGCTTTTATCTTTATAGCATATCATATGGATTATCATGTGGATGTGTATAATTATAATTAATTCATTTTCAGTCCAGACTGATTAAGTTAATCACACTTGTAGGCAGGTTCTGGACACTGTATATTTATATACACCCCAGGACTAACAACAAGATCCTACTGTGTAGCACAGAGAACTGTATTCTCTGTTATATATATATATCAGTATCCTATGATAAATCATAGTGGAAAGGAATATTTTTTAAAATACATGTATATTTATAACTGAATCACCTTGCTGTACATCAGAAATTAACACAACACTGTAAATCAATTATTCTTCTAAATAAATATATACTCCCCAAATGATTCCAACGTACAAAGTCCAGAACCACTCCCTGTCCATGTGTCCATCTTGACCCTTTCTTGCTTGTCCCCAATGAGCCCAGGCCTTTTCTCAAACATGCTGTGCTTGTTCCTGTCTCAAGGTCTGTGTCGTTCCCTCTGCCATTTGGGACACCAAGTTACATTTAGTTGTCCTGTTTCCTTAGGCTCCTCTTGGCTCTGAGTCTCACAGACTTGTTTCTAATGGTCTTAATGGTATTTAGGAGTACTCATCTGGTGTTTTGTAGAAGGTACCTCAGTTTGAGTTCATCAGATATTTTTCTCATGGTTTTTCTGGGACTCCACAGGAAATCCACAGAGGGACATGTCCTTTTTATCACATTATATGAAGGGTACATGCTACCAGCATGATTTCTCACTGATGATGTTAACCTGGTATTTGCCAGGTGTCTCCACTGTTAAGTTCCGTCTTCCTCCCATTCTTACTTATTCTTTGCAAGCAAGTGGCTAAGGGTAGCCCACACTCGAGCAGTTGGGCATTAAGCTCTATCATCTTGAGTGCAGAGTTTTCTCCATAAATTAAAGTTATTCTGTATGGGAGATTTGCCTCTTCTCTTCCTTTTATTGGGGCTTCCCTAGTGGCTCAGTTGGTAAAGAATCCACCTGCAATGCAGGAGACCCCAGTTCGATTCTTGGGTCAGGAAGATCCACTGGAGAAGGGATAGGCTACCCACTCCAGTATTCTTGGGCTTCCCTGGTGGCTCAGCTGGTAAAGAATCCACCTGCAATGCAGGAGACCTGGGTTCGACCCCTAGATTGGGAAGATCCCCCTGGAGAAGGGAAAGGCTACCCACTCCAGTATTCTGGCCTGGAGAATTCTATGGAATGTATAGTCTATGGGATTACAAAGAGTCAGACACAACTGAGCAACTTTCACTTTCCTTTTACTTATTAAATTGTGTATTAAACCAGTATGGGCAGGAGGACATTTATTTTTTGTAAATACTACATATTTATTTTGTTGCTTGAATTGCTCCAGCTTTGATCCCTGTGAGTTTTTTCAGGGTGAGTATTCCAGTTTTGACCACTGTAAGTTCTTGTCTTTTTGATATGCCACCACCCTTTTGGGACAAAGATGCTCCAAGTTCATCTTATGTATGCCCTCTCAGTCTTAGAAGCAGCCATTTCTCCCATAAGCTGCACGAGAAGTTAAAATCTGGGTGCTGAGCATCCCAGTTGCTACTAGGGTGTTGTTATTGCTTATAGCCCCTCTTAGCTAACAGAGCTAGAAAATGTAAGTAGACATACAAACTCGTTTACATAAACCTATTTTTCTGTCTGTACCTATATTAAGGTAAACATGAGATCATACAGATATTTCCAACTCAACCACATGGTTCATTCTAGCACCCTCCAGCCCTTGGAGGAATTCATTTTATAAGAAATCTATCAAAGTGCATTTTTATGTACCATGGAAAAGCCTCAATCACAGCTGACTAATTAATGGAAATTAAAGTATTGGAGAAACCAGCTATTAGTACTGATGCCAGAGGCACAGAAGAAGCTTTGTCAGACTCCCTTGTCAAATAGTTTATTCTTGAATTTATGTCATAGACTGATTCCTTGCAGCAAGATATAGACCACACCAAACCATTCTTTACAAGGTGAAATATTCAACTTGATGAGTCAGCTGAGATTAATAAACACTGCTGAAGCTAAGTCACTTCAGTCATGTCCGACTCTGTTCGACCCCATAGACAGCAGCCCACCAGGCTCCCCCGCCCCTGGGATTCTCCAGGCAAGAACACTGGAGTAGGTTGCCATTTCCTTCCCCAACACATGAAAGTGAAGTCGCTCAGTTGTGTCCGACTCTTAGCGACCCTATGGACTGCAGCCTACCAGGCTCCTCCATCCATGGGATTTTCCAGGCAAGAGTACTGGAGTGGGGTGCCATTGCCTTCTCTGATTAATAAACACAGTCAGCTATAAATGTTTGTGAACCATTTAAGTTAACCACAAAAATATTTGTATGTAATTTTAGTGACCCTTCTTGTTCTCTTTGTAAAATTTTGCTAAAGTAGTAGTATTGCTTGTTTTTAAAAAGGCAGTTCAAATAAAGTTATCAAGTAAAATCTAAACTACCCTCTCCATTTCTCTAATCCATTCCTCCTCTCTAGAAGTAATCAATATTAAGAATGTTTTAATTATCTGATTTTACATTAATGTTTATACATATATATTTTATGTAGTGTTTTATAATACACAAAACATTGTGCCTTATACTTATATTGATGTGGAAAAGGTTACCTCATTTTTTCTTTAACTTGTATAGTTGTCTAATTTACTTGACCAGAGAAATATCTTTTTTGAAGTTGGAACTGTGTATATCTTTACCCAGAAGCTTTGGGATGCTAGTGTGAAGAATTAGTATGTTCACTCATGCCTTGTCTTTGGGAATCCTTCAGCTGATTCCTTCAAGAACTTACTTCTCCTTGTCTCATCCTCATCAATCTTATGGACATCCAGGGCTCCAGCCTCCATTGAAGGGGCATACCCAAATCCATTGGGAAGGCAAGTTTACTGCATGGAATGAGCCAGTTGGGGAAATGTACAAAATCTGGAGACATTTTTGCTGAAGGTCACCACATGCCAGGCTGGCTGACATTGCTACAAAAGTCAATAAGGACAACTGACAGCAACATTGTACTACACCCCATGTGCTACCATCTCTAGCACTGGTTACCCTTAGTATTAGCCCTAGCAAATACCAGACTTGTCTGGAAGGTTTCTGACTTAAAGTCTGGTGTGGAGCCAGAGAATCTGTATTTCTAGCAAGTTGCTGGATACTGTTGTTTTATTTTTAGGAAAAACCTGGCATGTTCTCCTTTTGTTGACTCCACACTCTTCTTCATGCTCATGTGGGATTTTAGATCCTAACGTATAGCACAGGGAACTCTTCTCAATGTTATGTGGCAGCCTGGGTAAGAGAGGGGTTTGGAGGAGAATGACTGGATGAATGTATATCTGAGTCACTTTGCTGTCCACCTGAAACTCTCACAACACTGTTTATTGACTATACTCTGATATAAAATAAAAAGTTTAAAAAATAAACTTAATTTAGGGGAATAAACTCACTTTGCAGTTGTACATTGGAATCTGTCTCAAACTTAAATCAGTGGGTTTTTTCCGGTCTTAGCCACGTTCTTTATTTTCTTAGAAGCTGCCTTTTAAGATATTTATTTATTTGGGCTTCCCAGGTGATGCTAGTGTTAAAGAACCCACCTACCAATGCAGCAGATGTAAGAGACCTGAGATGTGTGGGTTCCATCCTTGGGTTGGGAAGATCCCCTGGAGGAGGGCATAGCTACCCACGCCAGTATTCTTACCTGGAGAATCCCATGGACAGAAGAGTCTGGTGGGCTACAGTCCATGGGGTCACAAGAGTTGGACATCACTGAAGCAACTTAGCACACCTGCATGCATTTATTTCTTTAACCGTTTATTTTTGGCTGTGCTGGATCTTCTTTGCTGTGTGGGCTTTTCTCTAGTTATGGCAAGCAGGAGTTACTTTTCATTGCAGTATGCAGATTCTTCATTGCGGAGGCTTCTCTTGTTGCCGAGCTCAGGCTGTAGGGCTCTCAGGCTTCAGTAGCTGTGGCTCCCAGGCTCTAAAGTGCAGGCTCAAAAGTTGTGGCACGTGGGCTTATTTGCTCCACAGCTTGTGAGATCTTCTTGGACTACGGATAGAAACCGAGTCCCATGTACCAGCAGGTGGGTCATTTATCACTGAGCCACCAGAAAAGCCCTTTCTAGGGTTAACCAGTTCTTGTTTTTCTCTTTGCAGCTTCCTTCCAAAACTTAGATAAGAGCAATTGGTTTCCATCCAAGGGAGGGGCAGGGGTATGATTCTAGGGCAGTAGCCTTAGTAACAGCTTTAAGAAATAAGTTTCTTTATTGATTTAGAGAGTGACTTTGAAAATAAAGTTGATCCTTCCATTAGAGTGCATGACAGATAATAACAATGATAACGGCTACCATTATGGAGTCGTTACTATCTCCGTATACTTACCAGGCACTTTACTTGAGTTGGCTCCCTTAGTAAAGGCACACTGAAACACATCAGGGAGTCAGACTCATCATGCAAGGAACTGAAATGAGCATGGTTATGATTAGAGAGAACATGCCTACCTGTATTAAGAAACTTCTTTGACTAAATGTATTGAAAAAATACTTTTCATAACTTTACTTTTACTGAAGAGACAGTTTTGAAAAATGAAGAATCAGTGATAATATATTTGTGGCAATTGAGGGACTCTTTCCTTGGATATTTTTTCAGCTGGAGATCTTGATGTGGCAAATTAATGGATGTAGATTCAAATTTTTAAACTTTTTTTGAAGTATATTAAATGTGTGCAAAACATTAATAGAGTTAGAGGAATTTATACAAAGCAAACAACCATGTAACTAGCATCCAGACCAAGAAAGGAAATGGTGCCAGTACCTAGGGGTCCCCTTTATGCCCTCTCCCCTTTAAAAGTAGTCAGTGTCCTAATCTCTGATATCAGATGTGAATTATACCTATTTAGGAATTGATAAATTAGTCTTAGTTTCATAAATTCTGATTATTTTATAAAAGATGATAATTTAAAAGGTATATTCCTATAATATAGTATTTGAATATTTTAAACAGTAAAGCATAGATCTCATTAGAAATGTAATTTTCTTCATGTATTCCTAATGTCACTATGAAATTAAAATAAGCTCTAGGTTTATTTTTTCCTTCTCAACTTAAAAATAAACTGGTGATGTTTGATAAATGCTCCAAAAACATTTTATGGACAAAAGAAGGGGACAAGATAGACAATTAGGAACTTGTCCTCAGATAGATCAGAAGGCATGGTGCAGCTTCCCTGGTTACACAAAGATTCCAGACAAGGTAGTGGGTGGCCCCTGGCTGGACTGAAGAGTGGATGTTATAGTGTTAGACCAAATGGTGAAAAATATGTTTTCATATCAAACTTTTCTTGTTCTTCCTCCAGGAAAAACAATCCACTCTTCTGGACCATTGTTGCTGGAGATCATGACAGAACCTTGAAGGAATCAACTGAGCAGGTGAGAAATGTTTTTAAAGGTCATTCCGCCTATTCTCTAAATTGTCACATGCCAGGGAATACATTTGGGCTTCCCTTGTGGCTCAGCTGGTAAGGAATCCGCCTGCAATTCAGGAGACCTGGGTTCAATCCCTGGATTGGGAAGATACCTTGAAGACGGGAAAGGCTACCCACTCCAGTATTCTGGCCTGGAGAATTCCATGGACTGTATAGTCCACGAGGTCGCAAAGAGTCAAACATGACTGAGCGACTTTCACTTTCAGGGAATACATTTATCTAAAACATGAGATTAGTTACTAATTTCCTAATGCCCCCTTACACTTATCATTTATACCAACATTTAAAGATAGAATTTGAGATCACATTTAATTTGAGAATTAGGGGAAGTGAGTCAGGAAGTGCAAACTGAGGTCCATGTACACAGGTCCACAGAGTCTAATTTTCCCAGGACCTCCATTCCTCAGAAAGTGCTTCATGGATTCCTGCAAATTATTAACAAAGATTTCCCTTCTAAATTTAGTACAAAGTCACCTTCATTGGGTGACATGTGGAAATGCAGAGATTTAGGATGATTTTGGACCAGTATACAAGGAATTGGTTTGAATCATTGACTCTGCCTTGTAATTTCTTGCTTGCTCATGATGCAGGTGAGAAGGGCAAAACACATCGTGATGCATGAGGACTTCGACTCACTGAGCTATGACTCTGATATCGCCCTGATCCAACTGAGCTCTGCCCTAGAATTCAACTCAGTGGTGAGGCCAGTATGTCTTCCACACAGCTTGGAGCCTCTGTTTTCTTCTGAGATTTGTGTTGTGACTGGCTGGGGAAGTGCTAGTAAAGGTAAACCTTTTACTTTTGCATAAACATCACTACTGATTGACAGTTTTGAGAACATGGCATGGAAACGATATCAAACGGTATCTGCTTTAGCCCTTCTTCCTTCTGAAAGACAGGAACCATGGTTTATTTAACTGTAATAGTTCATCAGAGTAGAGAATGAGCTATTTTATAATTTTTCCATCAGGATGCCTTAATCATAGGTAGGCTAGATCTGTGAAAGGCCAGATAGAAGTATCTTATCCCTTGTAGGCCATATGGTCTCTGTCACAGCTATTCAAATCTGCTGTTGTACCACAAAGCAGCCTTAGACAATATGTTACAGAATGGATGTGGCTGTGTTCCAATGGAATTTCTCCATGAAATTGAAATTTTATGCAATAATCTTGTCACAAAATGCTATTCTTTTTTTTGGATTATCTTTTCAACCATTTAAAAATGTACAAACCGCAATTAATTCATGGATTGTAATAAATAGACTCAGAGTTGGTATTGGGAGCTGGTAGTAGGGGCTGACATGGATTTGGCCTGCGGACTGGAATCCGATGAGGCCTGGGCTAGATTCTATAGTTCTTAAAGCCATAGTGAAATACCAAAAGACCTGAATGAGTTGATGTTGTTGTCCTGCTTCTTTGCACTGTATAAAGTTATTTTCTCTTATATTTTCCTTCTGTCTCTATGTCATTTAAACTCTGTAAGCTTGTAGATGACGAAGACAAACTTATGGTTACCAAAGGGGTAAGGGGAAGAGAGGGATAAATTAGGAGTTTGGGCTTAACATGTACATACTACTATATATAAAATAGATAAACAACAATGTCCTACTGTATAGCATAGGGAACTATATTCAATATCTTATGATAATCTGTAATGGAAAAAAATCTGAAAAAGTATATATGTGTGTGTGTGTATATATGCAAAACTGAATCACTTTGCTATATAGCAGAAACTAAGATAACTATGTAAATTAAATATTGTTGCTATTGTTCAGTTGCTAAGTTATTTCTGACTGCAACCACATGGAATGCAGCACACCAGGCTCCTCTGTCCTCCACTGTCTCTTGGACTTTGCTCAAATTCATATCCATTGAGTCGGTAATGCTCTCTAACCATCTCATCTTCTGCATCCTCCTCCTCCTCTTGCCTTCAATCTTTCCCAGCATCAGGGTCTTTTCCAATGAGTCAGTTCTTC
This sequence comes from Bubalus bubalis, assembly GCF_019923935.1. NCBI lineage: Eukaryota > Metazoa > Chordata > Mammalia > Artiodactyla > Bovidae > Bubalus > Bubalus bubalis. The sequence goes on along the minus strand of NC_059160.1, from coordinate 39,740,639 downwards.
GTATCAGGTGGCCAAAGTATTGGAGCTTAAGCTTCAGCATCAGTCCTTCCAAAGAATATCCAAAGTTGATTTCCTTTAGGATTGTCTAGTTTGATCTCTTTGCAGTCCAAGGGAAAACTAGCATCACAGTTTGAAAACATCAGTTCTTCACTGTTCAGCCTTCTTTATGGTCCAACTCTCACATCCATACATGACTACTGGAAAAACCATAGCTTTGACTAGATGGAACTTTGTCCGCAAAGTGATGTCTCCACTTTTTATTATGCTGTCTAGGTTTGTTATAACTTTTCTTCCAAGGAATAAGTGTCTTTTCATTTCATGGCTACAGTCATGATTTTGGAGTGATTTTGGAGCCCAAGAAAATAAAATCTGCCACTGTTTCCAGTTTTTCCCCATCAATTTACCATGAAGTGATGGGACTGGATGTCATGATCTTAGTTTTTTTTGAATGTTGATTTTCAAGCCAGCTTTTTCACTCTTCTCTTTCACCCTCATGAAGAGGCTCTTTAGTTCCTTATCACCTTCTGCCATTAAAGTGGTGTCATTTGCATATCAGAGATTGTTGATATTTCTCACAGCAGTCTTGATTCCAGCTTGTGATTCAGCCAGCCTGGCATTTCCTATGATGTACTCTGCATAGAAGTTGAATAAGCAAGGTAACAATATATGGTCTTGTCATACTCCTTACACAATTTCAAACCAGTCAGTTGTTCCATGTGTGGTTCCAACTATTGCTTCTTGTCCTGCATACAGGTCTCTCAGGTGATAGGTAAGGTGGTTTGGTATTCCCATCTCTAAGATATACACAGTTTGCTGTGATCTGCACAGTCAAAGGCCTTTTAGCATAGTCAATGAAGCAGAAGTAGATGTTTTTTCTGGAAGTCCCTTGCTTTCTTTATGATCCAACGAATGTTAGTAATTTGATCTCTGGTTCCTCTGCCTCTTTGAAACCCGGCTTGTGCACCTGGAAGTTCTCAGTTCACATGCTGCTGAAGCCTAGCTAGAAGGATCTTGAGCATGACCTTGCTAGCATGTGAAATGAGCACAACTGTACAACAGTTTGAACATTCTTTGGCATTGCCTTTCATTGGAATTGGAATAAAAACTGACATTTTCCAGTCTTGTGGCCACTCCTGAGTTTTCCAAATTTGCTGACATATTGAGTACAACACTTTAACAACATCATCTTTTAGGATTTGAAATAGCTTAGCTGGAATTCTGTCACCTCCACTAGTTTTTTTGTTTTGGTTTGGTTTGGGTTTTTTGTAGAAATGCTTCCTAAGGCCCACTTGACTTCACACTTCAGTGTGTCCATATGTGGTGAGTATGTAGTGAGTGACCACACCATCATGGTTACCTGGGTCATTAAGACCTTTTTTTGTATAGTTCTATGTATTCTTGCACATCTTAATCTCTTCTGCTTCTGTTAGGTCCTTACTGTTTCTGACCTTTATTATGCCCATCCTTGCATAAAGTGTTCCCTCAATATCTCCAATTTTCTTGAAGAAATCTCTAGTCTTTCCCATTCTGTTTTTTTTCCTCTAATTCTTTTCATTGTTCATTTAAGAAGGCCTTTTTATCTCTCATTGCTATTCTCTAGAACTCTGCTTTCAGTTCAGTATATATTTTTCCCTTTCTCTCTTGCCCTTCACCTATCTTCTTTCCTTAAAAATTTGTAAAGCCTCCTGAGACAACCACTTTGCCTTTTTGTATTTCTTTTTTGAGGGGATGGTTTTTGTCACTGCCTCCTGTACAATGCTATGAACCTCCATCCATAATTCTTTATGCACTCTGCCTACCAGATCTAATCCCTTGAATCTATTTATCCCCTCCACAGTATAATCAGAAGAGATTTTATTTAGGTCATACCTGAATGGCCTAGTGGTTTTCCCTACTTTTTCAAGTTGGAGCCTGAATTTTGCAATTAGGAGCTGCTGATCTGAGCCACAGTCAGCTCCAAGTCTTGTTTTTGCTGACTGTAGAGCTTCTCTATCTTCAGCTACAAAGAATATAATCAGTCTGATTTCAGTATTGACCATCTGGTGATATCCGTATGTAGAGTTGTTTCTTGGGTTGTTGGAAAAGGGTGTTTCTATGACCAGCATGTTCTCTTGACAAAATTCTGTTAGCCTTTGTCCTTTTTCATTTTGTACTCCAAGGCCAAATGTGCCTGTTATTCCAGGTATCTCTTGTCTTCCTACTTCTGCATTCTAATCCCCTATGATGAAAAGGACATTTTTGTTGGTGTTAGTTCTAGAAGGTCTTGTAGGTCTTCACAGAACTTCATAGGTCAACTTCAATTTCTTCAGCCTCAGTGGTTGGGCATAGTCTTAGATTACTGTGATGTTGAATGGTTAGAGCATTCTATCATTTAGGGATTGTACCCAAACCCTACATTTGTGATGCTTCTGTGGATTGTGAAGGCTGCTTCATTTCTTCTAAGGGATTCTTGTCCACACTAGTAAACATAATGGTCATCTGAATTAAATTTTCCCATTCCCTTCCATTTTACTTCACTAATTCCTAGGATATTAATGTTCAATTTTGCCATCTCCTGCTAGACCACATTCAGCATACCTTGATTCATAAACCTAACATTTCGGATTCCTGTGCAATATTCTTTACAGGATCAGACTTTACTTTCGCCACCAGACACATCTACAACTGAGAGTTGTTTCCGCTTTAGCCCAGGCGCTTCGTTCTTTCTGGAGCTAATAGTCATTGTTCTCGGCTCTCCCCCAGTAACATATTGGACACCTTCCAACGTAGGGGGCTTATCTTCCAGTGTCATACCTTTTTGCCTTTTCATACTGTCCATGGGGTTCTCTAGGCAACAGTAGTGGAGTGGGTTCCCATTTGCCCAAGCACAACATTGTGATTCATGAAAAGGAAGTCAAATATACTTCAAACAAAACAGTGGCAAAGTCTGTGAGCTTGAAGGAGAGGGGAATTAATCTTTGACCCTGTACAGCATTCATCTTTTCGGTTTACTGTGGTACCTGCAGCCAAACTGCATTTTTCTAAAATCTTTACAACTGCCATATGAGGAGATTTTATCCTCCTGTTTTGCAAATGAGGGGGTTATGGCCCTGAAAGTTAAGTCATTTGCTAAGATTCCATGGCTAATAAATATCAAAGGGGAATTTAAATCAGTGTGGCTCAGCTGATAAACCTTGAATGGCTTTTTGTTACATAAGAAACAATTTCCATCCCAAACTGAATGTTAAGAATGTTGTGGAAATATTTACTTTTGGGTAATAATAATAATAAGTTTTCATTAAGAAAAAAAGAATAAATCTGATCTCTTAGCGCAGCACTGAAGAATCTGCATGGGACCTCCCGAACCTCTCCAGCATCTGTTCTTTGTTTGTCCCGTTGTTGGCTGACCTTCAGGCACTGTGTCTTCTTTCTCTCTCAAGCTCTGTACTCTGTTTCTTTGGCCTTGGAGCACTCCTATTTCAGTCTCCTCACAGCCTCTTCTCATCACTCCATCCTCAACTCAAATCTCAGACCATTTTCTTGCAGCAGAACTGTCCTTCTTCACTCTCTTCATTGCCTGGTTTTATCATCTCCTTGCACGTAAAGGGACTTAACATTATTTTACAGACTCGTTTTCTATATCTCACCCCTTATAGCGGGAGCCTCTTGGAGGCAGATCTCTGCCTAATTTACTGCTCTCTCCCCAGGGGTCAATATCTACCTTGCATAGAGGAAACAGTAACCTTTTATGGACTGGCTGGCTTCAGTGCCCTTGAGTAAATGTGCCTGTTCTCTGAAACCTTCAGCCTTCACCAACTCTGTGACCACCAGGTGCTAGAGGTAGTTAAAGTTTTACAAAAGGTGACTTCAGTCTTTCAGTCTCAGAGAGATAACAAGTTCTCCATTTTGAGACATGATAATAAAACAGCACTTTTAGGGATCGTCTCTGAAAAGAGGATTTTAAATATATTAATTTATTTTTGTATTAGGTTACTGCATTAAAAAAGTAAGATATAGAGTCAGACCCGGGCTAGTTCTTAGTTCTGTCCCATAGTTGCTGAAAGATCAAATCTTCAGAGTTCTGGCTTTTTCAGGTGTGAAATCAGTGTGACCGCCCACCTCACAATGTTGTGAGTATTCAGAGCTTGGAGTAAAAAGCATAAGTATTGTACATCCTGTGTTAGTTGTTCAGTCATGTCCAACTCTTTGCAACCCCATGGACTATATGGCCTGCCAGGCTCCTCTGTCCATGCTGTCCATGAAATTCTCCAGGTAGTAATACTGGAGTAGGTAGCCATTCCCTTCTCCAGGGGATTTTCCAGACCCAGGGATTGAAACCAGGTCTCCTGTCTTGCAGGCAGATTCTTTACCATCTAAACCACTAAATGTAAATTAATTTTTAATTAATTTTAATATATTTTTAAAAAATGTTTATTGGAGTATAGTTGCCTTACAATGTTTTTTTAGTTTCTGCTGTACTGGAAAGTGAATCAGCTATATGTATACATATTTGTTGTTGTGTAGTCACTAAGTTGTGTCCTACTCTTTGTGATCCCATGAAATGTAGCCCTCCAGAGTCCTCTGTCCATGAGATTTCCCAGGCAAGAACACTGGAGTGGGTTGCCAGCAAGGGGATTTTTCACTGAGCCACCGGGGAAGCCCCATATGTATACATGAACCCCCTTTTTTTAAAATTGTTTCCAGAAAGTTACGGAACTATGAAATACTAAACTTAGCTTTTTTAAATGAGTCATAAATCTAAAGTAATAGAATAAGTCATGCAGAACACATGTTAACATAGGCCTGCCTGAGGGTCAGGACAGGGAAGAAATTCTTTAGTATTCATCATCGAAGTCATCTTAAATTGGAGTTGAAATTAGGCCCCAGTGATAATAAAGGACAGAGAAGGCAATGGCACCCCACTCCAGTACTCTTGCCTGGAGAATCCCAGGGATGGGGGAGCCTGGCGGGCTGCCGTCTATGGGGTTGCACAGAGTCGGACATGACTGAAGTGACTTAGCAGCAGCAGATAATAAAAGAAAAAGAGAAACATGATTTTGGTTTATATTAGGAAATCCTATAAATGTATTCAGAGAAGGCAGTGGCACCCCACTCCAGTACTCTTGCATGGAGAATCCCATGGGTGGAGGAGCCTGGTAGGCTGCAGTCCATGGGGTCGCGAAAAGTCAGATACGACTTCCCTTTCACTTTTCACTTTCATGCATTGGAGAAGGCAATGGCAACCCATTCCAGTGTTCTTGCCTGGAGAATCCCAGGGACGGGGGAGCCTGGTGGGCTGCCATCTATGGGGTCGCACAGAGTTGGACACGACTGAAGCGACTTAGTAGTAGTAGTAGTATAAATGTATTATTGTTATATAGTTATAATATATTTACATAAATATCTACAGTTGACCTTTGAACAATGTGGAGGTTAATTCAAGTATCATTTACAGTCAGCCTTCCATATCTGCAATCCCACATCCATGGGTTCTTCCAACCACAAGCTATGTAGTACTGCTAATATCTGCTATTGAAAACATATCCAAGTATAAGTGGACCTGTACAGCTCAAACTGATGTTGTTCAAGGGTCAACTGTACATGTATAAATATATAGTCACATATATTTATAATATGAATTATCTAACTCCAAGTCATATATTACTGAATTTCTCTTTCTGAATTCTTACATGTAGCAATCTTTGAAACACTAAGATTTAAATCAGAATTAAACTAGAAAAAAAAAAGTGTTTTTGGTCTTGTTCTTGCCAATGGATTTTCTTCCCCAAGATGCCACATCTGGAAATAAAGATATTCTGCACAAGACACTGTGTTTGGATTCAGAAGTCTGCATCAACTTAGGCAAAACCGAATGATGGTGTAGAGAAAGCTTGAACTTAAATATATTTCTTTAACATCACCTGTTGTTTACTTCCCAATCAAGCTCTTTCTCAATCTACTTTTTAGATGGTGGTCTAGCAAGTCGCTTACAGCAGATTCAAGTGCCTGTGTTAGAAAGAGAGGTCTGTGAACGCACTTACTATTCAGCCCATCCAGGAGGAATCTCAGAGAAGATGATCTGTGCTGGCTTTGCAGCATCTGGAGGGAAAGATGTGGGTCAGGTGAGAGGATCCTGATTTTGCCAAGGAAGACAGGAAGTTGTTATCTGCTGGAGATTCTCCATAGACAAGAAGAATCCACTCTCAAAGCCATAGACAAGTGTGCCCAAAGCATCACATCACACCCCTATTCAAAAGCCACACAGAAGCAGGCATCAGTCAGAGGGCAAGTGGGTACGTAGAGGAGCCCATGAGAAGGTAGGAGAGGGCAACACCACTCAAATGACCTGCTGGTGAGATGTGTTCAGATATGCTTAGGGCTTTGGTAAAAGGGCAATGAGCAAATAAGGATTCTCAGTTAATGTATCCAACTTGTGATATAAAAATTTTATTATTTAAAATTATTACTAAATTCCTGTGTACTCACACAATTTTCTACCACAGAATAAAATAAAACAATCATGAGGAAAATGAGAACCTTTGAAAAAATGGTTTTCATATGCAATGGAAAATAAGTCACAAAGCAGTGGTTTAATTTCAGTGATACCACAGTGGTGCAAGGCTACACAGATGGACTTACAAGTCAGCTGGGCAAGCGTGCTGTTGGCGAGTTCAGCATTAAGTAAGAAAAAGACAGGATGTGTGCAAAAGGATTGCAAAATACCAGCTTTAATATCCACATAGCCAACTGAGAAATGTGACTTAGTTATGCAACCGAGAAGCATTTCCAACAGGAAGTAGCCCTACCTTTAGCTCCTAGGCTGAATTTGAGGGAAGGTGCCTGAAGGAAGGCAGACCCATACCTCCAGATCGGTATTTCCTTTCATGCTGGGCTAGAGAGGGAAGAAAAGAATGTGTCTTAAATAGTTGTAGCTCTTTGATGGTACATCCCAGCCCCCACCAGGAAACATGAACCAATGGATATCACCTCTAAAGAGAGAAAACTGGGCTATAATCTGGGTAGAAGTCTTTCCATGTAAAAACATGAGGACAAAAGGAAGACGGTCCCCTCTTAACTTTGAGTATAAATTTATTGTGGTTAAGCCTTTTATGATGTCAAGTTCTATACAAATTCTGTTTTATGTTGTATATTGTCCTAATTTGCATTCTCCAGAAGCCAACCCTAAGAGGAGGATTCAGTTGTAGTCTGTTTAGAAGTGCAGTTTCAGCTGTAGGAATGTGAGGAGGTGGTACAGGGAAGGGGAAGCCGCTAGTCTAGGATGTGCAGTTAAGCCAGCTACCACAGCGGGGGGCTGAACTGAATCCTGCAGTGATAAACTCATGTAGTACACTTATTCCCTTGGAGGAGTGAGGCAGCTTCCCCAAGGTGATGGCTGGAGGGCTGCAGGGGGGCACCTCTCATATTCTGGCTTAGCTCGTGGGTGGGGTGGATAGGGCAGGATCCCTGCGGCACAGAGCCAGCCACTGACTGGAAGGTCTGAGGAGTATGAGAAGGGTTTCACACCCTCTGCTAGAGGATATTACTGTTACAGAAATCAAATAGAAAAGTGTTCTGATTCTGAATTAATGTGTTCTTTCTCCCTTTTTTGAGGGATGGTTTTTCTATTTTGAATCAAGAAAATTACAAATAGCTCTGCTGTCTCTGTCATGTTTAATAGCATCTAACATTAAGGAACGACCTTAATCTATCAAGACATCATAAAAGAACTAGAGAGGGAAATAGATCTGTGTAGAGGTGAGCCAAATACCATGATCTCACTTGGCACCTATTCTTACTTCAGCTACATCCAGCTGTCACTTTGGCTGCAGTGTGACCAAATTTATAGCCAATGTGAGAAGAGGAAAATAGGAGTTGAGATTCTGACCAAGTGTGGCTAGCTTTCTCTTACAAAGAATACTGAATTACAGAAAGGGTAACTTCAGAAACTTGCTTTGACAGAATGGACTCTAATATATCTGTCAGGTAATTGGTTTTTACCCTCCTGTGTATACTTGGAGGTAATGGACCCGCTAATGTAATTTCTCATCCAGGAAGGTGAACATCAGAAGGTTGAAATGCAGAGACATGGGAGTCTCAGACACACAGTGTGGAATCCTGTGATTCTTTGCTCACCACATATTTCAGATTGTTTTAAAAAATTTCAAGTTCTTCGACCTATCAAGTGATTTCTGTCTTCACAGAGTAGATACTTGTCTGGTTCTTGCTGACTTTTCCAATGTATTTCTTATTTCTTTCCCCTTGCTTACTATAGTCCAGCCACACTGCTTGCCTTCTGACCTTCAAACTTGCCACATCCGTGTCTAAATTGGGCCCTTAGCCCCAATATCAGTTCTGCATATAATGCTGTTTCTCTAGATTTTAAAAAATACAGCTCCTTCTTATTTTTCATGTATGAGCTCAAATGCTCATATATATATATATACACACAGACACACACACATATATATGTATAATACATATGTGCATGCTAAGTCGCTTCAGTGATGTCCAACTTTGTGTGACCCTATGGACTGTAGCCCACTAGGCTCCTCTGTCCATGGGATTCTCCAGGCAAGAATACTGGAGTGGGTTGCTGTGCACTCCTCCAGGGGATCTTCCCAAACAAGGGATGGAACCTGTATCTCTAACATCTCCTGCATTGGCAGGCAAGTTCTTTACCACTAGCACCACCTGGGAAGCCTTTAACAGTCACATCTGAGTGTTAATATGTAGTTTATTTTATGTAATTTATTTGTTATGTAATATATTTATCATGTAAGTTAATATGTAATTTATTTATATGTGTGTATGCATATATATATTTATGTGTATATGTATATATATTTATATATGCATGTGTAAACATACACACAGCTACCTTTTTTCTCAACGTTCACTCTGAGTATTCTTTTTATGGGTAACATTACAATCTAATTTGTTTATACTCTTTTCCATAATGGCTAGCCCACAGTAGGAACTGCTACTGCTACTGCTAAGTCACTACAGTCGTGTCCGACTCTGTGCGACCCCATAGACGGAAGCCCACCAGGCTCCCCCGTCCCTGGGATTCTCCAGGCAAGAACACTGGAGTGGGTTGCCATTTCCTTCTCCAATGCATGAAGGTGAAAAGTGAAAGTGAAGTCGCTCAGTCGTGTCCAACTCTTAGCGACCCAATGGACTGCAGCCCACCAGGCTCCTCCGTCCATGGGATTTTCCAGGCAAGAGTACTGAAGTGGGGTGCCATTGCCTTCTCTGTTTAAAGTAACTAATAGGCACCATTTGTTCATTAAAGATTTAATATGTACTAAACCCTGTGATAAGCACTGACAAAAGAAGATAAATTAGACAGACTTTTTCTGTATCATGAAATGTTTGTAATTGCCTGGAAAATTCTATATTGGGTATATAGAATTTACCCAACTGAATTAATGAGTGAATAAAAGAAACATCAGACCATTTTCAAACTGGAAGGAAATCTTAAGTATAATCTTATGTGGGGGAAAAAACTAGACCCAAAGAAAATGTTAATTGTTCTACAATACAAATTAGGGAATCTGTCTCCTATTCCAAATTCAGGATATCTACTGTGAAATTCTTTGTATAAAATAAACAGCAATATCAAATGTGTTATCAGCTCAGTTTATTTTAGAAGAAGATAATTAAAAATTTAGTTAGGGTCTAAATACACTTGTGTATATATATATACATATATATAAAGCACTGATTAAAAATCAGAAAGAATGTCTTTAAAAAATGCAAATCCTATATTTTAAGGTCTGATTATTTTCAGCTTTATTGAGATTAATTGACATATAACACTGTATAAATTTAAAATGTACAGTGTGATGATTTTTATACACATGTGTTGTGAAGGGGCTTCCCAGGTAGATCAGTGGTAAAGAATCCACCTGCCAGTTCAGAAGATGCATGAGACAAGTGTTCAAGCCCCGGGTTGGGAAGATCCTCTGGAGGAGGAAATGGCAACCCAGTCCAGTATTCTAGCCTGAGGAACTCCATGGGCAGAGAAGCCCAGCAGGCTACACAGTCCATGGAGTCACAAAGAGTTGGACAAAATTGAGCAACTGAGCACATCTCGCACAATTACCATTTCTTCTTGTGTTGAGAACACTTATGATCTACTCTCTTAGCAACCGTATATAAGATCCTAGTCGCTAAGTCATGTCCAGCTCTTTAAAGCCGCATGGTCTGCCAGGTTCCTCTGCCCATGGGATTTCCCAGGCAAGAATACTTGAGCAAGTAGCTATTTCCTTCTCCAGGGGATCTTCCCATCCCAGGGATCAAACCCATGCCTCAAAGAATTGGCAGGCAGATTCTTTACCACTGAGTCATTAGGGAAGTCCATTTCTGTGAGTAATTTTTTTAGATTTCACATATATGTGATATAACATGGTCATTGTCTTTCCCTATCTGACTTTTCACTTAGCATCATGTTCTCAAGGTCATCCATATTCTCACAAATGGCAGGATTTCCTTTGTTCTCATAGCTGAATAATATTCCATCTTAATATTTAGTATTCTTATAGATAAATAACAAATAAACATATATCTAATATATATATGTGTGTGTGTGTGTGTGTGTGTATATATATATATATTGCTTCCCAGGTGGTTCAGTGATACAGAATTTGCCTTCCAATGCAGGAGATGTGGGTTTGATCCCTGGGTTAAGAAGATCACCTGGAGGAAATGGCAACCCACTCCAGTATTCCTGCCTGGAAAATCACATGGACAGAGTAACCTGGCAGGCTATAGTCCACGGGGTCACAGAGTGTCAGACATGACCTAGCAACTGAGCACTCTTAAAGTATCCATAACACACACACACACACGCATGCACACACTACATCTTTTTTATCCATTCATCCTTTCACAGAAAAATGGATTGCTTCCATAAATTGGCTAATGTGAATAAAGCTGCAATAAACATGGGATTGCAGTTATTTCTTCAGTATCCTAATTTTATTTCCTTAGGCTGTATACCCAAAACTAGGATTACTGTATAATATAGTAGTTCTATTTTCCACAGTGATATATCAATTTATATTCCTACCAGTGGTGCAATAGGATTCTCTTTTGTCCACATCCTTGCAAACACTTTATTTCTTGTCTTTTTGATGACAGATGATTAAACAGGTATGAGATGATATCTCATTGTGATTTTGACTTTCATTTTCCTGATGCTTGTGATGTTGGGCACATTTACATATACCTTATTGGCCATCTGCACATCTTCTTTGGAAATATGTCTATTCAGATCCTCTGCTCATTTTTAAACTGTGTGATTTTTGTTATTGATTTGTATGAATTTTATAATTTTGAATAATAATCCCATATCAGATACATGGTTTGCAAATATTTTCTCCCATTCCACATGTTACATTTTGACCTTGATTGTTTCTTGTGATGTGCAGAAGCATTTTAACTTGATGCAATCCCACTGACTGATTTTTGCCCCTTTTGCTTGTGCTTTTGGTTTCATATCCAAAACTCTGATGCCACAAGCAAAGGAGCTTTCCCCCTGTTTTCCTCTAGGAGTTCTGCCTTTTGGGGCCTTATGTTTGTTTAAGTCTTTAATTTTTTATAGTGTAAACAGGGATTCAGTTTTATTTTTCTGCATATGGATATCTAATTTCTCCAACTCCATTTACTGAAGAAATTAATCTTTCCTCACTGAATACTCTTTGTTCCCTTGTCAAATATTAGTTACCTATATAAATTAAGGTTTTTTCCTGGGCTCACAATTCTGTCCCTTAGGTCTACATATCTCTTTTAACACCAGTACCATACTGTGTTGATTACTATAAATTTGTAATATATTTTAAAATTAGGAAGTGTGATGCCTCCAACTTTATCCTTTCTCAGGATTGCTTTGACTGTGTGGGGGTCTTTGTGGTTCCATGTGAGTTTTAGGATTTTTTCCTTCATTTCTGTGAAAAACACCATTAAAATTTTGATATGGACTGCTTTGAATCTATAGGTGGTTTTGAGTAGTATGGACATTTTAACAATATTAATTCTTCCAATCTATGAACATAGGATAACTTTTCATTTATTTGTGTAAATAATTTTCAATTTTTTTCATCAAAGTGATAGTTTTTTGTGTAGAGATCTTTTGCCTCCTTGGTTAAATGTGTTCTGAAATATTTTATTATTCTGATGCTATCATATATGAATTTTTTTAAAAAATATGTTTTTTATTGGTGTATAGAGACACAATTGATTTCTTTTTTCTATTTCAAAGAAGTTTGTATTTGAGCCTTAAGCTTTTGAAAATAAAGTTTAGAGACACTGCATATGACTATTACTGTAATACACATGAAGTGTTCTATCAGACCCTTAAAATTAACATAAACTATCTCATAGTCAACAAAATAGGGGCTGGGTGCCAATTTTATTAGATGGTACAGCATTTTAATTATCATTTTATGTCTATCTAGGTGTAGCTGAAATTCAAAATTCACACCAAAGTAAAACTATATCATAACTCAATGCCATACTAAATGTACTTGGCCTGTGCAGTAAAATTCTAGTCAGATTTCACTTTGATTCCCTTCTCATTCATGGCCCAGGTGGCCTTGATAGAAACGCAGGACTTAGTGCTGATCATCACACCACATACCTCTGTCTTTTTTTATAATCTCTACAAAATTTTAAAGGGGAGATGTAGCATTAGGCCTGTGGAGCAGATCTTGCTTGATTCCCTCAATGACACTGGCCCAGTATTTGTCCAGCAGAACCCACCAGGAACTAACGCAAGGTGCACAGCCCCTCACTGATTACAGGCAAGAGACAACGGACTTCTGCATGTTTGTTTTGTATACTGAAACTTTACTGTATTCATTGATAAGTTCTAACAGTTTTTTGGTGAAGCCTTTAAGATTTTCTGTATAAAAAATTATATCACCTGAAAATAGAAACAATTTTACTTCTTCCTTTCTGGTTTGGGTGCCTTTATTTCTTTTTCTTGCCAGATTGCTCTGACTAGGATTTTCAGACTATGTTGAATAGGCATTTAAATAGGCATGGGGAGGATGAGCACTTTTGTTTCTGCTTTTAGAGGAACAGCTTTCAACCTTTCACTGTTGAGTAGGATGTTAAGTGTGGGTTTGTTATATATGATTTTTATTATGTTGAGTTATGTTTTGTTTATATCCAAGTTCTTGAGAGTTTTTAATAGTGAAAGAATGTTGCATTTTTCAAATGTTTTGTTTGTACTATTGAGATGACACAACTTTTAACTTTCACATTTATTGATTTGCATATATTGAAAAACTCGTACATCCCTGGAATAAATCCCATTTGATTATGGTGATTGATAGTATATTTAATATACTGCTGAATTCAGTACGTTAGTATTTTGCTGGGGATTTTTACATCTATATTCATTGGAGATATTGGCCTGTAATTATCTTTCCTGTAGTGTTCTTATCTAGCTTTGGTATGAGGATAATGCTGACTTCATAAAATGATTTTTGGAGTATTCCCCCCTCTTCAGTTTTTGTGAGGAATTTGACAAGGATTCTTTATTTAAATGTTTAATGAAATTCACTAGTAACGCCTTCTGGTCCTGGACTTTTCTTTTTTATGATATTCTTCATTATTGATTCATTCTCCTTTCTCATATTAGTCTATTGTGATTTTCTTTTTCCTCTTAATTTGTTGTTAGTAGGTTGCATGTTTCTGGGAATTTATTTCTTATAAATTACCCAATTTTTGGTTTATAAGTGTTCATAGTGGTCTCTTATAATCCTTTGTATTTCTGGAATACCAGCTGTAGTGTCTCCTCTTTCCTTCCTTTTGCCATTTCATTTATTTATGTCTAAGTGTTCTAAGGTATACCAAATGACAAGGAATAAATCTTTTTAAAAAATTAAAGAAATATGTTTTTAATAAATTAATTATTCATGTTCCAAAATTGAAAGCAGGAGTTCTGATTAAAGCAATTTTAGAACACGTTTTCTTGGTGTTTCAGGGAGATTCTGGTGGACCGTTAGTGTGTAAACATGAAAAAGGTCCATTTGTCCTCTATGGCATTGTCAGCTGGGGAGCTGGCTGTGCCCAACCAAGGAAGCCAGGTGTATTTGCCAGAGTGAGTGTCTTCCTGGACTGGATTCAATCCAAAATCAAAGGTAACTATTTTTCATATATTATAAAAAGTTTCTTCTGTGTTTAGAGTGGGCTTGGGAGAGGTGAGAGTGATAGAAACAGCATTATAAAAGAAAAGACAATAATATAGTATTTCATTTTAGTTTCTAAATACATTAAAATATACATTAAAATTCTATAAGAATAACGTCTTCCTTCGGCAATGTTATGGTAAAATTGACTTTTCCTGAGGCTGCTTTAATCCTAGATTTGCATTCTCTTTTGAAAATCTCTGCTCTAGAACAGACAACATTTTGTCCTTAGGCTTTCATCTTTATTTTTAACATGTCTCCCCAGATGCAGGTCCTGTTTTACTCCAGATAAAAAATGAAAGCAAAATCTTAACAAGACAACAACTGCCACCACCCACACCCTCAAGAGACAGTGCATCTGGGCCAGGTAGTAGATGTTCACATTATCCCATTAATAGAACTAATAAGAATTTAGCAAAAAGCATTGCTTATCTGGATTCACTAATTTTCTTTGGAATACCATGAACTGTTTTCATTCTGGTTGGTAGTTGAAGTTGAAAGACAGGAGAGTTATTTATTGTTACTGTCTAGCGATCTTTTCTAGTTCATCAGTCAGTTCAGTCGCTCAGTCGTGTCCAACTCTTTGTGACCCCATGAATTGCAGCACGCCAGGCCTCCCTGTCCATCATCAACTCCCAGAGTTCACCCAGACTCACGTCCATCGAGTCAGTGATGCCATCCAGGCATCTCATCCTCTGTCGTCCCCTTTTCCTCCTGCCCCCAATCCCTCCCAGCATCAGGGTCTTTTCCAATGAGTCAACTCTTCGCATGAGGTGGCCAAAGTACTGGAGTTTCAGCTTTAGCATCATTCCTTCCAAAGAAATCCCAGGGCTGATCTCCTTCAGAATGGACTGGTTGGATCTCCTTGCAGTCCCAGGGACTCTCAATAGTCTTCTCCAACACCACAGTTCAAAAGCATCCATTCTTCAGCGCTCAGCCTTCTTCACAGTCCAACTCTCACATCCATACATGACCACAGGAAAACCATAGCCTTGACTAGACGAACCTTTGTTGGCCAAGTAATGTCTCTGCTTTTGAATATGCTATCTAGGTTGGTCATAACTTTTCTTCCAAGGAGTAAGCGTCTTTTAATTTCATGGCTGCAGTCACCATCTGCAGTGATTTTGGAGCCCCCAAAAATAAAGTCTGACACTGTTTCCACTGTTTCCCCATCTATTTCCCATGAAGTGATGGAACCGGATGCCACAATCTTCATTTTCTGAATGTTGAGCTTTGAGCCAACTTTTTCACTCTCCTCTTTCACTTTCATCAAGAGGCTTTTTAGTTCCTGTTCACTTTCTGCCATAAGGGTGGTGTCATCTGCATATCTGAGGTTATTGATATTTCTCCCGGCAGTCTTGATTCTAGTTCATAGACACAGCTATTACAGGTTTAAAAAAAAGTCTTATGGTTATAAACAGTGCTTGAATTTTGGAAAGGTTCACAGAATTATTCTGATCTCTGAACTGTTTATTCCTGCATGAACAAAGGTCCTTAGACTTTCAGATATCTTGCTAAACAAAGATTCTGGATATGAGATGACTAAGACCAGCATTGGTGTTACTGTCTCTTTTAGTTCTTCCACACTGTCAGTGTCTGTTTGCTAATAGGATTTTATTTTTAGTTAAAAGTTAAAAGCACCTGGTCTTTTGAAAAGACTCTGATGCTGGGAAAGATTGAAGGCAGGAGGAGAAGGGGACGACAGAGGATGAGATGGTTGGATGGCAGCACCTACTCAATGGACATGAGTTTGAGTAAACTCCAGGAGTTGGTGATGGACAGGGAGGCCTGGTGTGCTGCAGTCCATGGGGTCGCAAAGAGTCAGACACGACTGAGTCAGCAACTGAACTGAACTGAAAAGCACCTGGAGATTTAGAAGTCTGTGAAAGATTTACAAGAAGATAAAAGTTCCATGATAACCATCATTCTTGGTTTCCAAATGGTCATAGTCTTTCCCTTTTCACCCATCTCTGCTTCATCTATTCCAACATACACTCAAGTCCAGGAGACAACTAGGAAGAGTTGGAGAAAAACTGAAGAGGAGTCCAGAGAGAAGAATAAGACTTGCTAGAGGGATAACTTTCAGTAGAAGAAAGTGGATGAGATCTAGTGTCCAGGTGGAAGGACTGGTCTTGGGCAGGAGCAAAGTGCAGTTCATCCATTGTTGCCAAATGGAAAGCAGAATATTTAGGCATGGGTGCTCTGGTATGGGTACATGTGGGAATGAGAGCTGCTGGCAATTCTCCTCTAATTGCTTATTTCATCAGCAGGTGAAACAGAGGATTGTAGAAGAGAGTTTGAGAGTTTTTAGAGAAAAAAGAGAAAGTATTAAATGGCTTTCAAATAGCTATTAGGGAAGCCCTATGGACTAGGGAAAGGTAGTAGAACTTTTTAGCAGCATAAAAGCCTCTGAGATTAATGATCATAAATTTAGAGGGAAACCAATCTGTCTATGGGGTTGCACTGAGTTGGACATGACTGAAGTGTTAGCAGCAGCAGCAGCAATCGGTTGGTCTGGTTGTTTCCCTCTGGAGACACTGAGGTGTCCCACATAGATGCAGCACAGGTGCAGAGAAGATTCAGTCACAGTGGGTTTTTCCAAGTATACAAGAGTATAAGGGAACTGAGAATGTGTGTGTGTGAGGAAGGGATGAAAATGATACGTGTTTGGAATTTAAACTGGGGGAAAGAGTAAAACAAGGATGAATGATAAGTTAAAAAATAAGAAAATGTGGTGGGATAGATGAATTACAAGTCTCAAAAGATGTGTTGGTGTAAGCTGAAAAATAGAAGGTTGTGGTTGGAGATGGTGGTTCTTGAAACTGAGTTTATGCGAGGCTTGTAATTACTGCTAATGACCAGGTGTGTAGGGGCTGATCACTGGGATGAGTGAATGAGGTCAGGTGAAGGACAGGATTATTGGAGGGAAGTTGAGAATTGAGAAGCTTCAGTTCTGGAGTCATCATCTATGTGCCTGTTGAAATCAGCAAGATATAAGATAAGAATAATGTTGGAGAAAATGACTGCTAAAATCTTCTAGGAATGAAGTGGAGTAACTCAGGGACCAGTTACCTTACAGGTGGTATGTTCTGACAACACAAGAGTCAGGAGTCAAAACTAGAGTCAAAGAGTTATATTTAGATTAAAATTAAGTCTGGAATTGGGATTGAGATGGAGAGTAGATTTTAAGATGATAAAGCCTAATGATTTTGATGATTTAACAATTTTAATGAGTGCTGAAAGAAGTAATATATGTTAAGCCCTAGAATAGGGATGGTATGACCTATGACAAGAGTCAATAAGTGTGGGAGTGGTGATAGTGACCATCAGATGTATTCTTTGTTCTGTCTCATTCAGACTGTTAGAAAGTGGGGACTTCCCTGGTGGTCCAGTGATTAAGACTCTGTGCTTCCAATGCAGAAGGTGCGGGTTCAATCCTTGGTCAAGGAGCTAAGATGCCACATGCTATGCAGTGTGTCCAAACAAAACAAAACAGGCCATTAGAAAATGAACATTACTAAAATGTAGAGAAGATATTGCAAATTTACATGTGTTCAGAAATAATTATGCATACCAAAGAACTTTGAAAGCTTTAGGTATAAAAGGGTATTGTTTTGTTCTACTTCTTTGAATATTCTGTGAGAAAAAGTATTAGGACTCTGCCATCTTTAACAGCCACCCACTCCCACCTCTTGCTTTTCACACAAGAGAATAAATGAATCTTAGCAATGGTTTTTTGAAATTGTTACCCTATTATAAAAAATAGTGACTGCTTGGGAATTCATGACTTTATATGATTCAGTTCCTTTTCCAGGCAGATTTACAGTGGAGGATTCATGTAGAGAGGAAAAAAAGATTGCAAAGACACGTTGAGACTAGACTCGGAAAGACCTTGCAAGCCACTGTATTTGGCTTTGAGCAAGCAAGAAAAGAGCTGAATTATTCTGTTTCATCATTCTCTGATTGAAGGACATGATGGGGGAAGATTCGAGACTACAAAATCAGTTAGGTTACTATAACATCCAAGTAGACCTAAGAAATACCTAAGTTAGACCATAATAGCCATGTAAATGAAAAAAAGAAAAATTCACAGAAGTAACAGAAAACCAAGCAATTGAATAGAATCCTGAATTCTTGGAACATTTCCTTTCACTTCTGCCACTCTTCATCTCTATTGTTCAGTAAAGTGTATTAACATGTGGGTCTCCTCAATTAGAATGTTATTTCTCTATGGCAGAACATGTATAATGATGTATGTATTGCTCCAGGTCCGGTCTGCAAAGGACCACACTGGAGAAGAGACTACCCTCTGAGGTGTAGTCCCTAAGGGTTGGACTCTTAAGACAATCTGGACTGAAGGGGTGGCAGATTGGTTGGTCTACAGGTTACAATTCTCACCTCTGGTGCGAGAGGTCCCAGATTCAGATCCTGGACAAGCCCCCAAATGGTGTCAGATTCGTGATCTCTGAAGAAGATTTAACTCTGGGACCAGGGACCAGGCTTGATCACTCAAGAGCTTTTGTAGAGCAGAGTTTTATTAAAGTATTAAAAGAGACAGAGAAAGCTTCTGACATAGACAATAGAAGGTGCCCGGGGATCCTCACACAAGCTCCGGTCCTAATTACACCCGAGGAACCCTGGGTATTAATAACTGGGGAGGGCCAATCAGTTGACTTCTTTTGGACACTGGGGCAACTTTCTCTGTGCTTGCTGAAGCCCCTGGTCTGCTTTCCTCCTGATCCACTATGTAATGAAACTGTCTGGATGAGCCAAACATTATTATGTCAGTCATCCTTTAAGTGGCAACTTTCTCTGTGCTGTTTCCTCATGAGTTTCTAATCATGCCAGAGTCTCCCTCGCCCCTTCTGAGGAGGGATATATTGAACAAGGTCCAGGTCTCTATTTTCATGAATATGGAACCAGCTCTTTTTAATGGAACAAACTAAATCCTCAAGTGTGGGCTGATGAAAAATCTGTGGGTTGAGGACAAAATGCTGTTCCTGTCCTTATCAAGCTCAAAGACCCTCACCTATTTCCACATCAAAAGCAGTATCCCCTAAAGCCCGAGATTAAGGAAGGGTTAACACCCATCATTGAGAATTTAAAGGAGCAGGGGCTATTAATTCCCTGTAATAGTCTGTACAACACTCCTATTTTGGGTGTGAAAAAGTTAAATGGAGACTAAAGATTTACAAATAATAAATGAGGCTGTGGTTCCTTTTACTCATATGCCAAAAACAAATGGATTTTCTTGTTTACAAGTCTATGTCAGAAACTTTCTCTATCCCTTTTTATACTTTAATAAAACTCTGCTATACAAAACTCTTGAGTGATCAAGCCTGGTCCCTGGTCCTGAAGTTAAATCTTCTTCGGAGATCACAAAGCCAACACCATTCACCATAAGCTATCATATTCATCCATCAAAATGTGAAATCAAACCAATATTGTAAACCAATCATCAACCAATTAAAAATAAATATTTTAAAAATGTGTTCATTTGAATACAGAGTATTTCAATTGTAATTGCTCAAAAAATTGTTATCAAGGGAATAGACATAGGGAAAGAAGGAAGAGCCAAGGATGTCACCTAAAGGAGGAGAAGCCAATGTCAGGATCAGTGGGACAGAGCGCTCCTAGCATCTGAAGTTCTGCAGGTACCCATGCAGGTACAGCAGTGTCCTTAAACTTAAGAACAAATTGAAGATGACATTCGAAGTGTATTCAGCAAATTCTCCTTTCCTGACCTCAATTGCAAACTTCATGAATACAATCATTTGTCCCAGCAAGATAAGTGCTTATGGAAACCAAAGAAGCTTTTAGGAACAGATCTTCAGTTGTATCTCAAAGAAGAAAAGAAATGAAAACAGGCTGCCGTTAGAGAATACAATGCAGTCCACTTTGCATTTTCTAAGAAATTTTAAAAATTCAGTTAAAAGTCATTTTGAATAATTATTATTTAAATTCTACCT
Source organism: Bubalus bubalis (assembly GCF_019923935.1). Lineage (NCBI taxonomy): Eukaryota > Metazoa > Chordata > Mammalia > Artiodactyla > Bovidae > Bubalus > Bubalus bubalis. The sequence continues at coordinate 39,720,493 of NC_059160.1, read as the reverse complement.
TTACAGTCTCATTTCACAAAACTAGGACACATTAAATGGGATAATCATTTTATCCAAGAACTTATATCTGATGGTAATTAAGTTTTATTTTTCTTTTTGCAAGCCTAAATTATTCAAATTTATGATGGAATCTCACTTTTCTTTGTCTTATTTGAGTTGGTCCCTGGTGTCTGTATGTTCTAAATCATAGGCTGTTACTCTGAAGTGGAGTTAGAAGAGCCCAGAGGCTTTTTTTCATCTCCAAGATATCCACTGGATTATAGAGGAAAACTGGAATGTTCTTGGGTGCTCCGAGTTTCACCAAGCAGTATGGCAAAATTTACAGTTGAGTATCTGTTACTCCCTGGGTCTCATATGTGTCAAGATTCAGCTCTGATTATTTATGAAGAAAACCACAGTGAGAGAAGGATGTCAGGTAAGCCTTGAAAGTGAAAGTGAAAGTGAAGTCATGTCTGACTCTTTGTGACCCCATGGACTGTAGCGTCTCAGGCTCCTCCGTCCCTGGGATTTTCCAGGCAAGAGTGCTGGAGTGGATTGCCATTTCCTTCTCCAGGGGATCTTTCCAACCCAGGAATTGAACCCGCGTCTCCCACATTGCAGGCAGACGCGCTACCGTCTGAGCCACCAGGGAGGCCCCTAAAAATAATGTCTAAATTAATCCTCATGTCAAAGAGACACATTTTTGGGTGGCAAATTTTGCTTCCCTATATAACCTTTATTCGAAGTTTGAAAATAAATCAAACAATGCCATTTGTTCATTATAGTTATATACTTATAAATTAGTAGGTTGTCCAGGTTCAGATCCTGGAAAAGCCCCCAAGATGATAGTTTACAGTGAATGATGTTCTTCCATGTTTTCATACCTGTGTCTTCCCTATTAACATGAGCTTCTCAAGGACTGAAACTTGTCTCATCGTGTCAGGAATCCTGTGTTGAGAATAGCCCTGGATACACAAAAGGCATTTAGTAAATGACTGACTGACTGAAAGGTCACCTCCTCAAATAGACATTCTAAGTCTAAAGGACCATCAACTTTCCCTCTCATGGTCTTTTTCTATCATATTCTGCTGTTATTTCATGTGTAGCAGTGGTCTCTATTTGAAATCATCTTCATTTACCTGACCAAAATGAAAGTGCCATGAGAGCAGGGATCTGGCTATTTTCTTCCCCTCCTATATTTTCCCAAATTGAAATAATAGAGACTCAGAACATTTGTTTTGCATGAATGCATATTACTAAATTTGAGCCTCTTTCACCATGCCTTTAATCTGATATTACCAATTTAATAAGCACTTTTACTTGGTTTAATCATAATGGGGATAATTTTTTTTTCCATTTATTAGTTAGCTATCAGCATTTTTAAATTCCTTGTTACTACCATTATTTTTAAATTTGAGTATTGATCTTATTATTGTTTTATAAGGGCTATATATATATGTGTGTGTGTATATAATTATATAAAACAATTTTTCCTTTGTCATAAATTACAAGTACTTATTTATAAGGTTGTCATTTGCCTTTAAATTTTGTGTATTTGTATGTTGATATAAATATTTTTAAATTTATTGATTTAAATATATTTCTATGTATTTTCATCTTTGATTTATCTCATTGCTTTTATTTTAAAAAATTAATTTCCCAACTAAGGTCAGAAATTTTTAATTAAAGCTTAATCCTGCTGAAATAGATTTTCTCATATGATGTTAGTGTAGTGTTAATGTTTGTCGCTCAGTCCTGTCTGACTCTTTGAGACCCCATGGACTGTAGCCCACCAGGCTCTTCTGTCCATGCACTTCTCTAGGCAAGAACATTGGAGTGAGTACCCATTCCTTTCTCCAGGGGATCTTCCTGACCCAGGGATCAAACCCAGGTCCCCTGCATTGCAGGCAAATTCTTTACTGCTGAGAGACCAGGCAACCCCTCTCATATGGTAAAATGATCTTATAACTGATTCCGTTTTTAGAAAAAATGATTTCCTCTTTAATTTATAGCTATCTTTATCATATACTGGGGCTTCTCTCATAGCTCAGTTGGTAAAGAATCCGCCTGCGATGCAGGAGACCCCAGTTCGATTCCTGGGTCGGGAAGATCCATTGGAGAAGGGATAGGCTACCCACTCTGGTATTCTTGGGCTTCCCTTGTGGCTCAGCTGGTAAAGAATCTGCCTGCAATGAGGGAGACCTGGATTCAATCCCTGAGTAGGGAAGATTCCCCTGGAGAAAGGAAAGGCTACCCACTCCAGTATTCTGGCCTGGAGAGTTCCATGGACTGTGCAGTCCATGGGGTCACAAAGAGTTGGACATGACTGAGTGACTTTCACTTCACTTCACTTTATCATATACCAGGCTCCCAAATAGAAATAAATGATTTCCGGAAAATCAGGCTTCCCTGGTGGCTCTAACAGTAAAGAATCTGCCTACAGTGCAGGAGCCTTGGGTTCGATCCCTGGATGGGGAAGATCCCCTGGAGAAGGGAATGGCAACGCACTCCACTATTCTTGCCTGGAAAATTCCATGGACAGAGGAGCTTGGTGGGCTGTAGTCCATGGGGTTGCAAAGAGTAGGACACGACTGAGTGACTAACACTTGCCTTATTCATTGTTACTGAAAACCATGCTTGACTTTGTTGTAGATTAACTGTGGAAACCCTATAATTTTTCAACCTAGCATTTCTTTGATTTGAAATTGTCAGCTTGAAACCTGTAAAATTGTTCTGTCCTTCAGATGATAGCTAGCAGAACTGTGAGGCTATGATAGAGATATTACCTCTTACTCAAGTTGGATAGTATCCTTGTACACTGCAAATGCTGTTTTTCCCTGTGGGAGCCAGCAACTGTTCAAGAGCTGCATTCATCTCTATTTGCTACAAATAAATATTGGCTCATTCTTCAAATAGTATTTCAGCAGCATTTACTCTAATATATTATGCCAACTAATGATTTTTTCTTCTTGTAAATAATCTTTTCCCTTCCTTACTCCCTACAAATATATGTGGAACACCTACTATGGGTCAAGGATTGACTTTTCTTGGTTGTGGGCATCCAATAGTGAACAAAATGGACAAAAAAATCCCTGCCCTTACCACCATATATTCTAGGGGGGAAAGGACACATAATATGATAAAATATATAATACATTAGACAGAAGGACTAAGGGGAAATGAGGTGGGAAGAGAGAGAAAAAGCATATGGGATTGCAGATGCCATAGAATTGGGTGCAGAATAACCAGCTTTCTGAGTAGATGACATTTCAATAATTATTACAGAAAGACACGGAATTATTCTTAATAGTAGGTGAGTTTGATTCTAAGAAACTCATGGGTTCTTTCTATACCTTCTTAATCAGACCTGTGAATCATTTTAGAATTATGGTTATAATTTTACATTCTCTTTGACTTAGGTTCTCAAAGTAAAGCAATCAAAAGAAGATTGGCTGTAGGGAAAGAATAAATTTTCACATAGAAAAAGTTTCCATCATGGGTTTTCACAGTGATGTATTTTTAATAAATAGGTTACTTTCCTAGGAGAGAAATGGCATATCAGCCTCATATTAAAGATAAAATAATGTGCTACCGCCTGTCTTTCATGGGAACAATGGGACATAGCAGACTGTAACAGGTATTAAATTTTGGGACCTAGGTTCTGCTCCCAACTCCCCACCCCCTAGTCCGTGACTTTGGGCAAGTCATTTGAATTCTAGAATGCTGTTCCTCAATTTGCAGAGTGGAGTTTAGTTGCCATGCCTAAACTAGAGAAACTTTTTAAAATGTTATTCTTTTTTATCAAATTTGATTTTTTTTAACCTAGGTAAATTATGCGGAAGAAGGCTTTATCCAGTGGTTTTCATGAGCTCTGGACCACTGGTGAGGGTGACATTTCATTCCAGTGTGCAAGGTGCTTTTGGCATAAATTATATTGTCTTTAGAGTCCAAGGTATGTTCTAACTTATAAAGTTAAAACCAGCATTGAAACATGTATATTATCATATGTGAAATAGATAACCAGTGCAAGTTTGATGCATGAAGCAGGGTACACAAAGCCAGCGCTCTGAGAAAATGCAGAGGGATGGGACGGGGAGGGAGGTGGGAGGGGGGTTTCAGGACAAGGGAACACATGTACACCCATGGCTGATTCATGTCAATGTATGGCAGAAACCCCCACAGTATTGTGAAGTAATTAGCCTCCAATTAAAATAAATAAATTAAAAAAAAAACTCAGTGTTTTTCTTTTTAGGGATATTTCAAAACTTATGCACTGTTTTGTAAGAAAAGTTATGTTTCTGTGGGGAATGAGTTTATATTTGAAGGGAAAATCATTTTAAATTATCTTATTTTGGTCTGATCCAAGAGAAAATCTACTTAGTGAATAACTTGACTGACTTGTACATCATTCAGAATTGTGACTCGTGGACATGGCGATACAATATATTAACTGCAAAGTAATATTTTTTTGTGATTGTCATTTTATACCACAGTTAGCCTTTCCTACCACCATTATCCTTGTGGATTAAAAGATTTGGGTTCTAAATCTTAACTGGCTGATTAGCTCCAGACAATTTTTATCTCTACAGGAGTTCCCTTTATAGTGATATTATAAAAATAAAAGGTTAGAATGAGTTTTGAGGACAAGCTAAAAAAATAGTAGAGGCTGATATTATAAATGTAAACTATGCAATTCAGAGTTATTACATTTTCAGACATGTAATTAGATTTTTGACTCTTGATGAGCATAGGTAACCAAAAACTAGTTTCTCTCCTTGGTACTAAAAAGAATTGCAGAGACATACCTGGAAAAAAGTTAAGTGAGAAATAAAAAGAAAAGCATGTATATCATATAAAATTTGTTTTCCTAAAGAACTATTGTATAAATATTGCTTTAACAAATATCATATGTCATTTGTATGTGGAATCTAAAATATGACACAAATGAACTTATAAAACAGAAGCAGACTGACAGACATGAAAAAACAAACTTATGGTTACCAAAGGGGAGATGGGGGGAGGGGAAAGTTAGGAGTTTGGGATTAGCAGATACAGACGATTATATATAAAACAGATAAATAGCAAGACCCTACTGTATTGCACAGGGAACTACATTCAGTATCCTGTGATAAACCATAATAGGAAAAAAATGTGTGTGTATATATATATATATATATATACACACACACATACACATATATATATATGTATAACTGAATCACTTTGCTGTATACCAGCCACTAACACAGCATTGTAAATCAACTATAGTTGAATTAAAATTTTTTAAAAAGAATACTGCTTTTAAATGGACTTGTGTAGGGAACCTACATCATCTACAGTTATTCCTCTTTATCTTCCATAGACCCTAGGCTGTGCCAAATATAATTTGAGAGGTGCTGGTTTTCTGTAACCTTTGAATATTTCAGATTGAGAAATTTTTAGTGAAACTAACCACTTCCTGTTAACTTTTTCTAAAACAGGGAGGAAAACTGATAGCTCTGACCTGAAAAGGCATATAACAAGCCTCTTAAAAATTAGTTTTACCTCATTTTTTTTCTTCTTTATTTCTAGGTCCAAAGGGCAGTAAAAGCACCCAGTCTCTTCAGAGTTCAAACCAAGAGCATGTGGCCACTTGTGAGGATGTTATTCTGACCAAACCAGCAGGGATCATACAATTCCCGAGATATTTTCACAGAACCATTATGAGGTGAGGAAGGAATTTGTATTACAATGAAAGTTTTTGAATGATCACTTGACAAGCAGCAACATTTGTAATCTGTTTAAGGAATTATTTCCCACCTGCTTTCCTGAAAGAATGGATTTTGAGAAAATACCTGATTTGAAGTCTTAAGTATACAGAACCTGAATGTGAGATTACCCCTGCTGATAAGCTGTACTTTCCCAACAAAAGAGATCACTTGTTAGGTAAAGTGAAAAGCTGAATCTCTATCAAAGAGCTTTGGAGATTGAAATAATGTATGTAAAACCTTCTGGCACATAGTAATACTCAATAAGTGGTTCATATAATATGCCACGGTAAAAAGAGAACTTTTCCTAAATTAAACATTAGAATAAACTTAAAGTGAGAAACAAAAAGTGGAGATTCATATAGTATCAATCCTAAGTAAATGTGTATGATTTGGGGAAGTTTAGGGCAAATTGACACAGGAAAACTTTGTTAACTCTTATGGATTGCCAATTAGAATTTAGAATAACACATGTGCTTGACCAGCCATTCACATAATGGGTGTATTTGATTAAAACTTTTGACAAATTCAAAAGTATTAGAGAATATTTTTACTGTTATAGTTTAAAATTTTCTTTCACCTAAGCACAAAAGAAGCAGGTGCAGTCAATGACAGTGACTCACTGAGTGATGCATTAAATTCTGAACAAAGTAAATAACAATATATGCTACTGAGAAATAATTTCTAACTTTCTTTCATTGTGCCGTAGCTGCCACTGGAGATTACTAGCCCCTATAAATCATATCATTCGCCTTGATATTATCAGCTTCCAGAAGCAACCAGTGCCCTTGGCCTGTCAGGGTGACCTGTGGGTTTATGAAGGATTTGGATCAGGCAAAAAATTAATAGGTAACCAATTTCCCATGAAGAACTATGCTATTGATTTTCTGTTGTAAAATATTCTTAGATCATTTTATATTCAGTGTGTGAATTACAGATGACATAAATTAGTCTCTTCTTAAATGTGATATTGAAATAGCCTGTTGCTGTTACTATATTTGTAATTGAAATTAACCTAATACTCTGATTAAGTTAAAAACAAAACCCAACTATGTGCTGTTTACTTGAGTCATACATAGATTAAACTTGGCCAGAAATACTAAAAATAAAGGATGAATAAACAGTCTCAGACAAATGTAGCACAAGAAAACTGAGAGTATAATATTCAGTTCAGTTCAGTTCAATTCAGTTGCTCAGTCATGTCTGACTCTTTGTGACCCCATCAATCGCAGCACGCCAGGCCTCCCTGTCCATCACCAACTCCCAGAGTTCACTCAGACTCACATCCATCGAGTCAGTGATGCCATCCAGCCATCTCATCCTCTGTTGTCCCCTTCTCCTCCTGCCCCCAATCCCTCCCAGCATCAGAGTCTTTTCCAATGAGTCAACTCTTCGCATGAGGTGGCCAAAGTACTGGAGTTTCAGCTTTAGCATCATTCCTTCCAAAGAACACCCAGTGCTGATCTCCTTTAGAATGGACTGGTTGGATCTCCTATATTAGTCAGGCAAAATAATATCACAGGGAAGGCATTAAATGGCCTTATTAATTAGATAGTAGTCAAAAACCTGATTACAGTGACTTAAATTCATTATTGTGAAAGAAAGAGAAATGCTGAGGCATGCAGATGCACCACCAACTCAACAGTTCAACTCTGTGAAGACTGGAATTATTGCAGTTCTCTTGGCCTTCTCCTAGTGGTTCCATCATGGCTATTTCAGTTGTGGCCATTACAATGGAGAGAAAAGAAGAAAGGGCCCAGGGAAGGGTTATCACCATGGAGAAAGCAAATATGTCTCCAGGAATCCTGTAGCAGATTTAAGTCACTTTGGCCAGATTTTTCACATGGCCACACCTGACTGAGAGCAAGATGACTAGAGAAAAGGGAAATGGAAACAAAGTTTGGGCTGGGTGACCAAAGTTGCTCAATTAGTTAGGATATAGCAGCCTGGAGTTCTGAAATCTGATGATCCTGGGTCCAGTAGATTGCAGTTCTACCACTTGGTAATTTAGTGACTTTGGGAATGTTCCTGAAGCTTTCTCAATTAGTCACTGTCCTCACTGGTAACGTGACAATAACTACCTGTAACTTTTCATGTGATTTAAGCAAAAAGACACAGCATCACTAGCACACATGTACATGGGTATTACAAATTCCCAATGTGCCTAAGTCAGAGATATAGATGCCTAATGTAACAAACAAGGTGACTCCCAGAGAGAGAAGATGTATAGCATTTTGCTGGCCTTTGTCTCTCTAGGAAGGACCCAGATGTCAGTGTCCCTCTCCACGTTGGTAGAGTCCTGCCAGAGCTGATCAAACAGCCAACTGCTAAACCACTGTTGTTTCATTCTGTAGGCTTACATTAACATCCCAGAAATAGGTGCATCGACAATCTTTGTGTTTCTACTTAAGGGAATATTAGTAAACATGGAGCTTTTACATAACATTAGAAGGGCATAGCTTTCTGTGGGGAGAGTGCAGCATCTAGGCTAGTATCTTTGGAAATTATCTACGCTTCTTGCTTTCTTGCCTTACAGAATACCTGTAACTTGAACTGCTTCATGAGGTTACTTTGATAATTAAATGACAGAGTGCATGTTAATCAATATAAAAGAAACCAAGCACCTGCAGTGTTTGAATTAGAATTACACCTCTAAATTTGTATTTTTAAATTGTGTTGCTTAGAAGAAAAGATTAGGCTATTATTACCCTATTGTCCCTTCATCAATGGAGTGTTTGAGAACACAAGGTTTGAAAGAACAAAGAAATACAGAAAAAGGGAAAAAAGTACATTAGCTATGTCAGTTATAATTTATAATATTGATGAACTGTATCTCTGTTGTTCTTATAATTTGTTCTTCACTTAGAATTTGTTCATAAAGTATATGTATTATTTCCTATCTTCTTCCACAAAAAGTTTTTGACTCTACTTCAATTTTTGCAAATAAGACAGCTTCTAGTGGTTAACTCAGTTTTTGAAGTCAATAGGTTATTGAATGAATATTTTAAACTTAGTCAACAATGCTATATCCCCAGAATGCACAAATAGTTTAATATTGAAAATGTATTATTTTTTGGCAAAACTAATGCAATTATGTAAAGTTTAAAAATAAAATTAAATAAAAAAAAAACTTAAAAAAAATACTGAATTTATAATAAAATGAGTAAATCCTAAAAAAAAAAATAAATAAAAGCTAGGTCAAATTAGGAAAAAAAAATATAAATCAATGATAAAATAATCATATCCTTAAAACCATCCAAGTAAAAATTAGTTAGAAGTTATAATGTAAAAATCATTTTGGTTATAATTAGTCACAAAAACCATGTAGCTAGGAATAACCTTGAAATGTGAGTTTTATTGCACAAATATGAAATTTATACTTGTGCACATGTGCACACACACACACACATATCTGAATAGAGAAAAGTACCACGTTCTAAAACTGGAAGATGAAATTAACATTAATCCACCCCAAGTTAATTTAAAAATATAGCAAAATCCCAATGGTAATTGTCTTTGGAGAGCAAGGAGGAAATTGATAGTAACTCTAAAGTTTATCCTTAACTAGAACTAGCTGAAAATGTTTTGGGGGAAAAAAATGACCAGATGATGAGGTGAATTATCAAGATAAAAACATACTTTCAGGTAACCATAATTAAAACAGAGCAGTACTGGTACAAAAGAGACACACATGAGTAGACCAGAAGGGGCCCAAGAAACTATAAGGCATTTAAATGTGATAAATTTTGCATTGCAGATCAGGGAGGGAAATATAAATTATATTCTCCATCACCTCATATAACAGTTGAGTAAACAGCTAAGCATTTTTCTTAAGGCATTAAAAGTTTATAAAATCAGCAATTATCTTAGTTATGGATGGAGAAGGATTCTAATGTAAAAGCAATTGAAGACAACAGGAAATTATCAATAAATTCCTATGTAACTAAAAACTTCCTTCAACAGAAGCAAAATAAAAAACAAGTAACCGAGGATTTTCAACAACTCTGAGAAAGGTTTAAGGTAATTAATATAAGGGATGTGTATAAATCAGTATTAGAAAAGCCCAAATATGTAAAAAAAAAAAATTATGACGGCCCAAATATATTTGATTTAGCATTGAAAAAATGTCAGGTTAAAACCAGAGTTCCCAAAGCTTTTGAGTCTTTTATTCATTTTCCTAAAGAATTGTGAACTATTGACCCAAGTGATTTTGCAAAAGCACTGGATTAACCCTCAACCTCTTTTGATCGATAAGGAAAGTTAATGAATATTTATATATCAGTTACTATACAATCTAAATTAAATCTCTCTTTATTTTGTTTCTGTCACAATGAAGTTAATCTGGCCATCCGTTTACTAAGAAGGGCAGTTTTCTTATAATAGTGAAAAGCTTAATAGTTCTAGAATTGTTGACTTGAAACTGTGTGTGCATAGCAAACTACCTTTGTTAGAATGTTTGTTTCAGGGAATACTATGTATGGTCAGTTAAACTTAGAAATGGTTTGTCACAGGAAGCACACTTGAATCATCAGCCCTATAACAATTAACAGTGACTCAACAATTATAAAGCACAGATGCATTCTTTTAGAATCAAAAGGATCCCTAATATAAAACAATTTAAAAATAGTACAATAAATAATACTTTAACCAACTGATTTTAAAATACAATTCAGAATTACTATTTTCCTAGGGTGGTTCCATGGTAAAGAATCCACCTGCCAAGCAGGAGACGTGGATTCGATCCCTGGGGTCAGGAAGATCCCCTGGAGAAGGAAGTGGCAACTCACTCCAGTATTCTTGCCTGGGAAATCCCATGGACAGAGGAGCCTGGTGGGCTACAGTCCATGGGGTCACAAAGAATCAGACACGACTGAGTGACCAAACAGCAGCAGCAGCACAATAATATAAAAATGGGCAAGTGATCTGAATGAGCAATTAATAGGCAAATACCTGTGAGAAAAAAATACTTAGCCTTTTTAAAACATAAATGAAAAAAAATTTACCTACTTAACTGACAAAAATATTTGAAGAATGATTATACTTAGTAAATAAAATGCAGTGTAACAGACATTTTCATGTTGTTTAGGTATAATATATAGTTTCTTTCTGGAGCAAGATAGAGAAATGTTTTTCAAAAGCAATAAATCTATAACCTGTCATTCAGTGTTTCTATTTTTATCCATACTTTTAAGAAATATACTTTACATTTATGTACAAGATATTCATTCAGCTAGTGTTATTTATGATAATGGCCCCCCAAAAAAGGATCAAAATAGGAAATTGGTTAAGAAAAGTATAGCAAATCCATAGGATAAAATGTTATACCACCACTAAATGAAATATTTTCACCTAACTTTTTTAGAAGACAGGAAAATCCTACTGTGATATTAAGAGAAAAGATTGAAATAAAAAAGTTACATAGTATATTTTATTTTATTTTTTTTTAAGTATGACTAAAGCTCTAATAGAAACCATTAGGTGTCATTTTCAAGCCTGTCCCTAAATCCTTGAGGAAGTTAGTCCAGGTGTTTTATCAGGTTTCTTTTGTTTCTAGGCCTGTCCACTCAAGGACAAAAGGGAATTGAGGTTCCTGGGCCAAGGGCATGCAGAAAAAAACATCCTTTGGGCTTCCCTGATAGCTCAGTTGGTAAAGAATCCACCTGCAATGCAGGAGACCCCAGTTCAATTCCTGGGTTGGGAAGATCTCCTGGAGAAGGAAAAGGCTACCCACTCCAGTATTCTGGCCTGGAGAACTCCATGGAATGTATAGTTCATGGGGTTACAAAGAGTAGAACTTGACTGAGCGACTTTCACTTTCACTTAAATCTAACACAGTAAACCAATTGGCTTCCCCTGGGATTTGAGTTAGGATAGTATTAAGGATTAGGCACAATAGGATCAATGGGTCCAATAGCTTCATTAATAGCCCTTAGGTCTTGTACAAATCGATAGTCTCCAACAGGTTTAAGAATAGGTAATACCAGAGTATAATATGGTGACTGACAAGGTACCAGTAATAATCCATATGAATCATACTTCTTCACTGTAGGAGAAATTCCTCTCTAGGCTTCTAGCTTTAGGGGATATTGTTTTTCACAGGCATATTCTCATCCAGGTCTTAGCTTGATAACTACTGGTCAGATGTCTTTGTCTAAACCCGAAACCTCAATGTTCCAAACTTCAGGATTTACTAGGGCTTCTATCTCAGTTGTAGATTCAGTCTGTTCATTTTCATTCTCTGTTAAAATCATTTGGTGACAAATAACTTTTCCTTAAGGGCTTCCCTGGTGCCTCAGCAGGTAAAGAATCTGCAGGATACACAGTGCAGGATACACAGGACATGCAGTTTCCATTCCTGGGTTGGGAAGATACCCTGGAGGAGGAAATGGCAACCTACTCCAGTGCCTGAAAATTCCCGTGGACAGAGTAGCCTGGCAGGCTACAATCCAAAGGGTTGCAAAGAGTCAGACACAACTGAGCGACTAAGCACAATGTGACACAAGGTTTCGTTGTTCCCTTTAGGAACAGAGTGGCCTCTAACTAATTTAATAAATCTCTTCCCATTAAAGGGACAATCAGGCACAAACAAAAAGGAATGTAAAAGTAGTTGGCCATGAATGTTACATATAAATTGTTCTAGGAAAGTGTACCCTTGTCTTTTTCCTGATATTCCCATTACATATTCTTTATGATTGTTAAGATTTCCAATCCTTTAGGTTAAGACTGAGAAGGTTGCACCAGTGTCTATAAGAAATTCTATCAAGTTGTCTGCTATTTCAATGACTACCCCAGGCTCAGCATTAATTATATAGATGATATCTCTAGGCAGAGCCACTTCTGGCCTCAGGCCCCTCTATCTTCAGATTGTGAAGTCTAATGGCCCCCATCACTTGCTGGCAACTGACGTATCCCCTCTGCCCATGCACTGACTGTTGGCAAAGGGTACATTGATCACAGTCTTTCCTCCAGTGTCTCTTCTGTCCACACAGGGCACAGTGATTTTGTTTGGGTACCCATGGGCCTTATGGTCCACCATGGTCAGATTGGCCCAAAAAACCTGGCCTCTCCTTTGGTGGTCCCTGAGTGGACAAATCCTTTGTAATCATTTGAGCCTTTTGTTTGTCTCTCTGCAGGCATTCAGCCCTTTGGGCCACATCCCTATAATGAAAACTGAATAAGCCAATTGGAGTAAATCATTCATAGGGGTTTGAGGACCAGCAGATACCTTTTGAATTTTGTGCCTGATGTCTGGGACAGACTGGGCTTTGAAATGCATAGCCAAAAGGACAAAGGGTCTGTCCCTTGGGGGAAGGGGATCCTTATTTGTATACTTCTAAAAGTTTCCTCTGATCTCTCTTGAAAAACTGCAGGGTTTTCATTTGGTCCCTGTTGGACTTCTTTTACTTTCTCATAATAAACAGACTTTACCATTCATGTCTTCTATCAAACAGTTAATCATATTGTCCTATCTGTCCCTGTCAGTAGAATTCATCTGGTGATTCTACTGGGGATCAGCATCAGGGACAGTGTCATTCCCCACTTGAAGAACTGCATGTCCTTGTTGGGGCCTAGTTGCCATTTGGTCAGCACTGTCCCTGGCTGCTAGTATTATACACTGTTTTTCCTCTGGGATGTAGCAATGGGATAGTAAAAATCTGTAAATCTCCCCAGGTGAGATCAAAAGTTCTCATTAACCCGGTAAACTCCTTAGTGAAAATTACAGGGTCCTCAGAAAAACTTCCCAATTTATCCCCAGCCAGACTTAGAGCAGATATTTTGAAAAGGGCCCATGGACTGTTACTGTTCCTTGACTCTCATCAGGAACTTTGCTCAGAGGCAAGATTGTAGGGGCAGGTAGCTGGTAATTTGGGCCACTATGGGTGCTAGCTGGGCTGAGATTGTGTTCCTTGGGTGACTTGAGGAACAGAGAAGGAGTTCTGGAATATGGTGGTGGCCTCTTCTCACCTTTGCACACACTTTCCTCTGGGATTTTAGCCTCAGCTGGAGCAGTAGCTGTCTCAGATCTGAGAACCTCTGTTGGCACAATAGCTCCTCCAGGAGGGTGCAGAACAACTCCCACTGGGCTGACAGCTGCTTCAGGAGCAACAGCTTCTTTCTGTGGGGGGTCTGGTCTTTGCATGGCCCTGTACACTGAGTCAGGTAAACTGTCATCTGATTGGTTCCTTAAATTAGCCTTCTGGGTTACACATATATTAGATCCCTTCCAGTTACAGTTCCCAAATACAAGGTCATAAAAACTTGAACATGTAGTATTTCACCCCATTTTGATTCCCTTCTAGAGTATAAATCTAGTTGTAGTATAGTATTATAATTTAGAGACCTGTTCGGTGCTCACTTTTCTTGGCTCTCTAACTTATATTGCAGCCAAACCTGGTTACATAGGCTGAGAAGTTTTTTCTTTTTCAAATCTTGTTCAATTTTTTTTTCCAGTCCTGGAGTACATGTCCCAGAGGGATGTCAACTGGGATTCATTCAATTTGACCATCTTAGACCCAAACCTGAGGAGAGGTCTCTGCTTCCTGGGCTATCCATAAGTTTTATTTTTGTGCAATTTGATCAAGATTGGCAGTTATGATTTTAGATGGTATCCCTTCCAAAGCAGTCTCCCAACCAGATGTTAGTGCCCAAGAAATTGCCACAAAGGAATAGTACAGAAGATGTCCCCAGTGGTGCTGACAATGATCTGGAACTTGTCTGGCTGCAAGTCAGAAATAAAAGGGTTAACATTTGCAAGGGCCTGGAGGGAGGAGAAGACTGACATCAGGGCTTGATAGGTCCTCAACTGGGCACTCCTAGTAATTAAGGAATAGTACTTTGAGTCTTGTAAGCTGCTTCCCTGCCAAATTGAGAGAGAAGAGTGAATTGTTACACCTTGGTGATCATATAGGTCTTTTGGAGTTAAAAGATATGGAACAGATAGCATAGAAGGAAAATCTCAGGGTCAAAGAGAAGAGTAGAGATTGCTAAATCCTGCAACATCATATAGCGATTGGATGTGTACAAGCACAGCCATTCCACTGCTATGGTATGTATCTATGTAGCCAGGGCTCAAACCTGGTCAAAGCAACCCAGACAGTGAAATTCCTTCTTTTTCACATGCCATTTCCCTTGTCTCCTGCACCAGCAATAAGATTCTTTCTGTATTTCCATACTACCTTTCCATGGCAACCCATACTGATTGTCATCATTTCTCCAGTTCTTTAAACATCCATATCATCGTTTCCCTAGCTTGTATCTCAGAATCCAGTCAGAGCCGTAAAGCTCTCGGGGTTGATTGGCCTGACTGAAATGGGCTGGCGTCAGTGGAGTGTCCTCCCCAGAACTTCTGACCTGTGGTGTCCCGTGGCCCTACTAGTACCCGACCCCAGACCTTCTTATCTTACCACAATCCTGCTCTGGTCACCAGTTGAAACATTGGGTGTTGTTTCCAGGGCTCTGAAGAGCTCTGGCACCACAGTCCTTTATGTCTCAGCCCAGAAAGTAGTTCAGTGAGAGGCAAAGTGATTGATAGGTAGGGATTTATTAGAATAGGACATTTGTAAGGTTCACAAGTGGGAAGACAAGCATTGTGCTGCCTGAGTACTCAATGGGTTACTGTTTTGTAATCAAGAAAGAGAGAGGGGAGGGAGATCTTCTTTGTATTTATTGAGTAGAAAGAAAGTAGAACTTCCGTCATCAGCTTCCTGCCCCAGGTAGGCAGGGAAGTTTACTTCGACTATCAGAGCACTAGGAAAAATATTTTCAGGTCTCAGTACAGTGAGGGCCTTTCATTGTGAAAAGTCATCTTTCCATAAATTGTTGTGTGCACAGAGCCTGTTTTGGTGGTCGTTAATTTGATGACATCACTGGGCAGTTTGTAGGCTTTGTTTTCTACTATTGTTCTTTTGTCTGGGGGGCATTGTGCAAAGAGCATGTCTAGGCCAAAGAACATGTTTTGGGGGTTACTAACTCACTGGCCTTACTGAGCAGGATGTAGGTTTCATGCTGCCATTGTTTTGTTGTTTGTGGGCATGTCCTCTGTTTCTGTTGCATGGTTTTGTTCCTAAGTTAGCCACGACCCATTTAGACAGCATATTAAAAAGCAGAGACATTACTTTGTCAACAAAGGTCCATCTAGTCAAGGCTATGATCTTTGCAGTAGTCATGTATGGATGTGAGATTTGGACTGTAAAGAAAGCTGAGCACTGAGGAATTGATGCTTTTGAACTGTGGTGTTGGAGAAGACTCTTGAGAGTTCCTTGGATTGCAAGGAGATCAAACCGTCAATCGTAGAGGAAATCATTCCTGAATATTCATTGGAAGGACTGATGTTGAAGCTGAAACTCCAATACTTTGGCCACCTGATGTGAAGAACTGACTCATTGGAAAAGACTCTGATGCTGGGAAAGAGTGAAGGTGGGAGGAGAAGGGGACGCCAGAGGATGAGATGGTTGGATGGCATCACTGACTCAATGGCCATGAGTTTGAGCGAGCCCCGGGAGTTGGTGATGGCCAGGGAAGCCTGGCATGCTGCAGTCCATGGAGTCGCAAAGAGTCAGACACGACTGAGCGACTGAACTGAAGTTAGCTTGATTTTATCATTACCAATATGACTTTGATGTTAAGTGACTTGTTTTGCTTTATGAGTCAAGCAAGCCCACATTGTTTCAGAATTTTCCTATTACTTTCTTGAATGATCATTAGTCTTATTGTGGTCTCTGAAAGCCCCCTGTAGTTCCCTCTCTATCTACAGTTTCCTAATGGGGAACTCACCATTGTGCTCACTATTTGATCATCCCATTCTGTCCCTATCATAGGGAGAAACACACCAATATGTTTAAGTGGATATTTCTGGACTGCAAGGTTATAAGTAATTATTTTTTAAATTGTCCAGATTTTCTCTAGTGAAGGATTAAACATTCTGATCATAAAGAAAACTATAAAAATCAGAAGATGAAAGAAAAATATTATATTCTAGAAGTTGAACTAGATTCATAGGGTAGCAGTTACAGAGAACTTTATAACAGCAGTCTGGCTATTACCAGTCAGCCTCACAAGAGAGAGAACCATGGGTAAAGATCAGTCTCCATTATCTTCTGAAGGATGCTTTTAGAAATCCAGGGGCAACGGGAGGTTGAGCAAAACCATTACTAATTAGCCCTAGGATTCTGACTTACAGGAGACCTCTAAGAACTGTTGCCTAAAAAATCTCATTTAGACCAGCTAGCAGTTTTGACTTTTATGCCAATTACTGTACCTTGCCTCTTATTCATTTGGTGTGCTGTGGATAAATGAAAGTTGTATGTAACAAAAGTTCAAATATACTCCTTTATGTATGGTTATTTCAATCTGGTGACAAAATATCTTTTAGTTCCCTGATGACCTAGCCAGACCATGTTACCTTCTTTTATATTATATAGCTTTAAAAGATCTACTTAAGTATTTCAGACATTATGAGAATGGGGTACAGTGTCCTAGTTGGTTAGGAACCACTTTCTTAGAACTGCTTATACTCAGAAATCTACGACATATCTGTTCTAATTGGGTTTTGTTTTGCTTAATTTCCCATTATTAAATTGTTGGTAGTAGATAAAGTATAAGTTTGTATTAAAAATAGGATTTTTTCCTTTTACTTTGCTCAATAACTTTTACCTTGATGAATGCTAAGAATGTTGTTTTGCGGGGGTGGGGTTGTTTTGTTGTTTTTTGGCTAGGAAATCTATGTGAAGGAGATTCACCTTCATTAAAGTCTCATGGTCCTCTTATGATGTTGATTTTCACATACAATGCAAGTTTGGCCATGGAAGAATTTTCTTTGAGATATTCTTTTCATATGTCTGGTAAGTCCGTTACTTTTTTCATATTTATATGTGTATGTTTTTGCTTTATTATGCTTTATTGGAAAATATGTGTCATAAAATAATTTGTTCTTCATTTCATTTGTAAGCTTTGGAAGAGAAGAAAAAGATAGTATTTAAGGTTGTAACTTCTATAATCTGTGGAGGCATCAAAGTAAACCTTCATAAAGTATAACATTTATCAAAGTTTTCAGTTTTTATTATAGTACCTAATAATTCTGTCTAGTTTTCTGTATACTTGGAATATTATAACAATACAGTAGGAATTTTTTATCCCTAGCCTAAAAGTTTCAAGTAATTTTTCTATATTGAAATTGGTTTCCTTAATGTACTAATATCAAGAGTAATTGATTCCTTTTTTAAAACTTGTTTGGTGGATAGTTCATATATATTAGTTGTAACCAGATTATTGACAAATATGCTTTGCCCAGCATTCCTATAGTTTGGGTGAAGGCGCTGATAGCATTATGAAAATTGAGAAGTATTGCAAATTATGGAAATTGGGTGTTATGAAGAAAACATTTGCAATTATGCTTAATTCTGAATTAAACATTAGAGTTGCTCTAGTTCTTAAGATTTATCGAATCATACACATTAAAAATGTTAATTGAAATATAATTGGAGAGTTATTTCTACAAAAAATTTTTACTTTCTTAGTCTGGTAATGTGAGAAATGTTGGATGGAGAAAACGAAGATTTGCATCAAGTTCAAATTACATAAGTGAAAGGTGTACCATAAGGGGCTAACATAAACAGAATCAAATTTCCCATTTAAGCCTTTAATTATTCAGATTATCAGCAAATGGTTTTAAACTTATGCTACGCCATGTTTAAAGCCCTGAGGATTCAGTGATGAGCAAGACTGTCCCTGCCCTAGAAGAGTGGACAGTCTAGTGGGGAGATAGTCAATATCTGTAAACAGAGAAAGACAGAGAGTGTTGCTTATCACCCAGTTCTACCAGGATTAGGCCACTGCAGTAGCTGATGGACAGTGCACTCTGTGCTTCAGAGAGAGGAAATTAAGGTGATAACAGGATGCTCTGTGCTTAGAACAAGCAGGCAGCTTACATAGCTAGATGTGTATTTCAGGAAGAATTTTAATGAACTCAGATTTCATATTTTCATGTAAAAGCACTAAAATCATTAGCATGAGATCTCTGTTCCTTGTGACCAGCAGTAATCTTCTTTCAAGACATGTGCTTAACTGTCCATACTCCCCTAGCCAAAATGACATTTAGACTGGCTTCTTCCCCCTACCTCTTTGGAACAGCTTGTTCAGAGCTACTGAGAGGTTGTCTCATGGGTATAGTCCTCCGTAAGACCCTATGTGAAACAAAACTCATAGCTCTCATGTTTTGCATTTTTGTTTCAGTCAACTAATCAAATAATCTCAGAAAAATATAGAGTGAAAAAATGACTATATTAAGATTTGACAGAGGGATCTTATTTAGTTTGGTAAAGGATGGGCATGGAATTCTGGGAAATCTTTGTTTTGTTATCGCAAAACACCTTCAAACATATTTCTAGTCACTCTCTCCCCTTTTACCCTTTCACTTTTTCTTGAATCCATTCCTATAAGGCTTTCTTTCTTACCCTTCCCCAGATGGTGTTCTTGCCAAAGATACCAATGACCCCCACAAATTCAGATCCGACAGTTACTTCTCGGTCATAACAGCTGCATTTGGCATGGATGACCTCTTCTTCCTTCTGGAATTTCATTTGCCATGGCCTCCAGGAAACCCCTGTTACTTGACTCTTCTTTCTTCACTGGTCTCCTTAGAGTCTTTTGGCTGGTTGCTACTCATTTTTCCTACCATTAAAATCTGAGGTGTGCCGGGACCCAGTCCTTGACTTTGTTTTCTTCTTTACCTACACTCACTCTTAAGCGATATCATCCAATCCCTAGTTTTAAATGCCATCTTTACACAGATAACACTCAAAGTATATCTCCAACTTCTAATTTGAACTCCAGGACTGTATATCCAATCACCTCCCTCTTCATTTGGGTATCTAATAAGCATCTCAAATTTAACATGACCAAAATGCAACTCTTGATTTCCTACCTCTATCTCCAAATTCTTCCTCCACCAGTCTTCCCCGCCTCAGTAGATAACAACTGCAGTTTACTAATTAAGTGTTCAAGCTGTTATATTGTTCATCCTTGACTTTTCTTCTCACATCTGTCATCAGATTTAGTTTATCTGTGGACCTACAACAAAATTAATCTAGAATCCAACTACCTCTCAACAATTCCACCATAATGTTCTGATACAAGCCTTTGCTTAGTCTGTTTTACTCTTAACAGCCAGAATGATCATTTTTAAAATATTTAAAAAATTTTTGTTTAATTATTTGACTGTGCTGGGTCTTCTTTGCTGCGTGGACTTTTCTCTGGTTGTGACAAGTAGGGGCTACTCTCTGGCTGTAGTGTGTGGGCTTCTCACTGCGGTGGCTTCTCTTGTTGCAGAGCACAGACTCTAGGCAAGGGGTCTTCAGTAGTTGTGGTATCTGGGCTAAGTAATTGAAGCTCTGGGGCTCTAGAGCACAGTAGTTGTGGCACACAGGTTTAGTTGCTCCTCAGCATTTGGGATCTTCCCAGACCAGGGACCTGTCTCCTGCATTGGCAGCCGGATCCTTTACCACTGAGCCACCAGGGAGGCCCCAAAATAATCATTTTTAAATAAATAATTTACATCATGTTATTCCTCTGCTTAAAACCTTTCAATGTTTTCCCAGCTCACTCTTAGTTGGCTTTACAGTGACCTTTGAGATTAGCTCAGTTGGTAAAGAATCTGCCTGCAATGCAAGAGACATGGGTTCAATCCCTGGGTTGGGAAGATCCTTTGGAGAAGGAAATGGCAATCCACTCTAGTATTCTTGCCTGGAAAATCCCATGGACAGAGGAGCCTGGTGGGCTACAGTCCATGGGGCCGCAAGAGTCAGACACGACTTAGTGACTAAACCACATGAGATTCTGTATGATCTGGCTCTTGGCTACCTCCTTGACTACCTTTCCAATCATTTTCCCCAGCCACACCAGCCTTTCTGCTGTTGCTCAGCCACACCAAGCACACCCCCCTGCTGTTCCCTCCAAATTGTGCAACCATGCCTACAAATAGATGATGCTCAATAATTGTTTGAATAAAGGAAATGACATTCTAGCTGGGGTAGATTAGTGAGTAGGCAGTAAGGTAGTAGCTCCTTACCTAGTAAATGAGTAAGAAATACATCTGACTTGTTTATGAAAATCCCTTTGGCTGAGAGCTAAAGAATGAGTACGCATCAGCTAAGCAGATTTCATACACGTGTTCAATTTCTGTTTTCAGATAAACATAAACAACCTTTAGCACAGACATTTTTCCAACAACAGCAGAAATGTTATAGGTTCACCCTGTATGTGAAGTTTGTTAAAAATCTGACTCATTCGGCTTTCCCTGGTGGCTCAGTGATAAAGAATTTGCCTGCCAATGCTGGAGATGCAAGTTTGATCCCCGACCTGGGAAGATCCCATATAGCGTGGAGCAGCTAAGCCCGTGCACCACGACTATTGAGCCTGTGCTCCAGAGCCCAGGAGCCACAACTACTGAGCCCACATGCCACAACCACTGAAACCCGAGCCCTAGAGCCCATGCTTTGCAACAAGAGAAGCCACCACAATGAGAAGCCCATGAACTGCAACTAGACAAAAGCCCATGTAGCAACAAAGACCCAGCATAGCCAAAAATAAATAAATAAATAAATATTTTTTAAAAGGTCTGACTCATCATTCATACTCATGAGATTACAAATCAAAATATATCAGTGGAAACTGTAACATTAATATCTATGTGAACCATTAAAATATGTGTGTAATATTTAATCATATGGAAAAATGTTCACAATTGGGGGAAGTTACAATGATGTAAAGTGAAATACAGTTTTAAAAAAATGTATACTATAGCTTAGAGAAAAACAGATTAACATTAA
The DNA here is from genome assembly GCF_019923935.1 of Bubalus bubalis. Classification (NCBI taxonomy): domain Eukaryota; kingdom Metazoa; phylum Chordata; class Mammalia; order Artiodactyla; family Bovidae; genus Bubalus; species Bubalus bubalis. The sequence continues at coordinate 39,698,943 of NC_059160.1, read as the reverse complement.
AATATGAGTATTGGTTACTTGTAGGATGGGATTACAGGAGACTTTATTTCCTTTTTTTAAATCTGTCTTTTGGAAATTTTCTCCAATGTAAGTGTATCACTTAAACAAAAGAATAAAAAATATAAAGCATTAATTAGGATATATTGACCTTGAGAATTCTCTTATTCTATCTAGGTTCCATGAGAGGAAACATTAAAGTTAATGGTAAAGAGGATAAAGGAGGTAAGGAATTGGCTTTGTTGATCTGCCTGATATTATAGAAATATAGTGAGGAATTTCCTTCTGCTAAACACTGTTTAGGAATAAGTATACCTTGGCTGCTATCAAAGACTTCTAAGTGTTTTGTCCTTATTCTATTTGCTTTATAATGAGATATGAACTTATATTAATTTTCTGAGTGTCAAACTTTGGAGGTAATGGAGACCTAGGGCAGATCAGAGAGTAGAGAGTAAGAAGGTGGCACCTTATCTGATTACTGTGTAAGAAATACATGTTTTGTTTATGAGATCCCCCTATTTTAACTCTGTTATTCATTAACATTCTTTCCATATACTTTATTTCCTCTGGATTGTGCTTGGACACCCTTCACCCTCTCTTTTTGCTGGGCCATTGCACAGTTAACTAAAATGACAAGATTATTGATGAAGTAAATCAATTTGGGGGTGGCATTAATTTTATATTGAATAATGCCTAGAGCATTTGGAGCAAATCCAAAATGTCATTAAATTCCTCAGTTCTCTTCTTAGTGTAGTAGCTTCTTGGCCCTTGTGAACCTTAATATCTTGATTTCAACTATCTGAGAGTGATCCAAATTTCCTTACCAAAAAAAATGGTTATAATTTTTAGTATAGGCTGAATTTTAGAAGTATGTAATTTACTCAGGGGTTTAGAAGATTGTGTGCTAAAGATAAGCAACAAAGCTACATCACAATGTATATGTGGGTGACTTAGTGGTTCATAGTTTGTGAGTTAAAGTCACAGAACTTTGTCTTCTTTTGGGAACGGTCAGTTTCTCAAAACAAAAGTCATTTATACTCTGTGTCACCATATATAAGAAGCTATGCAAGTAAAGAAAGAGTAATATAACTTAATAGAAGTACACTGAAGTTTAAGGTTTTAATGACCTGTTGTAGACATTAAAACCAGATCCAAAAAGTAGTAACTCAGCTTCTTGACTATTGCATACAATATTTTTTTCTTTTTGCCTCAAGGGTGTCCAATATTGGATCTGATTGCAGTTAGTTCTTTTGAGATCACATCTCCCAATTATCCTAACATTTATCCTAATATGCTGAACTGCACTTGGACTTTTTATTCTATATCTGGAAATAAAATGAAGGCATTGATTAAAGATTTTATAATGGAAGAATCTTGGAACTGTGAATGGGATTATTTCAATATTTATGATGGACCAGATCAGCAATCAAGATTACTTGGTAAACTGAACCTTCTTAAATGTCCTATGTTGAGAAGCATTCATAAAAACATTTATATAATTATATATGTGGCAAACATGATCTACATTTGCCTTGGGAGCAATATCATTTGCTGTCAGAAACTTTCCATCAGATCTTTCATCAGAATCCTGAATATTATTAAACACAATGGGATGAGCATAAGATCACACTAAATGGCTCTTTACCTTTAATTCCAGCTTTTCTTGATTTCAGTGATTCATATCTCATTTTATCGTCAGAGAGCACACTAATTTTGTTTTTCTCAGGAAGTCATATATTTGAAGAGTTTCTGTTGCCTTAACTGCATTTTTAGGCAGCTTTTTGAAAATTTGTTTACTCAGATTTCATCCTCACAATAAAGGTAGCTCTCTTTAGATACAAGGTAAATTACAAAAAAAAAAAAAAGGCCCAATTAACTTGAATAATCTTTAGAGATTTATTGACCACATGATGTCTACTGTGTTTGAATGTCAGACAATGTCCTGAGACTGACTCATAGAGGGAACTTTTCCAAAGATTTTGTAATTCAATATTGTATCCCATTCTCTAATTTCCAACCAGTTCTGCTAATCAGGATGCCATTACAATCCACCTATCACAAAGGACAGGAGAAGAGGTTTGAAGCTATCTTTTTACAAAGATCTTAACCACTCTTGTGATATTCTAGGATTTATAACACCAATAGGCTTAGAAATGTACTTTGAAATTCCAAAGCTACTTAAATTTTTTCTTATCAGTGAGTTTGGTTCCTGCCAAGAATTCTAAAGCAATTAGAATAGAGGTGGTGGAGACACAAAAAACCAAGCTATTAGTTCTCTATAAGATTAATATGAATCATCTATGGTATTAGATCCAGAATTATCTGATATAATTCTCCAGAATGCCTTTCAACCTAAGACCCTTGGAACACACCTGGAATTGAACAAGTTTGATTTATTACTCATTTTGGAAAAAGAAAACACATATCCTTAAAAACCATGGAGTGTTAACAGGATGGTAGAAAGAACCTCTTATAGGATTTGGGTTTTGAATGAGTAATTTTGGAGAAGGTCTAGGGAAGTGGACTTTCTTCAAAATTACCCATTCAAAGCCCAAATCCTAAGTTCTAGGGAAGTGGAACGGCTTACCAAGAGGTGCAGTGGTAAAGAATCTGCCTGTCAATGCAGGAGATGCAGGTTCAATTGGGAAGGCCAGGAAGATCCCCTGGAGAAGGAAATGGCAACTCACTCACTCCAGTTTTCTTGCCTGAGAAATTCCATGGACAGAGGAACCTGATGGGCTACAATCCATGGGGTTGCAAAGAGTCGGACATAACTGAGCACACACGCACTAAGGAAGTGAAATTTGCTCTAGATTGCTTGCAGGAAGGGGATGAGAAGTGGGGCAAATTTATGATTGGGTATCTAGGCGTGACTAGAGTATGGGTAAAACTATAATTGGTAAAGAAGTAGCAAGTCTTCATTTTAGCCGAGAGGTCAGTGTTTGGTGTTTTGTTGGTTACAGATAACCTTGTTTTTGTCTCATCACAGATTCAGAGACAGTCTGATGTTGGTGTCCTGTGAGACTGTTTGTATCTAACAGGAGACCCTGATTCAGTTGTGAGTGCTAGACCAGTTTCTGGATGTCAGGGCTGCTTTCCTATTTCTCACTCTACTATTTTTCAACCTGGCAACATTATTCACCTTTAAAAGTTCCTATTAATCAAAAATTCATGGGTCAAAAAATTAAAAATGTGACAACTCTTATTTCTATAATTAGCTTATACAATTCTATATAAAAGTGAGGTCACTACCATTAGTTTGCTAGTTTACACAGTTTTATTTTATATACTTTTATATACTTACAATAGTTTTAGTTCAGTGAAATATGCAATTTTATAAGCATTGTTAAACTGTTGAACATTGAACCCTATTGCTGTTCTCCCACCTGGTGAGAAGAGCTAGCCCAAATATAGATCCACATTGTCTATATTGTCTCAGTTATCTTTTCTTACTAAATATTTTCTCACCTAAAGAGAATTCATTAGCTACTTTTTAATTATTTCTGAGAATATAGATGGAATGGTACACAGCCTCCAGACTGGTTTCATTGCAATGGTTTTACGATATATTAATGAAAATAATTAGCAAAATTAAGGTTCATCTTTTCTTCATTTTTTCATTTACCCCATAAAGGTAAGACATCAGTGACTAGTTAACACCATATTAAATATACATGTCAGATTAATTCATGACTGAGAATTTTCTAGTGTTAGACATCTTGAAGACACAATGGTGAACAGTTCAGAAGTGATCATTGCCACCTTCTTCTGAAAAGACATAATAATAAAAAACTAATAATAGTATTTAACAATAAATAATAATCAAATAATTACTGATTGTCAACATGTGTGCTGTGCTTAGTTGCTCAGTCATGTCTGACTCTTTGTGATCCCATGGACTATAGCCTGCCAGGCTCCTCTGTCCATAGGGATTCTCTAGGCAAGAATACTGGATTGGGTTGCCATGCTCTCCTCCAAGGGATCTTTCCATCCCAGGGATTGAACTCAGGTCTCCTGCATTGCAGGTGGACTCTTTACCATGTGAGCCACCAGGAAAGCCCAAGAATACTGGATTGGGTAGCCTATCCCTTCTCCAGGGGATCTTCCCAACCCAGGAATCATACTGGGGTCTCCTGCATTGCAGGTGGATTCTTTAGCAGCTGAGCTACCAGGGAAACCCTATGTCAACATAGTCTGAAGGAAATTAGTTGCAGCAGCAGTATGGAATAATAGTGGGTACACAGTTGCTTTAGTTAAGATGGTCATGGAAGGCCTCATTGAAGGGGTGCATTTGAGATCCAAAGAATGACAAGGAAACAGTTGGGCAAGGCCAAGATAGCATGTGCGAAGGTGTCTAGTATCTCAGGTCTGACCTTACACCCTACCATTCTCCTCCTCCTTCACCCAAAACCAGGCACACTGGATTCTTTATTCTTCCTTGGACTAACAGCATATTCTTGCTTGGCCCCAGTGTGACTTCAAGACTCACTTCCTTAGTTTGTTCAGGTATCTGTCCAGATATTATATAATCTAAGGCCTCTTGTATCACATCATCTAAATAATCCTCTTACACTTTTCCTTCTTGGCATTAATCATGACCTGGCAGCATGTGTATTTATTTGTTTAGAATCTGTTTCCCTCCACCAGAATGAAAATATCCTGATAACAGAACTTAGTCTCCTGTTCACTGCTTTATCTCCAATGTCTAAAGTACTACCTGAAAATAAATATTTGATGAAAAAATAAATGAGAAAAAGGCCTTGAATATGGGAATAGTTTGGTAACTTGGGGAACTGTCAAAGATCAGAGTGGCTAGAGATTGAGTGAGGACGGGCTGGAATGAGGTGTGGTTGTAGAAGATGAAGGTTTTGCCCTCAGGTCATACAGTTTAGGTTATGGTAATGAGTGGACTTTATTCCCATCCAGTGGGAGGTCATTAAAGGTTTTGGACAAGGAACTAATTTGGGAGCTGCTGTGGCTACCATATTGGGAATGAATTTTAGAGTGACAAGTGAATTATTTAAAAAAAAACAACAACTTTTTATTGTGTATTGCCAGATAACATATTAATGATGTTGTGATAGTTTCAAGTGAACAGTGAAGGGACTCAGCCATATATATGTGTGCTTAGTCGCTCAGTCATGTCCGACTCTTGTGACCCCATAGCCTGTAACTTGCCAGGCTCCTGTGTCCATGGGATTTTCCAGGCAAGAATACTGGAGTGGGTTGCCATTTCCTACTCCAGGAGATCTTCCCAACTAAGGAATCCAACCCAAGTCTCCTGCATTGCAGGCAGATGCTTTACCAACTGAGCTACAAGGGAAGCCCAACCATACATATACATGTATCCATTCTCCCCCAAACACCGTTACCATCCAGGCTGCATAACATTGAGCAGAGTTCCATGTGCTATACAGTAGGTCCTTGTTGGTTATCCATTTTAAGTATAGCAGTGTACACATGTCTGTCCCAAACTCCCTCACTATCCCTTCCCCCCTTGTCAGGGTGAATTACACCTGCAGTTATGAGGCAATTATGATAATCTATACCTATGCTGTCTAACCCATGTTCTTATTTAAATTCAAATTTTAAAATGAAATGGAATGTAGTATTAGCCACACTTCAAGTGCTCAACTGCTACATGTAGTGAATGATTACTGTACTGGACAGCACTCATATTGAACTTCCCATCATTGCAGAATGTTCTTTTAGTACTGTTTAGGTACTAATGTTGCCTTGCAAGAGGATGGCAACAAGGAAATGCAGGTAAAATGGACAGATCTGGAGAACTGATAGGCTTTCTTGATGGAATAAATGTGAAATTAGATCTGCAGATCAAGGATGGCTCCTAAATTTATAGTAGGACGTTTTCAGAGGTGGTGGCATTTACAGAGATGGGATATACTAGAGGGAGAAATGGATTTGTGGTGAAAGATCTATTTGGGTCATGTTAAATTTTTAATGCCATGATACATCTAAGGTTGAGCTGGCAGTAGGGAGCTAGAAGTAGAACTCCTGAAGTTTGGACTTAAGATATAAATTTGAGAGTTATCAGCTTCTCATAAATTTCCTTTAGTTATTCTTTCTCTGACATCATCAATCTCCTCTATCATTCTCATCAGTTTCAAACATATTCTATTATTACCCATAATTAAAATAAAAATAAAACAAGAAAGTTAGCTGTTGCCCCATTTCTCTGCTTCCCTTTACAGTAAAATCTCTCACTTTCTTAGAGATTGATGGATATACATAGTTTGTGGGATGGGTAAGAAGTCATGGAGAGATCAATTATAGCAAGGGAATACTAATAGATTAGGATACATAAAAGTGGTAATTTGGGAAGTAGAATGTTTAAAATCAAATTTCAAAAGTCTCAAATGATTTCAAAATTTCAATGCCGTGTTGTTAGTAAAGAATTATGACAAAAGAGATAAGGTCCCTTGTATGGTTAAATTTAGTGTTGGCACTGAGCTGGCATTCACTAACTTGGTCTCATGAGTCTTCATTGTAAATATCCAGTCTGTCTGGTTGTTGCCCCTGACATACTGGTTATGAAATATCATCTTTGGTCAAGCAACAGTTTTAAGGAACATTAACAATTTGGAACACATCCATAGAACATAATGACCAGGATGCTGAAGGGTGTGGACACCTGGGAATGTTTATTTTAGAGAAGAGAGAAGACAGAAGGATCACAATTTCTTCTCTTCAAGTATTTATGGAATTTCCATAGATTCTCAGCCATGTATAAAACTTGTTCTGCCTAATAATATCTAATAGTTATTGAATGTTTACCATTATTCATGCATAGTCCTGAGAATTTATAATTCAATCTTCTTAACAGTCCTATGGAGATAGGTTGTGTTATTCTCATTTTAAATATAAGGAAACACAAAAATGTTTAGTAACTTGCCTCTGGTAATATAATTAATAAGTAGAGAAAGCTGGTTTAAAGCCCAGGCACTCTGATTCAAACATTTATATCCTTGGCCACTCTGTTAACCATATGATTACACTGATGCCTTTTGATTCAACATAAGGAAGAACTGTCAAGCAATTAGAACTGCTTAAAAAGAGAAAATAAATGCTCATAAGTCCCACATAATATCTTCAGATGTAGCTAACATATGTCCAAGGTTATTTTAGAAGGAACTCAATGCTAGATGAAAGATTAAACAAAATTATCACTAAGATTCTATGTTTAACCTAGTTCTTTACTTCTCATTCAGCTACCCATCTCAAACCTACACGTTTTGTAAATGTGTTACCTGTATTTCTACCTAAGCCATTAATAGCAATACTGTACTTGGCAGAACCAAGGGTAGAACTATTTTCATACCCTTCAGATCTTCCCTTCAGGTTAACATTGTATGGTTATTTAATCAGCTGTGAAGCTCCCTAGTCATATAATTATCCACTTACACTTTATATCTGTTCACAGGGACATCGTAAGGTACTTTATTAAGTGCTCCACTGAAATCAAAATTCATTAAGTTTATCTCATTCCCCCTAGCCACCATCTAATTAGCTCTTTCTAAAAATTAAATTAGGTTAATTTAATATGGCCTGTAGAGGATCCCATGCTAGTTGCTCATGACCACTGATTCCTTCTTAAAGTGTTCAAAAACCACCTAATAATTTGCTATAAAATTTTGCTGAGGTTTTTTTACTTAGTAAATGTTTATAATGCTTCATAAATATAACTTTATATAATCCCATATTTTTTTTAATCTAAATTATACAGATGAGAAAATTGTGGCAGAGAGGTTAAATAACTTGCCTAGGGCCACATAGCTAATAGAACTAGTCCAGACTAGCAGTTTGACTTTGGAATCCGAGCTTGTAAGGACTAAGCTACACTACTTCACTGATATAAGACTGCAAATCCTTTAGCCTCTTTGTTTTTCTCTGTCTCCTACCCTTCCCCCTCTGCCAACCCTCAATCTCCTTTTTGAAAAGCAGAATAACATTTTCCCATTTCCATTATGTTAAAACTTCCAGAGTGTTAGTTGACTTTACACAGATTGCCTTTATTTGACATGGTGCCTCTCCAAAGCTACCCACGACATCCAGTTCACCAAACAGATTCTTCAAGGATAAGAATGATGTAGAGATTAACTTTCTCCTATTCCCCATCTCTCTTTCCCAGATTCCTCAAAAAACATTATCTTTAAGACAAATCAATAGTGTATCATTTAGTTTGAGAGATCTCAGTTACAGCTTGTACAGATAAATTACAGCAAATGTCCTGTCACCTATCAGGACAATCCTTGTGATGACTTTTGTGTTTCTGTATTAGGAAAGGATCATCATTAGTCTGTATTTGGGCAGACTACATGTCTTAGTTTTAGCTACTATAATAAAAATGCCATAGTTTGGGTAGCTTAAATAACAAGTACTTATTTCTCACAGTTATGAAAACTAGAAGTTCAAGATTTGCTGTCTGGTAAGGGTTTGCTTCTTGGTTCATAGCTGTCTTCTTGCTATTTCCCCGTAAGACAAAAAAAAGGGGGGGGAGGGACTAGAGAGCTCTCTGGGTTCTCTTTTATAAGGGTTTATAAGGCTCCACCCTCATGACCAGGTCACCCCTGAAGGCCACACCTCCTAATACCATCACATGGGGGATTAGGATTTTCACATATGAATTTTGGGGGCACACCAACATTTGGTCCATAATGGTATCCCATTACTTCCATTTCTCTGTCCATATATCTTCATTGAAATGCTTCTTTAACCACCCTTATAATCAAAGATTGCCATACAAATTGTATATTGTTTCCATATCAATTGCTAGCCTAGTCTTTTCCCTTCGATCTTTTAAAATCTATACCCTTTTATTGTCTCAATCAAATCATGACTTTCATCCTCAGAATCTTGATTTTACATTACTGATCATCATTCTTGTCAAGATTTGTTTGGAATCTAATGTCCCCTCTCTCCTTCCTCTTTTACCCATGTAATTACACAGAAGTATTTTGATTATTGAGTATACTTCACATTGCAGCTCATTTATGTGGCTCTAAGAAAGAATTTGTCTGGATATCCAGTGGTGCTTACCTAACTGTGAATTTGAAAACTGATGAGTCTGTGGGAGAAAGAGGTTTTAAACTGATTTTGGAAGATATGACTCAGAAGCCATCACAGAAAAGAAATATTGGGATCCAACTGCCTATTAATGGTAAGTAATTGTTTTAAAATATCTACTAAAGCAGGTACGATATATGCCTTAGAACAGAACCTGGAGCCCACTGGTTTAGGGATCAGTGGCAATCACTTTACTCTAATACTAAAAACAGGATAAGCTCATTTCAAACCATTTCTTAAGGGCTGAGACTTTGGCAGTTCACATAGATCATGTGAGGTAATAAAGTTAATTGGGGTATGTACATGTCTATATGTGTGTATGTTGTTTTTAATTAAGAAATAATAAACATGAGAGACAGTGAGTTGCTATTTAAAAGATCCTGTGGGGCCTTTCAAACTGAAACAAGAGGAGAGTTCAATGTGCTTCCATCTTTGTTTACATATCTCTTCTATGAAGTAACTATCTCCTGACCACCACGAAGAGCCCTCAAAATATTTCAGATATATTAACTTTTCTGCATAAAATAGAAACAAATGTACTGATTTTTTCCTAGTCTGTCTAATTTTAAGCTAGAGTTTCATTAGTTGTGCTTAAGACTAAACCTAATGAATCTGTTATTAGGAGATTTTCTTGATTAGAGTATAATAGTAGGAAAATTCAAATAATCCACATTAATGCAAAGTTTTTTTTTTTTTTTTATGACACACTATTTTAAGATTCCAGGTGGCTCTAGTGGTAAAGAATCCACCTGCCCGTGCCAGAGACTCAAGAGACACGGGTTTGATCCCTGGGTTGGAAAGATCCCCTGGAGAAGGAAATGTCAACCCACTCCAGTATTTCTTGCCTGGAGATCCCATGGACAGAGGGGTCTTGCGGGCTACAGTCCATGGGATCACAAAGAGTTGGACACAACTTAGCAACTAAGCAACAACAATCTTTCCTAGGATAGTGAAATGAACAGGCTCTCCTAAGAGTCCTGAATTTGAGCCCTAGACTAGTGAACCACAGTGTCCTATAGGTGTTATTTTTTTCTTTCTTTGGCTGTGCCACAAGGCACGTGGCATCTTAGTTCCCTACCCAGGCAGGGACCAAACCCGTGCACTCTGCAATTGAAGCACAGAGTCTTAACCACTGGACCACTAAGAAAGTCCCCTATAGATGTGATTTTTAATTGTTAAAGGCCCGCTCACCTAATTGACCCTTCTTCTGTGTCCATTGCTTTTGTTTTTCCATTGCTTTATCTTTAAACTGACCCTTTATTCTCACAGTAAAAATATTGAGCCTCATTTCTTTTTTAAAGTATTGTAAAGTAAGTTGAATACTAATAAAATATTGCTATGATACATGTATACAAACAACCCCAAAATCTGAGTTACCACATAAAGTGTGGATTACCAATGCAATAAAAACATACAGTAATGCAGTGAACTTGATGCATAAAAAATATGTTTTAGTAAATACCTTTTGTGGGTTTTTCCCCCCTAAAGTCCAGGATAGTCTTAATTTTGAAGAGTTTGCACATTTGTAAAGGAAGAGGGAATCCATGTTTTATACATATCTGAAAAGAAAGTAGAAATGATTTTACTTAAGTATTGAATAATCAAGTGCAAATCCACTATGCTATAAATTTTTTGTTTTAAATAGCTTTCTGGTGTAAAAAATAATCTCAAGTAAAGAATTAACAAGTGAGCATATCTTAGGAGACCTGGGTTCCATCCCTGGGTTGGGAATATATCCTATCACTCCAAAATTATATGGTTATGGAAAATTTTAGTTTTCTTCATATTTAAGGAAATGCTTAACTATCTCTTGTTACTTTCTGGTAAATTTCTTTTTAAATCTGAGAATGGAGTAAACATATTGCTATACATTTTCCTTATGATTTTCCTTTATATATACAACTTATTTTGAATACACAGAGCATAAAATATTTTGATGTGTCTAAATATATGTACTGGGATAACACAAATGATGCTACAGAAAGAACAATCTCCAATAATTTCATGATTAAGTGCAACATTTTTATTTCTTTTTAAAAAAAATTGATTTATGTTCCAATTCACCTAAAGATATGTGTTTTAATATGAGTATATTAACATGGTGTGTATATTAATACCTTAGTAAACTGTTGATTTTTGCTCATTTAAAAGCATTGGAAGAAAAGATGAGTCTCATCTCTTGCAAATAATGCTAGTTTTGAACCGACAAAAGGAGTAAATGCCTTCTGAGATTTAAATAGATATTCATAAGTATTGCTATCTAATGTTTTGCTGTTGTTTTTTTCTAAGGGCTTACAGTAGAAAACAATACCAGAAGACAGCCAGCTCAAGACTCATGTGGCGTTCCATTTGTTGACCCATTTCTCAGTGAAGGGTTTGAGAGGAATACAAATATCTTGCCTGCAGAGGTCGGGGAGCCCAGGGTGGTTGGTGGCCGTGCAGCCGCGGTGATGTCGTGGCCCTGGCTGGTCAGTCTGCAGCACCAAGGCCATCACTACTGTGGAGGCGCTCTGATTGGGAGGCGGTGGGTCCTGACAGCAGCACACTGTAACTTCAGGTGTGTGCCTGGGTGGTGGGGGTTCTGGGATGCGGCGGGTGCTGATAAGGAGCTATTTGAGGGCCCATGGTGGGTACACTCCTTCTCTCCCCACATCATGAGAAACATTAAGCACCAGCTCCCACTGATACAGTCCCCAACTTGCAAATGAATGAATGTATTAGGTTGATGAAACTTTCTCTGCTTCACTAATAAAATTACTACCAATAGCTTTTAATTCTAAGAGCAGCTTTCTGCTTCTAGGTATAATTTAATTAGTAAGTAACTAACAACACCCTCCCTTCCAACCATAAAAATGGAGATCTCACATTTTTGCATCAGTTTCTCAGCACGGAGCCTAGAGCCCAGGGGTTGCTTATACGTGGCTTCCTTTCCTCCTTACTCTCCTGTGGATTGTCTGATGATCATACCCAGTCCCAAAATAAATCTGTAAAGTTTGAAAGAATTTCAAGGAATGTCCTTTAAAAAGGAACATTTGTTTTCTTTGATTTTATCTTGCTTTTGATCGTAATATGATACGGAGATATCTGAAAACTCCCTCAGAGGAGTCTTAGCTTGGCGTTTTTAGTATTATCTCCCAGAAGTAGCATGACAGCGGACGCTATGGCACAGGGTCCCATAGCTGCACAAGTAGACACATTTTCAACGTCTCTGAAATTGGCTTTACAATAAAAGCATCTAATCAAATAATGTGGTTATCATGAGCCTTCAGTGAACTAAAAACTCAATTTCTATACTATCCCCCAACTCTTCCTTTTGATACAGATAAATGATAAGAAGGCATACTTATTAAGACAGTTTCAGACTTTCATGTGCTTAAAATTACCTGGGGAGTTTGCTGTAAATGGAATCTTAGAGTATTAATTTTGAATTTTGAGTTGATGAGTTATGTTTGGAATTCTGCACTTTTAATACCTGTGCTAGACTTAATGCATGTGGTCCCTAGACATTTCTTTGAGAAGCACTGTATTAGGGAGTAAATATAACTTTCAGAATAGTTTCAGTGACCATTACATAAGTACATCATATAATGCATAATATTATGATTATAATACATATGATTATTACCTTGAGGCAGCATGAATGTTAATTGTAATAAAAAATACTGAATTTTTTATTCAGTATTTTTTATCTGACATTATGAAGACAAGGAAATAGACACTTTAAAATTTTTCTCAAGGGCTGAATTAATAAGAAACCTCTGTTTCCTATGAATTCAAGATAATAGGGATTTTAATGTGGATTAGAAATGTTAAAGAATATATTTTTAGTAATTCTGAGAAATGATGGCCTAATTAAAAGTGGAATCTATTTCCTCACTCCCTTTTCTTGTGACAAGTACTGTCACAGACTACCTGGTAATAGGAAGAAGTTACCTGGGGAATATAAGAAATAGTGATTTGATACCAGTGAAAGCTGTGTACATTCACCCCAGCTTCACACAATTTCCTCCTAACGATGATCTATCTTTGCTGCATCTGGAAAAACCTGTTGAACTAGGTCAGTATAAATAACCTTTTTCCATTTTGAACCTTTGCCATATAGTTTTTATCTTGTATCTTGCTTAGAAGTGCTGTATGTACTTTTCTTCCCCCAAACTTATTTATTTTTAATTGAAGGAAAATTGCTTCACAATATTGTGTTGGCCTCTACCATACATCAACATGAGTCAGCCATAGGTATACATGTGTCCCCTCCCTCTTTAACCTCCCTTCTCACCTCCCACCCCTTCCCACCCCTCTGTTTTGTAACAAAGCCCTGGTTTGAGTTCCCTGAGTCATGAAGTTAAATAATTACTTTTAAATGTTCTTGTATACTAACTGAACTTCTTTCTCTAAAAGCTGAAGTATCTGTGTAAACATTTTACTTTTATGTGTATTTAATTGATGGGGGTCTAGAGAATATTTCAAAGAAATATGTTTTAGGGACTTTCCTAGCAGTCCAGTGATTATGACTGTGTTCTCAATGTAGGGGCACAGCTTTGATCCCTAACTGGGAAACTAAGATCCTGCATGCTGCACAATGTGACCTAAAAAAAGAAAGAAAGAAATATGTTTTTAACTTTGTCCTATGTATATATTTTTGAGACTCATTATGTTCTCAGAGGTTAATTCAAATACTTAGAGAACATCAGTTTGAACTATGAGATGTTCAATTTTCTGTTCTTTTATAACTTAGTAAGATATTGCTTTTTTTAAATTTTTACTTAAGCTGAAGCTAAGCAAAAATGTGGAATTGTTAATCCTCACACTATCACAAAGTAGTCATGTGATCTTGGGCAGTTTATGTAACTTGTGAACCTCAGCTTTATCATTTGTAGACGGGGAATGGCAATTAACCCACCTACCTTCTTAGGTGGAAAATGTATTGGGGGAAATGTAACTAAGATCCATGGATAATCTCCACCCACACATCCAAGCTTTTTCATGAAATCACAGGGCTCTGGACACTTTTCCTGCTCTGCTCCAACTCTCTCCTCTGTTTATGCCTATAGACCTCACTTTTTATGTCATTTCGGTGCATCCATTCTACAAACCCCAAATCATTTGCTTTTTGTAACTGAATCAGTGACAGCATTCAGAGCAGTGCTTTTTAACCTTGACTATGACTTATTTTTTCTCCCTACCCTGCTTTTAAAATTTATTTTTAGTTAAACTGTCAACGCTGAGAGAATTGTAGATTCACATGCAATTATAAGGAATAATACAGAGACACCAAAGTACTTTTTACCTTGGTTTTCACCAGTGGTAACAACTTGCAGCATTTGACATTTATACAATTGAGATACAAAACATTTCTATCTCCAAGAAGATCCTTACTATTGCCTCTTTATAGCTACACCCATCTCCTTCCTCCCCACTCTACCCTCCCCACCCAGATTTCTGTCAATCAGGGATCTGTTCTCTTTGTTTCTATAATTTTGTCAATTCAAGGATATTATATAAATGGAATCATATAATATGTAAACTTTCGTGATTGATTTTTTTTTTTCACTTAGCATTAACACCCTGGAGCTTCATTCATGTTGTTACGTGTATCAACAGTGCATTGCTTTTAATAGCTGAGTGGGAGGGATTGGGGGCAGGAGGAGAAGGGGACGACAGAGGATGAGGTGGCTGGATGGCATCACTGACTCGATGGACGTGAGTCTCAGTGAACTCTGGGAGTTGGTGATGGACAGGGAGGCCTGGCATGCTGCGATTCATGGGGTCGAAAAGAATCAGACACGACTGAGCGCCTGAACTGAATGTTCATGGTATGAATGTTTAACCACTCATAACTGTTTAACCATTCATTTGTTGAAGAACATCTGGATGGTTTCTAGCTTTTAGATGTTACAAATAAAGCTGCCATGAACATTCATGTAAAGGTTGTTTCCTTTTTTTACTTAAATCATGCTGGATTGACTATCTTTATATGTACATTTTTCTAGGTCTATTGCCTTAAAATAAATTTCTCAGATGCAGAAATGCAGGATTTGGGGCATAACTGTTTTCAAGATTCTTGACATATTTTTCTGTTATAAACACAGCTGAATGTAGAGTACAAGTCAATACCTCTCCCTACCCCCATCCTGCAATTTGGCAATATCTGACAATTTTTGAAGTGCAGGCCTTGTGGTCTAGCAACTCAACTATCCAGGATACTGGCACCGACGCACAGATATGTGATCTGGAAAACTTGATGCAGTTTATAAAGGAAAAAGTTAAAGTCTAAATATTTGCCAATGGGATTTAATAAATTGCAGTACATTCATTATCTGAATACTGTGTGCTGTTAAAAGAATGATGTGGTAGATCTGTGTGCAATGATATAAATAATATCATAATTTAGTCAATGAAGAGTATCAGAATAAGAAAAAACTATTGATGGGAAAAATATGTTGGTAGAGGGAAAATGCTTTAGCTCAAGGAAATTTGGGAGGAGATTATGATACAGCAATGATCATCTATGAAGGCAGTATAACATAAGATTTGCTACACGTGTAGAGAGATGAGTAGGAAAAGAATAGACAAGTTACAAAGAGTTTTATGTAATTTTGTTAAGAGATAGCAGTAAAAATAAAGAACATATCATTGAAATTAATGGCCTATGATAGCAGGTATGCTGAAGCACTTAAGTGTGTAAAAGCCCAGATGAAAAGGAAGTGAAACAGCCTGGGAAAAGGGAAAACAAACACAAGAGCACTGCATTCAGTGTGTGTGTGTGTGTGTGTGTGTGTGTGTAGCATATATACACACAGAGACACAAACCCATAGTATTTATATATATACAAATTTTGGTGATAAGAAAAACAAAGTGAATGTGTAATATATCAATATATTTTATAATGCAACTGTGAAGATAGATATTTGCTGTAAAAATACTTCAAAAGTTTAAATTGCTACAAATATATTCTTCCCCATTCTTCATGTAATATAGTTGAGAAGGGAAGACAATTTTATCTTTCTCCATTGTCATCTCAGATTCAGCATGGTGATGTCCTCAAGGGACATAGGTTGAAAAAACAAATGCATTTTTAAAAATGGTTATGGATGAGAAGCCCCACATCTCAGTGCAGGACATGTGTTTCTGTTTTCCTAGGAGGATATGGAAATACTTGGAGCAAAATGGTATCATGTACGTTGATTGGGACCCTCCCCTCTGAGTAACTAATAGGTGGAAGCTTCTGGAACATTTTATTTATTAAATTATAGGGTTACAGAGGATAGTGTCAGGTCAAAGTAGACATTTCTAGAGCTATCACTGAAGAGCAAACAATATAGACAATGTTAATATGAATCTTATAGACTAATTGATATTTGTCTTTTTCTTTCTCATCCTTTTTATTAGGAGAGTTTGTATCTACAATCTGTTTGCCAGGGAAAGATGATAAAATAAATTTACTTTCCAAATGTTTGACTGCCGGATGGGGAATAACTGAACCTCATCGTGAGTATATTTATTAACTCTTCTAAAATTAGAATCCAAACAATTATATGTGAAGTCTGAGTGCACTGTTTATTCATTTTCAATTGCTCTGTAGTTTTCATAGGAATGATAGTAGAAAAACTTTTTTTCATAATAGATCTAAAAGTTACTGCTTGAGTTTTAGGCCATCATATTCATTAACACAAGTTCATTGATTCTAGTTCATTGATACTTCTAAAAACTTGTGTTGGTAACTATCTAGTGATGTTATTACCCAATAAATATTTGTGTGTATTAACTCCCCAATTGTGCTGTGAGTGCACACACAGACACACACACACAGAGTTTGTTTTCACAATAGTGTAGATATTGCTATTGTAAAAACCCATACTTGAAGATGTATGTGCCTGTTCTTAAAGCTGTCAGGCATTTTTCTGAAATGATAGGGTTGTAAAAAAGGTAAGTGTGTAGATATGATATTACTTATATGTGGAATCTAAAATGTAACACAAATGAACTTATCTATGAGACAAAAACAGACTCAGACATAGAGAACAGACTTTTGGTTGCCAAGGGAGAGGAAGGGCAGGGGAGGGTTGGATTGGGACTTTGAAACTAGAAGATGCGAGCTATTATATATAGGATGGATAAACAACAAAGTCTTGTTGTGTAGTACAGGGAACCAAATTCAATATCCTGTAATAAATCAGAAAATAATATGAAAAAGAACATATATATACATTATATATATGTATAAAATGTATATATATGTCTGAATCACTTTCCTGTATACCAGAAACTATCACAACTATACTTCAATTTTTTTAAAAGGTAAATGGGTGGAAAGATCATGTGAAAATATTCTAGTCCATATAAAGATCAAACCCATGTCTCTAGTCTCACCTACACCCTATTTTCCAAATGAATTAACTAGTTACAAATATCCAACAAAGTAAAGAGTTAGTTAGAATGTAATTTCAGTTGTCAGCTTCCAGTCAGTGTCAGCACTTAGAATGTCCTGCTCAGCAGAAGTCAAATCAAAAAAATGAAAAGATGGCAAAACCAATGAAATAAAGTATAGATTTCATATGTCAAAAATGAATTATGTTGTTTGCTTTATCAACAACTGATTTGGGTGTAAATTTTGTCTTTTTTTTCATAAGGTGGTATCATTTTTATATCTTTTGAGGACTATACTAATGACAAAAGAATGCACATAAAATGTTTTTTGTTGTTTCTGTTGTATAAACCACTGTGGAATAATTGGTTTTTTACAAGTCACCTAATGGCATCATTGAAGTACTGAGAGAGGAGAATGAGTAGGATTTACCCCTTGGAGTCTGTGTATATGTAAGGCTAATTTTGTTTTATCCTTTAATAGCATTTGCCTATGTATTTTTATTTCTTTTCTACTAGAAGATGAATTTCCTAAAACTGTGCAGCAGGCAAAGGTACCACTGATCAGTAGTATATCTTGTCGAAGCTACTGGGGACTGGAAATTAAAAACACTAATATATGTGGAGGGGCTTCCGGATCATCCTCCTGTATGGTAATTAAGGCCTGCATTCACGAGGGCAGGAGGTTCACTTCAGTGTTGTCTTCTGAATGTTTGTTTCTGACCAGAAAGAGGTACAAATGTATGGCAGTTTTAAAGCGAAAAATGAGAGGAATAAGTCCATTGCTAAGTTGATGTACTGCGATTGCTAATTTGATATTTGCATAGATTCAGTTTTCAAAAGGAATTACTCATTCCATTGCTAGGTTGAACTATGTGAAACTGATGATTTTCAGCTATTTTTGACCTACAAAAAAATGATAATTTCTTATGGTTTGACATCATAGCTGAATTAGGTAGCTCAAACTACCTATTTCCAGTAGCACTGAATATATAAAAATGCTTTTGTGTAACTCAAAGCCATCATTTGCTCATTTATATTGATTAGACACATGAAACTTCCTGCATGGTAGTCTATGGTCAGCATAAAATGAATTTATGTTTCTTTCAGCATTGCTTTGAAAATATAAATTTTGATCTGAATCAGAGATCTGTAACATCAGCCAATGAGCTCAGTGGCCCTAGTTCCTTGAGCTGTTGTGATGGGAGAGTGACTTACACTCTTGTCTGATCATCCCCTGCAGTTGTGGGTTAGCATCCCCCAGGAATCATGCAGTTAGGAGAATGAACTTCTCTTTTTGCTGGTTGCAGGGAGATTCTGGAGGACCACTGCAGTGTGGTGAGGGTGGGCAGTACAAGCTCATCGGTATTGTGAGCTGGGGCAGCAGTAACTGCCATCCTGCTGCACCAACAGTCTTCACCAGAATTTCTGCCTACACAGACTGGATCACATCCATCACTGGAGGAGAAGCAGGATCACTGGGAGACCAACCTGGTGGGACTGTGATCACAAGTGGGAAAGGAAATACATAACCACATATCTGGAAAATATGTCTCTTGTCATTGCTAAAAAAAACTCAATGTCACTTCTCCCAACTTTTGTCATTGAGGAGCTTGGATTTGGTGTATAAATACATTCAATATTAAACATTGGTCACAGAAAGTTAATGTTGGTTCGTGCCTCCTGGGACTTATAATCTTAAATGCCATTAAATTCATATCTATGTACTATGTATATGTCACATTTGAATACCACCATATATACTTTTTGGGGTTTCCCAGGTGGTGCTAATGGTTAAGAACCTGCTTACCAATGCAGGAGATATAAAGAGGAGATAGAGAGATGTAGGTTCAATCCCTGGGTCTGGAAGACCCCCAGAAGAGGGCATGGCAACCTACTCCAGTATTCTTGCCTGAAGAATCCCATGAACACAGGAGCCTTACTGTGGTCCATATGGTTGACTATGGTTCATATGGTCCAAAGGAGCTGACTGCAGGTCCATATGGTGCTGACTATGGGTTATGGTCCATAGGGTTGCAAAGAGCAGGACATGACTGAAGCTATTCAGCACAGAACAGCAGGTAGTGCTAATGGTAAACAATCTGCCTGCCAACGCAGGAGACTCAAGAGTCGTGGGTTCAATCCTTGGGTCTGGAGGATCCCCTGGAGAATGGAATGGCAACCCACACCAGAATTCTTGTCTGGAAAATTTAATGGGCAGAGGAGCCTCACATGCTACAGTCCATGGGGCCACAAAGAGTCGGACATGACTGAGCATACATATATACTTTTACTATTTTTTCTAATTTGGTTAACATTGAAAGATATGAAGAGAAATGCTACTCCCTCCTTGTAATTCTTAATTTTACTCACACGGATAAGCACAAATATAGGAATGGTCCCAGTAAGTTTCACAATTTCAATGAGCAAGTAACATTTAAGAAATGATTTATCAGGCTTATCACTTGAGTTTTAACTTTTTAGGTACAATTTAAGATATTTCCATTGTTTTCAAAACATTTATCTGAATTTCAGCTGACCAGTACCATTACCCTCATCTTTCAAAGCTTAGACAAAAATTAAGGAAGGCCCTTGAGACCAGAGACTTAATGCCAGAGCCCATCACAAAGATATAAAAGGTAGAATGAAAAAGAGCTTGAAGCAACTATTTTTTTTCTTATTTCCCACCAATATTTATCATTTTCTTTCCAAAAGTACAGCATTCAAAAAGGGAGGATAGTTTAACTTTTTAGGTAAGCACAATATAAACAAATCAAAGAACAATCCATAAAGAAATAACTAAAAGATAATTTTTTTTCTTTTTCTGATCTCCCTTTCTCTTACCCCATTCTTCCCATTCCCTCTCTATTTCTCTTTCTGTCTCTCCTCTCTTTTGCAAATGCTACAAAGGGAAAGTGTTTTTAAATTTCCTAGTATTTGCTAAAAACATCTTTTATGAATTTTGGCCTAAATTGCATTCACTGATGTAAATTATACTGTTCGATAGGAACTCAGTAAATTGAAAGATGAGATTTATAATGAAGATTCTCTCATTCTTATGTTAATTTGTCTTGTAGTATTTTTACTTTGTCTCATTAAATTGCTCTCATCTTTTCAGTTAGATGACATTAAGGGGAGTTAAAGATGGACTGTATTAAAACATCAGGCCTGTCTAAAGCATTTTTCTTCACAGTGTGATCTGCAGGTGGTTAATTTGGATGCTTGGACAATCTCTGATCTCCTGGGATGGTGATCTGGTGGTGATGCTTGAGGGCTCTGCAGCAAAAGATGTGGGGTTAGCATTTCATGTACTACTTAAAAAAGCTGCCTGACTTTTCTAAAAGGGTCAGAGACTATTTGATGATCTCTTTTCAGCTTCAGTTGGCAGTAATTTTTAAATTGTTCTGTATTTAATCTTTTCCCTTTTGAATAGGACTGTGTTAGACTATTTTACTGTTAGACTGCTTTACTTTCCCTTTTCCTAGTTGAAAGCCAATTTCACTCAGGAGGGACATAAGCTTTATTTCTTACTTCGACTATTTCTTCTTCCCCAAAACTCTCTTTTATTCTTCTATTTCAAGGTCAAGCTCTATGTGTATTAAACTGCAATCAACTGTGTACATTGATATAGTCTGTAAAAGTTATGTAGCCAAATTAAAAAAAAATAGAGACCCAATAACCTAAGATTTTGCTCATGTGTTTATTTAAAAATGTCCTCCATGAGCACCTGCTGTTTGGCAAAGAGGGGCACCTTGGAAGAGGAAATTTCCCTCATCTGTAGAATCTCATTCTAGGGGAGAAGAATGATATACAAAGTTAATTATGATTCCGTATGCCATGGAGCTGCCAGCCTAGGAGGAAACAATCAACACTTTCTGCAAAGATGGATGGAGGTTTTGCAGGAAGAGTAATATTTGAACTGAGTTTTAAAGCTCTAATATTAGTTGACTTGATTTTTGCTTTATGTCTTAATGGTTTATACACTGGTATCTGATGTTAAATCTGTATCAAGCTGTTTTCCTATGAACAACTCCACATACTCTGAGTCTCTCCTATCATTTGGATTCTTGGAACATTTTTGTTGTTGTTGTTCATCCTTCAGCCATAAATTGCATTACCTAATATCCTCTAACTCCCCATCTTATCTTTTGCACAAAATTTTCAATAATGTGAAGTTGCTCAGTCGTGTACGACTCTTTGTGATACCATGGACTGTAGTCCACCAGGTTCCTCTGTCCGTGGGATTTTCCAGGCAAGAGTACTGGAGTGGGTTGCCATTTCCTTCTCCAGGGGATCTTCCCGACCCAGGGATCGAACCCAGATCTCCTGCATTGCAGGCAGATGCTTTGCTGTCTGAGCTACCAGGGAAGTAGTAATAACACAGTTCAATAACATAGTACCAGTTATTCATACATATTCTTTGTCAATTTAACAGTCAACAACTTAGACCCAACAAGTGTCTAATTTTCATCAAAGTTTAACTGAGGAGTTAATGTGATGTAAAAGGCTTTGGGCACTTCAGTGATTTCATCTTGGTCTCAACTTTATTATCAGTAGCATAACCACTTTCATTTTTCTCTTCCTTATAGATATAAAATAAGAATAAATTTTAACCAAAGTTTCACTTAGTGGCAACACAAACCACTGTCGGGGCCAAAATATCTAATACATTCATAAAGAGTCAGAATAAAGTGGAAAATTACAACAGAGGCAGTTAAAGCTATAGTAATTAAAACAGAATTCTCCAGGCCAGAATACTGGAGTGGGTAGCCTTTCCCTTCTCCAGGATATCTTCCCAACCCAAGGATCAAACCCAGGTCTCCCACCCTGTAGGCGGATTCTTTACCAGCTGAGCCAACAGGCTGATATTGCTGCAGAGATGAAGAAATCAATCAATAGAACAGAAAGCAAAAGCAAGAAAAAGTGCCATCTTACATTCTCTAAACTGGCAAAATGCATGGTGTGACAATAAAAACAGATGAGAAAGTGGAGTGAACGGAACTCTCCTCACTGGTCAGGGGTGGGGTGCAACTCAGATAACATGGGTAATATTAAACATGCCAATGTCCTCTGAGTTAGCAATTCTACCTCTAAGGAAATGCCCTAGATGGTTGCATGGCTGCAATTAAATGAAAACATTTGGGGCATGGGTGGGGGTGGTGTAAGTTTTTTTTTTTTTTTTTTAATTTCTTACATTGATTCTAACATGCGGTTAGGTTTAACAGTGTCCTGGGAGAGTGACGCAGTCATGACAACTGAGCATGAACAGGAAACTTTATGGAAACATGAATATCAGCAAAAGCTGGCACTCCACATACCCAATACAGAAGTATGGATAATCAAAAGGTAGTATCCTCACATCGGAGAAGGTAATGGCACCCCACTCCAGTACTCTTGCCTGGAAAATCCCATGGGTGGAGGAGCCTGGTAGGCTGCAGTCCATGGGGTCGCTAAGAGTTGGACACTACTGAGCGACTTCACTTTCACTTTTCTGCATCAGAGAAAGAAATGGCAACCCACTCCAGTGTTCTTGCCTGGAGAATCCCAGGGATGGGGGAGCCTGGTGGGCTACTGTCTATGGGGTCACACAGAGTCGGACACGACTGAAGTGACTTAGCAGCAGCAGTATCCTCACATAGCAGTAAAAAACATAGGACAGTCCACAGGCTCTTTGGATGAATATTAAAAGCAATGATGAGTTTCAAAAGCAAATTTCAGAAGAGTAGGTGCCATAGAAGGGCCGGTAACAGGCAAAATTAAACTGTTTAGCTTCATATATGGTTGAAAAAAATGCCAGGGAACAAGAATTCACCATTCAGAGCAGTGGGAAGATGGTGGGATAAGACAGAGGAACCACACATAAGTGGTTTTAATAATTTTCTAGTTAAATTGGGTGGCAGTTTTACAGATGTTTATGATCTTGCCCCATAACTTACATATATTTCTGTGTATATTAAATACTACAGAATATACAT